>NC_064823.1:108010165-108313195 GCF_024166365.1 Elephas maximus indicus | reverse complement strand
TGAGAATTTGGGGTCTGCATCCCACTGATCTCCTGCTCCCTCAGGGGTCCTCTGCTGAGCTCCCTGTCAGGGCAGTCATCGATTGTGGCCGGGCACCAACTAGTTCTTCTGGTCTCAGGATGATGTAGGTCTCTGGTTCATGTGGCCCTTTCTGTCTCTTGGGCTCTTAGTTGTCATGTGGGCTTGGTGTTCTTCATTTTCCTTTGCTCCAGGTGGGTTGAGACCAATTGCTGCATCTTAGATGGCTGCTTGTTAGCATTTAAGACCCCAGACGCCACATTTCGAAGTGGGATGCAGAATGATTTCATAATAGAATTATTTTGCCAATTGACTTAGAAGTCCCCGCAAACCATGTTCCCCAGACCCCCGCGCTTGCTCCGCTGACCTTTGAAGCATTCATTTTATCCCGGAAACTTCTTTGCTTTTGGTCCAGTCCAATTGAGCTGACCTTCCATGTATTGAGTGTTGTCTTTCCCTTCACCTAAAGCAGTTCTTATCTACTGATTAATCAATAAAAAACCCTCTCCCACCCTCCCTCCCTCCCCCCCTCGTAACCACAAAAGTATGTGTTCTTCTCAGGTTTACTATTTCTCAAGATCTTATAATAGTGGTCTTATACAATATTTGTCCTTTTGCCTCTGACTAATTTCGCTCAGCATAATGCCTTCCAGGTTCCTCCATGTTATGAAATGTTTCAGAGATTCGTCACTGTTCTTTATCGATGCGTAGTATTCCATTGTGTGAATATACCACAATTTATTTACCCATTCATCCGTTGATGGACACCTTGGTTGCTTCCAACTTTTTGCTATTGTAAACAGAGCTGCAATAAACATGGGTGTGCATATATCTGTTTGTATGAAGGCTCTTGTATCTCTAGGGTATATTCCTAGGAGTGGGATTTCTGGGTTGTATGGTAGTTCTATTTCTAACTGTTTAAGATAACGCCAGATAGATTTCCAAAGTGGTTGTACCATTTTACATTCCCACCAGCAGTGTATGAGAGTTCCAATCTCTCCGCAGCCTCTCCAACATTTATTATTTTGTGTTTTTTGGATTAATGCCAGCCTTGCTGGTGTGAGATGGAATCTCATCGTAGTTTTAATTTGCATTTCTCTAATGGCTAATGATCGAGAGCATTTTCTCATGTATCTGTTGGCTGCCTGAATATCTTCTTTAGTGAAATGTGTGTTCATATCCTTTGCCCACTTCTTGATTGGGTTGTTTGTCTTTTTGTGGTTGAGTTTTGACAGAATCATGTAGATTTTAGAGATCAGGCGCTGGTCGGAGATGTCATAGCTGAAAATTCTTTCCCAATCTGTAGGTGGTCTTTTTACTCTTTTGGTGAAGTCTTTAGATGAGCATAGGTGTTTGATTTTTAGGAGCTCCCAGTTATCGGGTTTCTCTTCATCATTTTTGGTAATGTTTTGTATTCTGTTTATACCTTGTATTAGGGCTCCTAGGGTTGTCCCAATTTTTTCTTCCATGATCTTTATCGTTTTAGTCTTTATGTTTAGGTCTTTGATCCACTTGGAGTTAGTTTTTGTGCATGGTGTGAGGTATGGGTCCTGTTTCATTTTTTTGCAAATGGATATCCAGTTATGCCAGCACCATTTGTTAAAAAGGCTATCTTTTCCCCAGTTAATTGACACTGGTCCTTTGTCAAATATCAGCTGCTCATACGTGGATGGATCTATGTCTGGGTTCTCAATTCTGTTCCATTGGTCTATGTGTCTGTTGTTGTACCAATACCAGGCTGTTTTGACTACTGTGGCTGTATAATAGTTTCTGAAGTCAGGTAAGGTGAGGCCTCCCACTTTCTTCTTCTTTTTCAGTAGTGCTTTGCTTATCCGGGGCTTCTTTCCCTTCCATATGAAATTGGTGATTTGTTTCTCTATCCCCTTAAAATATGACATTGGAATTTGGATCGGAAGTGCGTTAAATGTATAGATGGCTTTTGGTAGAATAGACATTTTTACTATGTTAAGTCTTCCTATCCATGAGCAAGGTATGTTTTTCCACTTAAGTATGTCCTTTTGAATTTCTTGTAGTAGAGCTTTGTAGTTTTCTTTGTATAGGTCTTTTACATCCTTGGTAAGATTTATTCCTAAGTATCTTATCTTCTTGGGGGCTATTGTGAATGGTATTGATTTGGTTATTTCCTCTTCGGTGTTCTTTTTGTTGATGTAGAGGAATCCAAGTGATTTTTGTATGTTTATTTTATAACCTGAGACTCTGCCAAACTCTTCTATTAGTTTCAGTAGTTTTCTGGAGGATTCCTTAGGGTTTTCTGTGTATATAATCATGTCATCTGCAAATAGTGATAACTTTACTTCTTCCTTGCCAATCCGGATACCTTTTATTTCTTTGTCTAGCCTGATTGCCCTGGCTAAGACTTCCAACACGATGTTGAATAAGAGCGGTGATAAAGGGCATCCTTGTCTGGTTCCCGTTCTCAAGGGAAATGCTTTCAGGTTCTCTCCATTTAGAGTGACATTGGCTGTTGGCTTTGCATAGATGCCCTTTATTATGTTGAGGAACTCAGTGTAGTTTTGATTTGCATCTCTCTAATTCCTAATGATTGCAAGTGTTTCTTCATATCTTAACTCCCTGAATGTTGTCTTTGGTGAAGTGTTTATTCATATCCTTTGCCCATTTTTTAATTGGATTGTTTATCATTTTATTGTTGAGGTGTTGAAGTTTTCTGTGAGTTTTAAATTAGGCCCTTGTCACATATGTCATAGCCAAAAATATTCTCCCTATTTGTAGGTTCTCTTTTTAATCTTTTGGAGAAGTCTTTTATTGAGCATAAGTGTTTAATTTTTAGGAGGTCCCGTTTATGTATTTAATTTTCTGCTGTGTATGCATTTTTAGTTATATTTGGTGTTCTGTTTATGCCATATATTAGGGTTACTAGCATTGTCCCTATTTTTTCCTTCATGATCTTTATAGTTTTAAGTTTTGTATTTAGGCCTTTGATCCATTTTGAGTTATTTTTTGTGTATGGTGTGAGGTCTGCATCTTGTTTAGTTTTTCTACAGTTAGATATCCAGTTTTACCAGCACCATTTCTTGAAGAGACTATTGCTTCCCCATTTAATGGACTTGGCCTTTTGTCAAAGATCAGCTGTCTGTAGCCATATGGATGTATGTTTGGGTTCTCAGTTCTGTTCCATTCTTCTGTGTGTCTGTTTTTATACCAGCACCAGGCTGTTTTGACTACTGTGGCTGTATAGTAGGTTCTGAGATCAGGTAGGGTGAGGCCTTGTACTTTGTTCTTATTCAGCAGTGCTTTACTTACCTGGGATATCTTTCCTTCCTGTATAAAGTTGGTTATTAGTTTTTCTATCTCATTAAAGAATGCCGTTGAAATTTGGATTGGGATTACATTATATCTGTAGATATCTTTGAGTAGTATTGACGTTTTCACAGTGTCGACTCTTCCTCTCCGTGAGCATGGTATGTTTTCCCGTTTATATAGGTCTCTTTTGGTTTCTTGGCAATAGTGTGTTTTGTATTTTCTTTGTGTAGATCTTTTATGTCCCGAGTTAGATTTACTCCTAAGTATTTTATCTTTTGGGGGGCTATTGTAAATGGTATTATTTTCCTGATTTCATTTTTTAAATCAACTGATTTTTGTATGTTGATCTTGTATACTGCTACTCTGCTACATCTTTCTATTAGTTCCAGTAGCTGTCTTGTGGGATTTTGGGGATTTTCTATCTATAGGATTATATCATCAGCGAATAAGGATGGTTTTACTTCTTCCTTACCAATTTGGATGCTCTTTATTTCCTTTTCTTGCCTTATTGCTCTAGCTAGGATTTCCAGTAAAATGTTAAATAAGAGTGGTAATAAAGAGCATCCTTGTCTTGTTCCCATTCTCAAGGGGAACGCTTTCAGTCTCTCTCTGTTGAGAATACCGTTGGCTGGTGGTTTTGTATAAATGCCCTTTATTATATTTATTTGTATTTTGCTGAGAGTTTTTATCTGGAAAGAGTGTTGGACTTTAACAGATGCCTTTTCTGCTTCAATTTAGATGATCATGTGATTCTTTTATTTATGTGGTGTCTGACATTGATTTTCTAATGTTGAACCATCCTTGCATACCTGGTATGAATCCCACTTGGTCATGCTGTATTATTTTTTTTTGATAATGTTGTTAAATTCTATTGGCTGGTGTTTTGTTGAGAAATTTTGTGTCTATATTTAGGAGGGCCAGTGAAAAAGAGGAAGACCCTCAACAAAATGGATTGACACGGTGGCTTCAACAATGAGTTCAAGCATAAAAACAATTGTGAGGATGGCGCAAGACCGTGCATTGTTTCATTCTGTTGTACATAGAGTTGCTGTGAGTCAGAACCGGCTTGGTGGCACCTAACAACGTATTTATGAGGGACGTTGATCTGCAGTTTTCTTTTTTGTGATGTCTTTGCCTGGCTTCATAGAATGAATTTGGAAATATTCCTTCCTTTTCTATGCTCTGAAATAGTTTGAGTAGTATTGATGTGAGCTCTTCTCTAATAAATGTTTGGTAGAATTCTCCAGTGAAGTCATTGGGCTAGGGCTTTTTTTGGTGGGGAATTTTTTTTTTTTAGTATATTAAAAAATATATATATATTTATTATATTGGAGAAGTATTTTATACTGCTTCTCTAGTCTCTTCTTTTGTTATGTGTTTAGTTTTTGTATCTCAGCTTGTGCTATTTAGGAGTGTGGTGAGTTCCTAAAAATTTGTCTGTTTCCCCTAGGTTTTCAAATTTGTCGGAGTACAATTTTTCATAGTATTCTGCTATGATCCTTTTTATTTTAGTTGGGTTTGTTGTAATGTCACTCATTTCATTTCTTATATAGGTTATTTGCTTCTTCTCCTGGTTTACTTTTGTTGATTTGGCCAGTGGTTTGTCAATTTTAACGATCCTTTCAAAGAACCAACTTCTGGCCTTGTGGATTGTTTCTATTTCTATTCTCTATTTCATGTATTTCTGCTCTAATGTTTATTATTTCCTATCTTCTGGTAACCGTGGCTGCCTTTTGCTACTGCCTTTCTATTTCTTCAAGTTGTAGGGTTAATGTTATGAATGTGGCTCTTATTTTTTGATGCTTGCATTTATTGCTGTAAATTTTCTGAGCACTGCTTTGCTGTGTGTCAAAGGTTTTCATTCTCACTTGATTTTAGGATTTTTAAAAATTTTATCTTTGATTTTTCTATTACCCAGTGGTTTTTGAGTAAGGTGCTATTCAGTTTCCATGTATTTAATTTTTTTTTCTTGTTCTTTCAGCTTTTGTAGCGTTGTGATCATAGAAAATGCTTTGTATTATTTTGATGTTTTGGATTTTGTTGAGGCTTGCTTTGTGGCCTAAAATGTGGTCTCTCCTGGAGAATGATCCATGTATGTTGGAAAAGAATGTATACTTTGCTGCTGTCAATGTGGAGTGTTCTGTATATGTGGTCAGGTTGGTTAATTGTGGCAATTAGATCTTCTGTATCTTTGTTGAGTTTCTTTCTCGTTCTGTTCTTCACCCAAAGTGGTTCATTAAAGTCTCTTACCATTATTGTGGAACTATTTTTCTTTACAGTGCTGTTACAGTTTATTTTATATATTTTGAAGCTGTCTTTGGGTGTGTATATGTTTGATTATGAGTTCTTGGTGGATTGACCCTTTAATCATTGTATAATGTCCTTCCTTATCTTTAATGTCGATTTTGCCTTATTTACTAGAGATTAATATTGCCACTCCTGGTCTTTTTTGGTTATTGTTTGCTCGAAATATTTTTTTCTATCCTCTGAGTTTTAGTTTTTTTTATGTCTTTGTGCCTAAGGTGCATCTTTTGTACACACCTATGTTGATGGGTTGTGTTTTTTTTTTTTTTTTGAAACCATTCTGCTACTCTCTGTCCCTGTACTGGTGCCTTTAAGCCCTTTACATTCAGTGTGATTATCCTTAGGTATGTGTTTACTGCTACTATTTTGTTTTCTTTTGGTGGTGTTGAAGATTTCTGTGCTAATTTTTTGTTTGTGGATGTTCTTTTTATTTCTTTCCTTGTTGATTTTGTGATTTTTCAGACTTTATGGTTTTTCTTTTTATTTTGGTGAGTAGGTTTGCTAACTTTCTTTAGGCGGTCTTGAAATTCATGTTAATCTTCTAGAACAGTCTTTTATTTTTTGATATCGCCTTTATGTCCTCTCCCTATGAAATTCTATAACTGCATCATTTATTCCTCATCTTTGTTTTCATGTTGTTTTGACATTATCTGGAGACATTCTAACTTCGCCATTGTATTTGAGAAACAATTTTCCTAGTTATGTAATTCTTGCCTGGCTGTTTCTTTTTTTCTTCAAAGCTTTATATGTGATTCCATTGCTTTCTTGCCAGCATAGTTTCTGCCGAGCAATCAAAGTTTAGTCTTACTGGTTACCCTTTGTACGTGACTTTTTTGTTTTTCCTGAGCTGCTCTCAGAATTCTTTCTCTGTCTTTCATTTTAGTAAGTTTGATTATATCTCTTGGTGACTTTCTTTTAGAGTCTGTCCTGTGAGGGATTCACTGAGCTTCTTGGATGGATATCTTCTTATCTTTCATAATGTAAGGGGGTTTTTCTGTCAGCAAATCTTCAGTTCTCTCTGTGTTTTCCATTGCCTTCCCCTGTTCTGGAACCCTGATCATGTACAAATTTTTCCTCTTGATGATGTCCCACATAATTCTTAGGCTTTCTTCTACACTTTTTCTAAGTGTGTCTCCCAGTAATTCAATTCTACTTGTACATCCTTTTATTAAGTTGTCCATTTCTGAAATTTTATTGTAACTTTTGTATTTCTAGTTGTTTTTGTTATGGTTTCTAATTGTTTATTTTGTTGTCATTCTTGTATTGTTTAGTGAATTCTTCTGTTGTTTTGTCTGGGTTTTCCTTGATCTCTCAGAGAATGCTGTATCAGGTACTTCCATTATCATTCCTTCCTCTGGAAGGTTGTCTGGTTCTTTATTTGTTCATTCGCTGGCGCTATCTAAGCCTCCTTCTTTGATTTGATATTGTCTCTGAGGCATCAAGGTCTTATTGTATGTTTGCTGCATCCTGATTTTTTGTTTTGTTTTGTTCTGATATAGCCGAGTAGGCAGGATGTGTGTGCTACCCTGGTTGCTAGTCTGGCTACGCTGGAGTTCTCATGCCTGTCTCTGGGTGGGGGGGGGAGTGACTGGGTGTGTGTATGCGGATCTCTGTTTGCTGGTCTTGCAGGGTGGTTGAGGATATAGCTGGTGTTTCTGGTGAAACGACCAGTCAGCTGGGTGTGGGTGTGGGGAGTGTTCACACTGGTCACTGGATTGGGTGTTGTGTGTGCACACTGTCAGTAGCTGGATGTTGTGGGCGAGGGTGGCCGAGTTGTCAGTTACAGGTCGGGGGCACAGAAACTCGGTGATGGTCCTAGGCAGGCCAGGTACAGAGTGGGCACAAGCCTCTGGTTATGGTGGGGGGGTAATGTGGGGGGCAATGCTTCCAGTCTGCAGGTGCCTGGTCAGAGGGCATGCCACTGTCTGCTAGAGCATGTGGTGGGGGAGAGTGTGCCGTCAGTCCTCAGAAGGGGAGATGGTTTGTACCATGGTCCCTGGTGGTCTGTGCTGCTGGAATGGGGGTTTGTGTTGCTCTCCACCTTGTTTCACTCTGGATGTTTCTTCTCAGTTTCTCTGCCTCCTGATTGGAATTCCGTGAAGTTGCCCCCTTACCCCTCACCTGTGATTGCTGCCCTCTTTGTCTCAAGATGGCCACATTGTGCCTGGCTAGTTGGCTACGCACCTCTGTTTCACCTCTTCTTGTTCGCTGTTTTCATTCAGTTTCTTCTTTCATTCCAGGTTTGATCTAGTTCTTTATCCCTTCGTTTGATGCACAGGGTTCCAGGCTTGACATCTGTATCTGTTTTACCTGGTTTTTCAGATGTCTCCTGCAGAGGGACAGCATGGTGCATTTGACTAGTCTGCCATCTTGACTCCTTCCCCCTCTTGGCTGTATTCTTTACAAAGCAGATTGCCAGGTCTTTCTCCTGTGGAGCCACTGGATGGGTTTGAACCACCAACCTTTTCGTTAGCAGTTGAGAGCTTTAATTGTTTCTGCCACCACTGCTTCTTAGGCTTCCGTGTGCTGCTGTTGTGTGCCATTGAGTCCATTCCAACTCATAGCCATCCTGTATGACAGTAGAACTGCCCCATAGGATTTCCTACACTGTAATGGTATGAGAGCAAATTGCCAGGTCTTTTCTTTTGCAGAGCCTCTGGTGGGTTTGAGCTGCAGACCTTTTGATTAGCAGGTGTGCACTTAATGATTGCACCACCAAAGCTCCTTAGGCTTCACTGTAGGGCTAATTTTTTTCAGAATCCCCGAGGTCAGTATCTTTAGGTTTGGTCTGTCTTTTTTCTGTTGGGGTAATCTGATTTTTCAGAGAAGACATATGTCTCCTGCCTACAGGATACATACCAAAAAACCAAACCAAACCTGTTGCCGTGACATCGATTCCCACTCATAGCGACCCAATAGGACTGAGTAAAACTGCCCCATAGAATTTTCAAGGAGCGCCTGGTAGATTTAAACTGCCAACCTTTTGGTTAGCAGCCATAGCACTTAACCACTATGCCACCATGGTTTCTGGAGGGTATGTATGGTTGGCGGATTCAAATGTTCTGGGGGCTAGGGTTGCCAATTGCTGAACTTTTTGGAGTCCTGTGAATTCTGTCTCTGCTTTCCCATTCAACTTAGAATCCATCTTTCTTTGATCTATTGAGTTAGTTACCATTTTTTCTTACCTGCTCTCAAAGTTCTAAATTTTGTTGCTTTCCCAATCTTTTTGTTTTTGTGGGTTTAAATAAAATTGTGATAACACATTTGTATGGTGTTCTACTGTTTTTTTAACTTAGCCTCTAGTAAATGTTTTCCTAGGTTTAAAAACTTTTTTTGATAAATATTTTAAACAACCTGTTATTTGCACATACCACAATTTATGTACCAAGTTTTCTTTCCTTGGATGTTGTTTGTAGTGTAAATTTTTTTAAATAGTGCTATATTGGGCAGGTGAAGGGAATTTCAAAATTTCTGGTACAGTAAAAGCACAGTTTGGGTAAATATTCAGCTTCTTGAGGTTATATAGACTTTAGGCAAGATATGTTTGAATGAATAAAGTCTGATATGATTTTTTTTTTCCAAAACAATATGGTCTTATAGTCATTTCTCAAACTAGAAATAATACTTTCATCATGCTCTGATTATACAAATTTTGAATATATACAATCCTGAGTGCAATATTTGAAGATGAACGTTAAGTAGATGGAGATGATGCAAGCTGATAAGGAGGGTTGCTAGAATGGTCAGGATTTTCAGAATTATTTAAGGAGTAATTGAGGAAATTAAGGAGAGAAGAAAACTAAGGAGAAACAAGCAATGGTCAGATATTTAAAAATCTGCCCTGTCTTCCTGATACCTTTTCTCACCTTTCTCTGCTCCCTCCCTCTTTCTCTTATACTCCTTTCATCTCCCTTCTCCCACTCTTTTCCCTTCTTCCTGCCCAGCTTTTAATTGATCATTTATCAGAAAGTATATTAAGTTAGATGGAATGGTCACAATAGACAGACTTTGTGGTCTTGGAGTTTGATCTTTTTTTATAATTTTTATTGTGCTTTAAGTGAAAGTTTACAAATCGAGTCAGTCTCTCATACAGAAATTTATATACACCTTGCTGTATACTCCTAATTGCTCTCCCCCTGATAAGACAGCACACTCCTTCCCTCCACTCTATTTTTGTGTCCATTCGGCCAGCTTCTGACCCCCTGTTCCCTCATCTCCCCTCCACACAGGAGATGCCAACACAGTCTCATGTGTCCACTTGATCCAAGAAGCTCACTCTTCACCAGTATCATTTTCTTTCCCATAGTCCAGTCCAGTCCCTATCTGAAGAGTTGGCTTTGGGAATCGTTCTTATCTTCTGCTAACAGAAGGTCTGGGGACCATGACCTCCAGGGTCTTTCTAGTCTCAGTCAGACCATTAAGTCTGGTCTTTTTACAAGTATTTGGGGTCTGCATCCCACTGCTCTCCTGCCCCCTCAAAGGTTCTTTGTTGTGTTCCCTGTCAGGGCAGTCCTTGGTTGTAGTCAGGCACCGTCTAGTTCTTCTGGTCTCAGGCGGATATAGTCTCAGGTTTATATGGTCCTTTCTGTCTCTTGGGCTCATAATTACCTTGTGTCTTTGGTGTTCTTCATTCTCCTTTGCTCCAGGTGGGTTGAGATCCATTGATGCATCTTAGATGGCGGCTTGCTAGCATTTAAGACCCCAAAAGGCACTCTTTGAGTTTATCTTAATGGGGAAGATAGATATTAATCATGGCAAAAATTATATAGTAATAAATTGTGTGCTCTATGATGGACTTCGGAGAAAAGACTTTTAATTTAAGCTCAGACCCAAAAGAGCCAAATAACAAATACTTATTGAGCTCTTACTGTGTGCTAGGCACTGTTTACTAGGCACTTGGGATACAGAATTGAACTGGGTACAGTCCATGTCTTCAGTGACCATATAATGTCAGCATACAAACAATAAACATATAACAAAGTAAGTAAGATAACTCCAGATAATGATATTAGTGAGAAATTCTGTGAAGAAAATAAAAAATGCCAACATGATTGTGTTTGGGAACACTAAGGGAAAGCTACTCTGTGGATACATTTGTATGATTAGAAAGAAGGTAGCCATAAGAAGATCTGGGGACAGAATATTCTAAGCAGAAGGGACATTTAGTACAAAAGCCCTGAGAAAAAGAACAGAAAAAAGGCCATGTGACTGGATCATAGTAGAAATGAGTTAGAGAGGAATAGAGGAAACCCAGGTGGAAGAGATAGACAAGACCCATACCATGCAAGTCCTTATAGGTCGTGATAAGAAATTTAGGTTTTATTCTCTTTGCAGTGGGAAACTATTGGATAGTTTTGAGCAGAGGAGAGATGAACTGGTTTATACTCTTGGGAGGATTGCTTTGGCTGTATACAGAGTGTAGATTTTAGAGAAGTAAGACCAAAGCGGAGACACTGTTCAGCAGATCAGGTGAGATGTTGTGGCGTATTATACTTGGACTTTAGGAGGGAACATAGAGATAATTGATGGAATTTAGTATGTATTTTAGGGGTAGAGTTAACATATTGGATGTTGACATGTATTGGAAAATTCCTAGGGTTATTTTTCTTGAGCAACTTGGTGGATAATAGTGCTGTTTACTTATATGGTGAAGACTTGGAGGATCAGATAGGGTGAAATGAGCAGTTCTGTTTTGCCATGCTAAGTTTTAGATGCCTATTAGACAGGTAAGAAGTTGGATAGATATTATTGGAGTTCAGAGGAGCAATTGGGACTATGGTGTCAACTCTGTGAGTATTCGTGACATCCTCAGGCCGAGTAATGAATTTCTTTTTTGGTGTTCCAATAACATTTTTTAGGTAGATACTATTTTTCATATCATTTATTATGTTGCTCTGATTGTTTGTGTATCTTTCTTTTGCTAAGGCCTGAGATTCTGTTGTGTTTCTCACTGTGGCCTCAGCTTCTGGTACATAGTAGATATTTAATAAATGGTGAATAAATCACTTTTTTCTCTGTCACTAGACCTTGTCAGTTTTGCCTATCAAATGTGTATCAAATCCATTTCTGTCTTTTTGTCCCTATTGTTAGGATCAATGCATTTTAAATGTTTTTTGTTTTTAAGCAGTAGAACTCATTATCAAATAAAATCTCAATAATGGAACCTTAATTATATGAAGGTGTCAGCTAGGGATTGGATTCAGCCCTATTAATAAGAGGTCAGACTATAATGGCTCAAATATGTAACATTTCTTTTTTTAAGTAATGACTAGTTGAAAGATAGGTGGCTTCTGATATTGAATCAGTGGTTACATATATCAGGGTCAAGATGTCTGAGGTGCTCTTGGCTTTCGCCTCTCAGGGAAGGAGAGTAATGCTGAATTAGGTCTGAATGGGTGCAGTAGAATTTAAATGAACCATAAAATATGGTGTGATATTATTCAAGTGTAGGGTAACTTGATCTTAAAAAATTCAGAGCCATTGGCATTGAATTGATTCTGACTCACAGCAGTCAAACTAACTTGAACTTTGTTTAAATTTAATAAATTGATGACTATTTTAAGATAGGAATGTAAGTGGAAAAGCAAAATAAAGGAGAGATTTCACCAGTCTACAGAAATCTGACTGGACAGCCAGAAGGTATGTAGGAGCAGAAAAGCAAAAAACCAAACTCACTGCTGCCGAGTTGATTCCGACTCATAATAACCCTATAGGACAGAGCGGAACTGCCCCATGGGGCTTCCAAGGAGCGGCTGGTGGATTCGAATGGCCTACGTTTCGGTTAACAGCCGAGTTGTCCACCACTGTACTACCAGGGCTCCAAAGGGGTATTAAAGAGACAACAAGTGCCTGAATTTAAGCTTTTAGGTCTGCTGAGCTGGTGGGATAGTGGTACTGTTGAAGGTGATGGGAAAGCATAGGAGAGAAATGACATGGAAGTGCAGGGGCAGATTATTCACGTTCGTGTTGTAGCGTAGTAGTCTGAATAGAAGATGCTCACAGTGGCTAAAATGGCCGCTGGTGGTTTTCTTAGCTAAGAGTAAACACAGATGGAGAAAAACTCTTCAAGGCCTTTCTTGAACTCTGAAGTTCATAACCAAGTACCTTGGACTTACCTGTGATGATCTAGGGGGATTTATGAAAGTTCTAAAGAGTTAAGTTTACAGGACGTTTTAGTGGCATTAATGTGAACTTTTTAATAGTTGGGTACATTTTGATCCCATAATTCATCTTTGGTGCCTTTCATTTAATGTTTTTTGAAAATTGGTTAATTTTACTAAATATCCAACAACAACAAAACATTTTTCCTTCTTTATCTGCACATCAAATGTTACAGATTTATTTTAAAATCTTAAGTGCAATATTCTAGTAAATAAGCTAATAACCCTTTTTTTTAAGGTACAGCAGGGAAGAACTGGAAATTCAGAGAAGGAAACAGTGCTTCCATCTACAAAAGCTGAGTTTACTTCTCCTCCTTCTCTGTTCAAGACTGGACTCCCACCAAGCAGGTTAGTGAGACAGTTATTACTCAAATTTATTGTAAAACATTGGTGTCTTTATATTGTATTAGTGCTGTATAAAATACAAATGGTCTGAATGTTCTGCCAAAAAAGTGGAACATTCTTTGTTTTTGTACAAAATTAATTCTTTCTGAAAAACTCCTCTGGGTACTAGTTGTAGCTTTAAAAAAAAATCTAGATAAGCAGGAAATGAAGAATGGTCTGTAATTCCGGTATGTCTAAGAAGACACGTCTTACAGGAGACGTGAAGACAGTAACAATGATCTTGCTGTTTTCTGTGCTTATTATCCTCACATAGAGATTTATTGGACTTCCTAAGTCTAGACCTATTGGCCGAAAGGTGTCTTATGGATTTTAGTAAAGGAGGTTGTAGAAAATTCAGCCTGGAAAATCTTTAATATTAAAAGCATTTTTTTTTTCTTTGCTTTCATGTGATAATACCTAACTTTGTTTTCTAGAGGGTACCAATCGTAAGAGGCAAATATGCTGCCAAATGTCCTTTTAACTTAAAAGTGACAAATGGCCACCTCATTACCAGGAAAATGGCAAGGGGTACCCTAAGGCTAGGGAAGTTTGATGTTAGCAGTTTAATCTTTGGTTAAAGACAACCTAACTCAGTTATTTCTCTGAACCTGCAACAAGTCAGTAACAACTATTATTAGGTCTCAGCCAGATTGTTTACCTTTTGTGTTATTTAAATTTATTTTATACAGTTTTCTGTTTTTGTTATTCTGTAGTTGTGTATTTTCCGCTTATGAGATTATATTTCGTAGTACACTAATGGCAGGAAGAGACCTTATAGGAGCATCCACTTTAGCCCTAAGATACAGATTCTTAAAGCTTTCAGCCAAAATTAAATGTCTGAAAGCCATCAGGGATTTCGACTAGCTGTTCTCTAAATAGCTAGTCATGGACATTTCCAATTGTGATTATTTAACTAAACCCAATCTCATGAAATGTTTGGTTAAAGAAGTTATAATAGTGAAGGAATATCGATCCTTTCCTTTAATATGTGATATACTTTGGTTTCTACATTTTTAAAAAGAGGTCCCCTTTCATTCATTGAGCTAGTGGTGTTCAATGGCATAGAGTGGTATCGAAGAGCTTAGACTCTGGGGTTCAAATTCTGGCTCTAGTACTTACTAGCTGTGTATCCTTGGACGGTTTCCTTAATCTCATTGTGCCTCCATTTTCTAATCTGTAAAAGGTAGTGATAGTATTTCACTCACAGGATGGTTATGTAGATCCTTCCATCACTTTTTCCCCCCTTTGGCCAGATTATGTAGGGCCTTCTGCCGTTATAAGAACTTTGGCTTTTCTTATAAGTAAAACAAAAGGGGAGTCTACCACCACATTTTGAGCAGAGCAATGATATAATCTGATTTAGGTTTATAAGTCCTCAGTTTAACTGCTTTATTAAGAACAGGCTACAGAAAGGCTAAGGTAGGAAACTGGGAGGCCAGTTAGGAGGGTATAGCCGTTACCTATGCAAGGGATAATAGTGACTTTCGGACCAAGGTGGTAATGGTGGAAGTGGTGAGAAGTAATCAAATTCTGCGTATCTTTCAAAGGATCAGCCAATAGAATGTCCCGAATGTGGATTGTAGACAGAAGTCAAGAATGAGTCCAACTTTTTTGTGCTGAGCAACTCAGTCAGAAAGGTGGATTTGTCTTTACTGGTATGGAAGAGACTGCAGGAGGCATGGTTTTTAGAGGGAGAAGACCAAGATTTCAATTGAGGATAAATTAATTTGAGATGTCTGTTATACATACAAATGGAAAATTTGAAGAAGCAATTGGGTATATGAATCTGGAGGAGATGGAAAAGGTATGACCTGGAGATAAAATTTGGCAGTGATCAGTGTTTAAATAGTATTTGAAGCTGTGAGACTAAGTTAGATTGCCAAGAGGTGAGTATTGATAGAGAAGTGGTAAAAGGGCAGAGCCCATGGGCATACCCTTGCAAGTCAGAAAAGTAAGGATGAAGCAGTGACAGACTGAAATAAGGAGGAATGACTAGTAAAGTAGGAAGAAAAGCATGTGTTTTCAAAGAAGGAAAGATAAGCAATTTTCAGATTCTAAAAAAAAAAAATTTTTTTTTTTTACTGATTGGCCAAGTAAATTGAAGGTCAAGAATTGACTGTTGGTTTAAAAATGTGGGGGTCATTGGTGATCCTGACGAGGATCATTTTCAATGGTAATGGTGAAGATAAAAGATGTATTGGAATGAGCTCAGTAGAGAATGGGAGGGGAAGAATTAGAAAGCAGTGATCATTATTATTATTTGCTATAAGAAGTCAGAAATAGGACACTAGCTGTAAGGAAACAGGGATATGTGGGGTCAGGAGAAGATTTTTTTCAACATGAAAGAAATTGCAGTATATTTGTATACTGAGGGGAATGAGTTAGTAGAAGGGGAAACTGATGCAGGGTGTGAGGAGGGGTAGTTCATAGAGCAGTAGTCTTTATGGAGGCCAGAGAGGGTGGGATATAATGTGCAAGTGGAGGGGTTAGCTTTAATTAGGAGCACGAAGAGTTCATCCATAGTCATAGGGAAGGCGCCAGTGCAGGTGGGTTTGTAGATAATGGTGATGGGAACAACTGAAAGTTATTTCTGATTACCTTGGTTTTTTTTCCAGCGAAATAGGATACAGATTTACCTGGTGAGAGTGAGGATAGTTGAAGAAGATATTAGAGGTTTGAGAAGGTATGAAACAGTAACCTGGGGGTTTGTGAATAAACTACAAGAAATACATAGGATTGCTAAGCAGTAGCTGGAGGGAAATGTAGGGTCAAAAGATGACTGTTTTCAAGATGGGAGAAATTACAGCATTTTTATATGCTGATGGGAATGAGTAAGTGGAGTGGAAAACTGATGACATAGGGAGACTGTACATTTCCAGCATTTTTGGAAGTAAATAGTCACAGGTTTAAAATGAGACAAGCCAGCTTGCTCGTGTGTTTCTCTTGCCATTGTCAGGTATGCTTGTGTTCATGAAGAGTAACCAGAGTTGGATTTAACAGGGTTGAGGTTATACCAGGCCAGGCATATATGACAGGGATAGAAGGGCAAGGAGGTTGAGAGCATTCATGAGGGGGTGATTATAATCATAGACTGTGGATCTAAGGAGAAGTGGAGACAGTAAGGAGCGGTGAGAGGACAGAGGGGAGTAAGGGCCAGTTAAAAAAAAAAAAAAAGGAGGTAAAGAAATGACAGAAAAATTAGCAGGTCCTTTGCTACCACTAAAGGAAAAATGGGTAATTACTAGCACAACTTATAGTAACACCCAGCATGTCAGTACTGTCACTTTTGGATATAAAGGAGAGTACCCATTGCTTAGGAGCCCTGGTGGCCCAGTGGTGAAGAGATCCACCAGCTGCTCCTTGGAAACCCAATGGGGCAATTTTATTCTGTCCTACAGGGTCGTTATGAGTCAGAACTGCCTCAACGGCAATGAGTTTGGTTTGGGGTTTTTTTTTTACCCATGCATTGCTTATTAAGAAAGTTTGTTTTCTAGATTCATCTTTGATTTCATACTTTTCAGTCGATGTGAAATAAATTTCCTTAAATTTATTTTATGTCTTTCCCTAATACAAATAGTGTGCTCTTTTTCTATTTTACTTATATTTATGGAAATGGGAGAGACATCTTTGAAAGTAAAAGTGTATTGACTTTAGAGAGAAGACAGTAATGTCATTCATTATTAAGGCATGATAGAGGCTGTACAGCAAATACTTAAGAGTAATGAATTATTAACCTCAGCACTATATTTCCATTGTTTAAAATCTTAGGTTGTCTTGTTAATGCATAAATGGCTGTTGTAGTGTTTGCACACAACTTTTTTTTTTTTAGGTTTTTTCAGTAGTAATCCTGGCTTTGTAACTTTCTGTACTGCCCAGCTTTCTGTGCTGCTCAGCATCTTAGAATACTTAAGTCAAATGTTATATTTAATATTTGTACATATCAGAATGTTGTGCTCAATCTTTAAAAGTTTTCATATTATTTACCCTATTTTTGAAGTACACACAGAAAAGTGACGTTGTGAATATACAGCTTGATAAATTTTCACAAGCCAAGCACGCCCACATAACCAGCATACAGATCGATAAACAGAATATTACCACTACCTCATCGAAAGCCCTTGTGCCCCCTTCATTCATAGTTTTACCTTTTTTAATGTTTTAAGGAAAATTCAAACTTATAAAATTGTAAGAAAAGCACAACTTCTATATACCGTTCACCTAGATTCATCAGTTAATATTTTGCCACATTAGTTTTATAATTTATCAAAAATAAAGATATTTTTGAAGTGCTTCAGCATGTATTGCCTGAGAACAGGCACGTACAATTACCAAATTCAGAAAATCTAATAATGAATCAGTTGTTTTACCTCGTATACAGGCCATATACAGATTTTGCCAGTTGTTCTAATAATGTTTGTTGTGGCAGTTCTGTTCTTTTCCCCTGTCTAGTCCAGGATTATTCTTTACATTGAACTCTATCCTTTTGATCAGTGACCAGCTGCTATCAAGTCAATTCCTACTCATGGTGACCTCCTGTAAAACTGTGTTCCATAGCGGTTTTTTTTGGCAGGGTGGGATTTTGGAGAAAGTTTACATAGCAAATGAGGTTCTCATTTAACAATTTCTATAGGGTCGCTATGAGTCGGAATTGACTCTATGGCAGTGGGTTTTTATATGTATTCAGTGACATCGGTTACACTTTTCACAGTGTGTCAGCATTCTCATTATTTCCATTCTGGTTATTCTGTTTCATTAATCTGGCCTTCTTGTCCCACCTTACTTTCTCATCTTTGGTCGAGGGTAGATGTTGCCCGTTAGGTCTCATTTAGATGGTTGTTTAGAGGAGCACAGTACTTATGGATAATATTATTTATGAGCCACTCTGTTTTTTGATTTGGTTGATCCCACACCTCTGGGAGTGGTTTGAATTCCAAGTTTAAAGGGTATTGCAGGGTGTTAGTCTTGGGGTTTCTTCCAGTTTCTACTGGTCCAGTAAGCTTGGCCTTTTTTTTTTTTTTTTTAGGAATTTGAATTATTTTGTATACTTTTTTCTCATTCTATCAGGTATCATCTATTGTGTGCCTGGTCAGAACAGCTGGTAGTGGTAGCTGGGCTAGAAGGTTTCCAATGGCTGATTTTTTTTTTTTTTGGAAGTAGATTGCCAGGCCTTCTGCAGTACCTCTAGGTGGACTCCAGCCTTTCAGTTAAGAGTCACTGTGCAGGGACTCTGTCTTAGTTATCTAGTGCTCCTGTAACAAATACAAGTGGATGGCTTTAAACAAAGAAATATATTCTCTCACAGTCTAGGAGGCTAGAAGTCCCAATTCAGGGCGCCAGCTCCAGGGGAAGGCATTTTCTCTCTTGTTGTCTCTGGGGGAATGTCCTCATCATCAATCTTCCCCTGGTCAAGGAGCTTCTCAGCTCAGGGATCCAAGGTCCTATGGATGTGCTCTGCTCCAGGCTCTGCTTTCTTGGTGGTAGGAGATCCCTCTGTCTGTCTGCTCGTTTCTTTTGTATCTACAAAGAGATTGACTCATTTATAACTGAATCTTGTAGATTTGAATCCTGCCTCATTAATATAACTGCCTCTAATCCTGCCTTGTTAACATCCTAGAGATAGGATTTACAACTTATAGGAAAATCACATCAGATAACAAAATGGTGGACAGTTACTCAATACTAGAAATCATGGCTTAGTCAGCTTGACACACGTTTTTGGGGAAGACCGTTCAATCCGTGACAGAGTCCTTATATTTCTTTAGTCTTCTTTAATCTGGAACAGCTTCTCAGCCGCCTTTTCTATTTCTTGACATTGAATTTTGTAAGTATAGAGTTCATTTGTTTTGTAGATAGTCCCTCAATCTGGGTTTACTTGATGTTTCTTTATTATTAGATTCAGGTTTTGCTTTAGGCAAGAATACTAAATAAGTGATACTGTGTCCATTTCAGTGTATCAGACTGGAGATGCGTCATGCCAGCTTGTCCTCTTATCAGTGGTAACTTTAGTCACTTAGTGGTGGTGAAGTCCTTCAAAGCTACTGTTTTCCCACTGCAAAGTTACTGTTTTCCTCCTTTGTGTTTACTAAGTAATCTGTGGGGAGACCGTAAGTATCTTGTCCCTCTTCAAACATTACAAAGATTTTAGCACCCACTGATGATTTTTTGCCTGAATCAACTATTACTGTAATGGCTACAAAAGAGTGATTATCTAACTCTGTTGTTTCTTTTGTATTTATTAGTTGACATTGTCCTTTAAAAATGAACCTTACCAGTTCCCTCACTTATTAATTTATTATCGTTTTAGACTCATTAATTATCTTTTTGGGGGATATATGTGTGTGTATATGGCTTATTTGTATATATGGAAACCCTGGTAGCATAGTGGTTAAGAGCTATGGCTGCTAACCAAAAGGTCAGCAGTTCAAATCCACCAGGTGCTCCTTGGAAACCGTATGGGGCAGTTCTACTCTTGTCCTGTAGGGTCGCTATGAGTCGGAATCGACTCAGTGGCAGTGGGTTTGGTTTTGGGTTTATATATATATATGATTTATATATATTTTCACATTCCAGCTGTTTCAAATTTGGCCAGTTGGAGTACTTTTGATACGTCCTCATCATTTTTTTGTGGGCTTTTTTTACTCTTCAGTATTACTAAGCTGTGTTCCAGGTTTATCTTGTACTTTCCCTTGCACATCCCAGAGGTAGTCATTTCGCGAAGGTGCCCTGATTACTTTTAATAGGAAATGGTAATTAGAAACCAAGATCTGGGTGCTAGCTGTGCTCATTGCTGTTGCTGTTGTTAGGTGCTGTCAAGTCAGTTCCAACTCTTGATGACTGTATGTATAACGGAACAAAGCACTGCCCAGTACTGCACCATCCTCACAATTGTTATGTTTGAGCTCATTCTTGCAGCCACTGTGTCATTCCATCTCCTTGGGTGTCTTCCTTTTTTTTCGCTGACCGTCTACTTTACCAAGCATGAAGTCCTTCTCCAGGAGCTGGTCCCTCCTGATAATGTGTCCAAAGTACGTAAGATGAAGCCTTTCCATCCTTTCTTCTAAGGAGCATTCTGTCAGTACTTCTTCCAAGGCAGATTTGTTCATTCTTCTGGCATTTGATGGTATATTCAGTATTCTTTGCCAATACCATATTTAAAAGGCATCAATTCTTTGGTCTTCCATATTCATTGTTCAGTTTCCGCATGCATATGAGGCGATTGAAAATACCATGGCTTGGGTCATGCTCACCTTAGTCCTCAAAGTGACGTCTTTTTTTTTTTTTTTTTTAACACTCGGAAGAGATCTTTTGCAGCAGATCTGCCTAATGCAATACGTTATTTGATTTCTTGAGTGCTGCTTCCATGGGCGTGGATTGTGGATCCAGGTAAAACGAAATCCTTGACAACTTAAATCTTTTCTCCATTTGTCATGATGTTGCTTATTTGTCCAGTAGTGGCTCGATATATTGAAGGCTGTGGTTTTTGATCTTCATCAGTAAGTGCATCAAGTCCTCTTTACTTTTAGCAAGCAAAGTTGTGTCTTCTGCATATCACAGGTTGTTAATGAGCCTTTCTCCAGTCCTGATCCGTGTTCTTCTTGTAGTCTATCTTCTTATATTATTTGCTGAGCATACAGATGGAATAAGTATGGCGAAGGGATACAACCCTGACACACACCTTTCCTGATTTTAAACCACACAGTATCCCCTTGTTCAGTTCAAACAAATGCCTTTTGGTCTGTGTACTGGTTCCTCTTGAACACAATTAAATTTTCTGAAAGTCCCATTCTTTGCAATGTTATCCGTAATTTGTTATGATCCACACAGTCGAATGGCTTTGTGTAGTCGGTAAAACACAGGTAGACATCCTTCTGGTATTCTCTGTTTCCAGCCATGATTCCTCTGACATCAGCAGTGATATTCCTTGTTCAATGTCCTGTTCTGAATCTGGCTTGAGTTTCTGGCAGTTCCCTGTCGACGTACTACTGCACCTGCTTTTGAATTATCTTCAGAAATGTACTTGTGTGTGATATTAATAATATTTGATAATTTCCACATTCTGTTGGATTACCTTTCTTGGAAATGAGCACAAATATCGATCTCTTCCAGTTGGTTGGCCAGGTAGTTGTCTTCCAAATTTCTTGGTATAGACAAGTGAGCACTTCTAAGTTAACATCCTTGTGTTGAAATTCCTAAATTGGTATTCCATCAGTTCCTGGAGCCTTGTTTTTCACCAGTGCTTTTAATACAATGTTAATTCCTTCAGGACCATCAATTCTTGATCATATGCTACCTTCTGAAATGATTGAACATTGACCAGTTCTTTTTGGTTCAGTAACTCTATATTCCTTCCATCTTCTTTTGATGCTTCAAAAGTATTTTCCACATAGAATCCTTCAAGGTTTGAGTTGCAATACTGAAGGATTCTATGTGGAAAATAGTTCTTTCCACCTGAGAAGTGCCAAGCTTGTCCTTCCCTTTTGGTTTTCTAACTCCAGGTCTTTTGCACATTTCATTATAATATTTTGTCTTCTCGAATTGCCCTTTGAAATCATCTGCTCAGCTCTTTTACTTCATCGTTTCTTCGCTTTAGCAACTCTACTGCATTCAAGAGCAAGTTTCAGAGTCTCTCGACATCCATTTTAGTCTTTTTCTTTCCTGTCTTTTTAATGACCTTTTGCTTTCTTTATGTATGATGTCCTTGATGTCATCCTACAACTTGTCTGGTCTTTGGTATTTAGTTTTCGGTGCATCAGATCTGTTCTTGAGATACTCTCTAAGTTCGGGTGGGATATACTCAAAGTTGTACTTTGGCTCTCGTGGAGTAGCTTGTTGCTAATGGGGTGTAGTTACTTCCAAACCTTTTCAGCAGTCAGAACTAGAAAAAACTAGCATTATTAATATGAAATTGCCACATGTATATTAAAATAAATTAATCATGAATTTATGATTCCTTTACTTCCAGTTCAATACCACAGGGCCCTGTTCCATATTGCATCTTCCTTTCCCTACAAGGAGAACCTGGTTGCCAACAGCTTTAATGTATATACTCATTTTCTTAATCCTAGAGTACACATAAAATGAATTCAGAACTTCTGCACTTAGCATTACAAGGAACAAACTTACATAGAGTTCGAGGTTTATTTGCGATTCTTTTCTTGCTTTTTTTTATTTGCATGAGAATTGTATTTTAATTTTTTGAAATTTATACTTTGAGAGTGTAAATAGTGAAAATTTCACAATGGAAAGATAAGAGTGGATAAAACACAAATCCAAGTATATGCTATTTACATGAGATGTATCTAAAGCAAATATGTAAAATGATTGAAACTATTCAGTGGACGAAGATACGTCAGGCAACTGTTCGATTCTTCTCTTTTATTATTTTTGGTTGAGGGCATATAATCAAAATATTCTGTGCAGTTTTCTTCAGAGTGGTTTATGTCATTCATTTAAAATATAATTTTGTTCATTGTTTCTGTTTGTGCATTTCTTTTCCTCCATGCTTCTTGATTTAATTTTTTCTAAATTGGCTGTTTTTAGAAATTTAGAAAATGTGTGCACTTTGTACAGAGTTCCATTTACCCATTTTTTATTTTATTTTTATCGTTATATAACATTTAACATAGTTTCAAAGGTGAGATTGTTTGAAGTATACTCAGAAGATTATTACTCCTCTCCCTGTTTTTTTCACTGCTGTTGATAACCATTTTTATTTTAGTTTTTGGTTTATTCCTCCTGTGTTTGTTTTTATGTAAACATATGTGTGTGTATGTATTTTTTATTTTTTCCTATTGCTTTGAAAGAGCATCTTACTAGTCTAGTCCTGTAAAGATTTGCAAGAATGTGAATAGCTGAACTTTTTATGGAGTATGTTGCCAGTGATAAAATTAGCTTTCTTTAGAATTTTACTTTGAAAGAATTGTTATTTTGAAGTAGAATTTTTATAAAACAGATACTTAGTTCAGGTTTTTTATGGAACATGTCATTGTTACTGTTAATTGGTTGCACTGATAATACTTTTACTTGTTACTGAAGAATATAGGGAAAGAAATACTAAAATATAAAATATTTTGTGAAACCACAGAAATTAATATTATTGATTCCTGAAAGCATAGAAATTTATGTCTTGCAGTGTAACCTGAAGTAAGTCCTTGGTTGTGAGTTCTGCATTTTGACATGGTAATGTCTATGCTGAAGAATATTTCTAAAAATATTTTAGATTTAATAAAATGTTGGTATTATGTCTATATTTAAATACCGGTAGCAGTCTTAGTATCAAAGCAATTATTTTATATGACTTGAAGAGAATGATACTATAGGAACATGCTACAGAACTTTAGGAAAAGTATGTCAAGGAAAGAAACAACAAGGGGGGTGAGAGACAACAATATGTAAGAAAAAACCTAGAAAATTTATCTCACCAGAAACAGCACCTCTTCTCAGTCTCAGACAAGTACTGCCTCCAGAAAAGCCAATTCAAGCGTTGGGAAGTGGCAGGATCGTTATGGGAGGGCCGAATCACCTGATCTAAGGTAAGGCTGTTTTTGAACATTGGATATTCCCTGATATTTAGATCTTCAGTATTGTTTTGTCTTATTAGCGAGATAATAAGTTTTGATTAGACTGCAACATTTTACCCCTGAAATTATGCTTTTTCAGTATAGAGTTTAGGTTTTTAAATTACCTTTGAATCAGGCTATATCCTCCCATGTCTTGCCTTTCCTCCCTCTGGCCTTTTATTATATATAATAAGTTGCATGGAACCATCTTAATGAGTGCTCATAAAATGTTTTCTTCTCCTTGCTGTAGCTTTGATTTTTCTTTCTCGTATCATGCCTTGTTGAAAAATCCCGTGGAACTTCCTACTACTTATTAAATAGAATCTAACCTACTAAGCCATTATTTTAAAAAAAAAATAAAATTTGACTCCTCTGCATTTTTCTAATACAATTGTTTTACTGCATAAACCTGCCACTCCATTAAGTTGGGTCTACCAGCTGCCCTAGGATGTACCATTACCTTAACTGTTGCTGTGGTTTTACTCATGATTCACCCTGTTAGAATTTTGGTTTGTGTTCTAATGTTTACTAAGCATGTGTCCTTATACAGGTAATGTAATCTCTCTGAGCCTATAAAATAGGAATAATAACTTCTACTGTGAGGGATGTAGTGAGAAGCAAATATGTTAGGGTATGAAAGTACTTTACCAATAGTATTCAGTCTGAGAGATTATACTTTGATGCCTGACTTGTAAATACAGACGGCAGTACTTCCCAATTTACCATTCGAGGTTTTAAACATTTATGGTATATGTAGGATGATTTTGTTTGCTGCTGTTCTGCTTTTGTTGTACAACCTTAAGCTTCCTGGGCAGCTTGATGCTACATTAATGTGCCTGTGATTATTTTAATTTACAAACTTGTAAATATGTAAATTATGATGAGATACTTTGACCATAACACCTGAAAGAAAAGCAAAGGAAGCAGAATCTAAAGGGGGTAAACACTATCAAAATTTAATTTTCTTAGATTTCTGTGGGGTCTAAATTATATATTCTACATGAATTACAAGAATTTCTAGTCAACTTGCTTTGATTGGATTTCCTGTTGGAGAGTAAGCTTAGTAGTCTCAAAAGCAAGTGTTTATCTTAAAAAATATTTTAATTTTTTGAAGATCAAAATAAAAGGGTAAGTCTAGTCATTGAATAGATAAAAACGTTATCTATATTCTTAAGAGTACAAATTGCATGTATTGTTTTAGCCAATTATAGAATAAAAAGTTGGAGATAACTATTATTTTTAAAGGAGCCCTGGTTGCTCAGTGGTTAAGAGCTCAGCTGCTAACCAAAAAGTCAGCAGTTTGAATCCACCAGCTCCTCCTTGGAAACTGTGGGGGCAATTCCCTGTCCTCTAGATGTTTTTCCATATGTATGGTGATATTGATTGATCTTTGCTTTTAAAACCAAAATAGCTTTGAAAAAACCAATAGAAACACATTTTCAAGAGAGTTATTTTAAATAACGAAAAGTGTGGAGTGTTGACAGTTTTTCACATTTGACATCTCTGTGGAAATTTCCATATATTAATTAACTTGATTATTATACCACGCACAGGGACACACTTGTATTTATACTTAAATAAGCTGGCAATAACTTGGACCTCCTGTTTACTGATCCCAAAAGAATTGCACAGTAAGATACTTCAGTGTAAATTCATCATCACTACTATACTGGCAATGAATCAGTAGCTATCTTTGCATATAAAGAATGATTACTTTTCTTAAACTTACAAATGTTTCTTGGCATAAATGTTGGATTTGGATTTTATGTTTGGTTTTGTTAGTAACCACCTGTGTGAATTTAGGCAAGCTTCCTAAAGTCTCTAAGCCTTAATTTCCACATTTGTAAAATGATGGGGCTAAACTGTCATCTGTAAGTCCTCTTCAATCCTGAAATTCTTTGTTCTCTGGTTAGTCCCTGGTTTACATGGAAAAGGAGATGTGAGAAATAGGGAATTTACGCAAATTCACAGCTAGTTGACAGGCAAAGCTAGAACTAGTTTTCTGCCTTTTAGTGTTCCTGCAGTTCAGGTAAGTTTACTTTTATAGCCAGAGGATAGAAATGTTTAAAATCGGATATTTTTCAACGTAATTTTTAACTTTATATTTGTTTTGCTTTATTATGTCATAACATCTGAAATTCTTTTTAGAGCAATCTTTTGACTTAGAATTTTTTTAATGTAAGATAACTGTTTGTGATAATACTTTATTTCTTGAAATACGATGACTAATTTATAGAGAAAATATTAGTTCTGATATCAGAAAGTAATAGATCTCAGTATTTACACTGTATAACTCCTCCTATGTTGCCTCTATCACCTCTACTCCCTCCCCCCCCCAAAATATCCTTGGAAACACAAAACTCCCCACTCTGACCTTGTGATTAATCTCTAATTAGTAGGAAATTTGGCACTGTATTTTCACTTTTGAAAATTCCAGAGATAGATAAGTAAGTGAGTATTTGGATATTCATTTGTCATTGAGTCGACTCTGACTCGTGGTAACCCCACGTGTGTCAGAATACGCTGTGCTCCATAGGTTTTTTTCAGTGACTGATTTTTTGGAAGTAGATTGCCAGACCTCTCTTGCAAGGTGGTGCTGAGTAGACTCAAACCTCCAACCTTTCGATTAGCAGCCAAACATGTTAACCGATTGCACCACCCATGTACTCCTAATAAATGAATAAAACCCTAGGGAAAAGCCCTTTTCTCTTTTCAGATGTGTAATATACACATTGTTATAGCATAAGATAGAAAACTAGTTTTCAGTTCTTGCATGTAATATGACTGAGAAATATGGAAGTTTCTTGATCTATTTGTAAAGAACAAATAAGCAGTGGCTGAGATCTTTTCATAAGCTGCTTTATTTGAAGAATCTGGTTTATCTCTCACTTAATTCTTCCTAATTTGTACAATATGATGTTTTCCAAACTCCAGCAGTACTCTTTAAGCTAACTCTCCATGCCAATGGTGTTTTATTGGTGTACATTTGCTTTTTTTTTAATTCAGATTTGTAACACTTGCAAAGCCAGCTAGTAGAAAGAATGAAGCAGTTTTAATGAACACAAAGATTGAAATTGGCAGTATGGTTGACTGCTATAAATTACCCTTAATGTCTGGTTTATTTATGTACCCTGTTTCTATTTTGTAATATCAAATTCTGCTTTTCTTAGGTCATTTAGTTATAAATATTAGATTTTTTGAAATTGTTTTCAATATTAGAATGCTTTTTAACTGATTGAGACTCAAGAATAGTGAGTTTCTTTTCAATGTTGAATCACTAAATATTTAAACCTGCTTGCATTTCTTATAATAGACAAACACAGCAAAGTTATATTAAACTTAAACCAAACCAAACCCGTTGCCATAGAGTTGCTTCTGACTCATAGTGATTCTGTAGGACAGAGTAGAACTAGAACTGCTCCATAGGGTTTCCAAGGAGCTGCTGGTGGGTTCGAGCTGCTGACCTTTTGGTTCGCAGGCAAATGTTTAACCACTGCACCACCAGGGACCCGATAAACTTGGATGTTAAATCAGTATTGTATCTAAGAGTTCCTGTTCAGTTTGTTTTTGCATCACTTACTATTACTATTATGTATTAATGAGATAATGTACTGGAAAGTTGTCCCCGTACCTTTGTGGCATTTGATTGAGCACTTTGAATGCATGATGTTGTGTGTAGCTTGTAAGATTTTATGTGACTAGACATAAGAAAGCCCTTATTTTTTTAAAGTTCCCCTAAAGAGCTATATCTTTTCCTATCAATGACACATTTAAAAGCATGAAGTTAAGCCTTAAAGATGGCAGGCAAAGTTTTATTCCAAGCTCTGCATAAAAGTGAGTTAATTTGGCTGCGCTAATGAATATGTTCATATCCTCCAGTAAGTCAATTTTTAGCATATTATATATTTTACATTCAAAGTTTTTTTATTTCTTTTTAAAAACAGCTTAAAAAGTAACAGCATTTTTAAAATTCAGGTCCCCTACTAAAATACTGTTGTTGTTGAACACCACTTGTGGAAGAGAGAAGGGTCTTGGAGTTGGTCATACCTGAGCCTGAATCATGGTGTTGTCATTTTACTACTCAGAAGAGCCTCTTTTCGTATCTGTAAAATGAAACTGTTTGGACTTACGTTTTTTACGTGTTGGCTCCCTTTGGACTTCTGCTCTCATCACAGGTTTTATCAGTGTCTTTAAATATAGCAATGATAGAATTAAATTATATGTCATGAAAAAAAAGTTCTCTGATTTTTTTTTGACAGTTTTAGACAGGAGTTATGATTAATAAATCTTTACCTGAAACATAAATATATTAAATTTTCTTTATAAACTGTCACTATAGACAAAATTATTCTTATAAAAGTAAAAAATCAAAAACAGGTATAGAAGCAGTACCATGTCAGTCCACAAAACTTGAGGCAGTAATATGAAAATATGTATGAAGGACATCCTTACCTTAATTACTAGACCTTGATGGGTAAGAGTTTATATTTATTAAGTAATAAAAAATGAAATATTGATTTTTATCTCCTACTTTACATTCTTTCTAGAGGAGAACAGAATATCTCCCTGCCTTGGGCCTGCTTTTAGGGTTGTAGTCCTCAGTTTTGGCTATGTATTAGAAGTATCTAGGGAACTTGAAGAAATTGATACTTGGGGTCGAGAGATTCTGACTTAGATAGTCTGATGTGCAGCCTGGGCATCGGGATTTTTAAAAGCTGCCCCAGATGATTCTGGTGTGCAGGTAGGGCTGAGAACCACTGATTTAGAGAATTGATTCTGGCATGAAGATTAAAGTCAGATGCTAACTTGGCGGCTTGGGTTTTGAAGTAAAATGATGAAATTTAGCTATAAGGAGAACTGACACATGTAGCATTTTACAGCCTTACAGAATCCTTTCCTGTGTATGATCCTCATTTAGATTCTCTGCCTTTTTAAAAAAGTCTTTTAAGAGACTGATAACCACTCTCAAAGGTGGATTGTATTTCTTGTGTTGTAAGCAGATTGATAGTACATTTGCTGAATTAGAATCCTGCGCATGTTTCCCCCCATCTTTTCTCTTTGCTCATCTTCTTTCCTTCATCTAAATGCCATCTCCTGTGGCCAGATCCGTCCTACTTGTCTTTCAAGACTCATCTCTTTCCTAAAGTACTTTCAGAGATGCTATGCCAGTTTCCATGCAGAACTGTTACAGCCATAGGTTTAGGTGCATGACCTTAGTTAGACATACTAGATGCATCAGTCTTTCAATGTGGGTATGTGGAATAGCCGTATTCTAGGTTTTTTCCTAGAGAATAGACCCCAAACCAAAAAAACAAAATCAGTTGCTGTCGGTTGATCCTGACTCTTGGCCACCCCATGTGTTTCAGAGTAGAACTGTGTTCTAGAGGGTTTTCAGTGGTTGATTCTTCTTAAGTAGATCACCAGGCCTTTCTTCTAAGGTACCTCTGGATAGACTTGAACCTCAAACGTTTTGATTATAGCCAAGTGCTGCTTCTTACTAAAAGCTCTGTTGTGAAAAAACAACATTCATAGATTTCTGCAAGGATGTGGGATTCATCCATTCCTTTAGAATAGTGGGTCTGAACTTTAAGCACTGATACTTGAAAGTTTACTGCAAACTGTGGACTCTTGTCTGAGGAATACATGTATTCATCTGATTTAGTTTAGGGAACTCCTAATCCCTCGTTAAAGAACTGTCTATGCTAGTTAAGACTTTTACCTCTCATTAAGCACAGTTAAACCCTTAGATCAAGCTATTAGAAGGGCTGTATACCCAGACAATATTGTCTTGCTTCCCTTTGATTAAATTGCCTTTACTGAGTTGTACGTTGCTGTTAGGCTTCACCAGCCATTGAAGCACGTTATGAGAAACAGCTCTGTGAAATGCAGTTTTGTTTTCGTTGTAATATTGAAGACTTTGTTCCTATTTCGGTGTTTTCAGAGCATAAGCTTGCAGTCCATTAGTGGGTTATGTAATCAGTTTAGTGGTTTTGACCAATATTTCTTGGTTTTAAATTGTTTAGTTTGCTTTTTCCCTTTGTTATATTTAAATACTAATAAAATCATATTTGATATCAATATACTTTTTCCTTTATAGTAAGTGTAAATATTGTTTCATGTAACTTTTGTTTTACTTTTTTATATAATGAGTATACTGGATTGCTATACAAAAGGTATTTCTTAACTGCATTTTGTGATCAAAAAAGTTGAAAAATATTGCGTGCACCCTATCATACTTTGTTTTAAGGTGGACTCAGAGGGGTTTTTTGTCTTTATTCTCATCTGTAGAATGGGACTAACCATAGGGTTATTATGAGGAGTAAATCCTATAAAGCACTTAGTACAGTCGTTATGGAGCGTATAGTAGACTGTCGGTAGAGTCTAGCTATTAGTATTATTACCAAGAAAAGAGGCCTTCTTTAGAGCTAATGGTTTCTTTTTATTTTATGCACATTAAAGACTTTTTGTCATTAATGCCGTCCTTTACTTTGGCTGATAACAGTAGAAAGCCCAGATAAATTTGTGGTACAAGGTTAGCAACTAGTCTTTGGTCTGTCTTCCCTTGACCCTGATTGTGTCGTTCTAAAAAATTTCTGTTACATCTCTAAGCAGCCCTCAACCCCTTCTAGAACATCAGAATTGTTAAAATGACAATTTAATTACATCATAATTTCAGAGATGTTTCATATTCATCTGTGTCAATTGAAAGCTAGAGGCTTTTCTGAACAGTCAGTGCCTGTATTAAACTGTAGATTAACTCAGTTATCCAGGGTGGTTAGTTTCTGTCTGTCAGCTTTTTATCGTATGATTGAATCCAATATGGAGAAGACAATCGTAGCAGCATCAGTTGTCTGTCTCATTAAAGAAGTTAGTAGGCCCAGTTAAACTTTTGCTATGTGGAATTCCAAGTTACAGTAGATTTCCTCATAGAGAACCTCTAGTAAACCTTTTTATGCAGTGAAATAAAAAGGAGTCTATCAAGAACTTTCATGGAATAATATGGTTCAAGAGGTTATTGTTTTCCATAATGTGTCATCACAGTAACAATGGATTGCTTCATCATTCATCTATATTAAGTATTATGTGATTTTTTTTTTTTTTTGGTTATTTTGATGCATACTTACCAGTCATTAAATATTTCTGCACAAAATTGTGAAACCTCAGTTAACTTTAAATTTCTGATCAAGATAAATCCATTCGTGTGATAAAAAAGCCTGGTCATGGGTGTATTATTATAAAAATGTAGGGAGTTGGAGTTTTCTGGACTCCTTCCAGGAATATACATTTAGTAAGGCTGATTTCTTAGTTGCATGTTTTTAGAAATACAATAATTTGCCACTTAGGAGTCTTTAGTGATTACATAATCTGCTTAAATTTTCTAAAGCTGAAGAAAAGTAATTAGATTTCTCTGACTATATGTAAAATAAACTTTAAGAGATAAATACTTCCATGTTTCCCAGAGGTTTTTTTTTTTTTTTTTTTGTACACTGGTGGTATAGTGGGTTAAGGATGACGTCTGCTAACCCAAAGGTCTGCAGTTCGAATCCACCAGGCACTCCTTAGAAACTCAATGGGGCAGTTCTGCCATGTCCTGTAGGGTCGCTATGAGTTGGAATTGACTCCATGGCAGTGGGTACGGATGGGGTTGTATGTTGCTTAGTGATTTATTCTCCTCTTAAGACGCCATCAGCAGGTGGAATGGAATGCACCAAACACTTCCACCCTGAGCCCTTGGGCAATCAAGGCATTATATTCCTTACTGCCTGCTGTGTCTGGAGCACCTGCACATCAATGCCTTGTTTTTCAAGGTGCTCCACAGGTGATGAAGGCATCTTCAAGGCCTCACTCATTTCTCAGCCAGTCACAGGAATCTGTGCACCCTTCTTGATAAACTTCTTCCATATCTGCAGGCTGCCCACCAGGAGAGTGCTCAGTTCTTGTTTCTTTCCGATTCCAAACTGGACTGACCCTGGCCACACTTTACAGTCCTTACAGGTTTTAGTAGAACCTTGTACTTTAATTTGTTCCCAGGAGAGGAAAGCCATTTCAGGAGAACACATAAGGAGCTTATCTGAAATCACATGTCCTCTTTTCTTGGAGTTGTGTTCCGAAATGGTTCTGTGCTTTCCTCTCACCTTGGTTTGTTCCTCTCAGAGTTTTTGAAAGCAGGTATGCCTAGAAATCCAGAGTAAAAGGCTATAGAAATCTTTCCGCTTAACACAAAAATTAAAGTATTAGACTTAAGTTTTGCTGCTTTTAACAGTTTGTGAGAATTAGCAATCCAAATTGTAAATCCAAGAAAATTTTTGAGAATTTGCCCTTTATGGGAATAAATTTTAAAAGTTGGGAAAGGTAGACTCCAGAGATTGGAAATAGAAAAGAGCGGGAAAGAGAATAGTAGAAGTAAAGATTTTTACAGTATGTCTGGATTGTAGTAAATGATGAGGGAAATCCTAGCCTCAGAATACACACCTGTATCTGTTAGGATGTTGGAGTCTGAGATGTTTGTACATGAGAGGGCTGATGGCATGTGCTTTGGTATGAAGTTAATGGTGGGCATAGCTTTGTAATCTTAAGTTTTAAGAAAGAAATTGGAACAATATTTGTTTTATATTAGAGGTGCTTGGATTTTTCTGTTGTGTGAATACTAGAATATTTTTCCAGATATATCGGAGCGGATAAGTTAAATAAAATCTCTCTTTGTCCCTGGAATCATGAGGGAACCTGGGAAGTCAGTGAGCCGGGCATAAAATCAGAAATTTGGCAATGAACATTTTTTTATCGGATTAAAATTATAGAGAAAGGAAGTCTTAAGTGGGCGAGAGAAGGTAAGTGGGGATCGACTATGTACTTGAAGACATTTCAGATGCCGTTTTATACTTTTTATAGGGCTGTCTTTATTTCGTGAGCATAAAATTATGGGGCTTTCCAAGGTTCACTTGTGATGAACTCTCTTCAACTCTCACCTTTCTCAAAGGTGAATCCTTTTTCCATGAGGCAGCATGGCCCAAGGGAAGGAGTCTGTAGACTTGGGAGTCAGAAAGACTCATATTTAAAACTTAACGTTTGCCGTCTAATATGACTCAGATAAATGACTTCACTCTGATCCATAGTTTTATCATTTCTAAAAAGTAGACAGTAATTTTTAAGTTAGGGGTTATTGTAAGGTTTAGGTGTAACATGTAGGAATTCAACAAATGGTAACTGCTGTTATCAGTAATCACTTTAGGAACCTAACTGGGGGTTGTAGAAGGATACATGGTATTTTACGTCTGTAAAGTTTGAAAGGCAGAATTGTTCAGAGCAGAAATACAGAGAAATTGATCTAATTTGCTTCCATTTTTTTCATTGCCTATTCTTATAAGTGACTTCTGTGTCTCATTAAGCATATATACTTTTATAAAGTCCGTAGTCAAGTATACAATGACTTTTAACATTGTAATTTTTAAAATTTAACTTCGATTTCCCTGTTACGTTTACAGCATTGTTTTGTCGTAGACTGTTTTTCCATATCATCCTACACTTTAAACTTTAAAAGAAATACAACGGGAGGTAAAAACAGACAATTTAAATTTTTTCCATCTAAAGACAAGTTATCAGGAGTGGAAAACTGCTTCCCTTTTAGTATTCTAATGCTTAGAATATATCAATAAGGAAAGTATCCTCTGTTTGAAAATGAGCATTCTTTCTTTTCAAGCCTTTTTGGGGAATTTTTTAAAAGTTTCTGTAATGGAACTGTGATACATGTTACAGTTAGAGTGATCAGCCCGTTTTGTTTCCATTCGTTAGACATTTGCCACGTGATTCAGTTCCACAAAGGTAAATTCAGTTGGAGAATACTAAAAAATGGTAAATTTAGAAGGAAAGCTGTGTAAATACTTATAACTGAATATTACGATCATTGTTGGGTGTGTTGTTTCTAGCTTATTTAAGAAACTCAGCTTTTAATGGCAGTACGAAGTAGTGAGATCTCAGTCATTGAAGTTTCTTCAATGTGTGTTGTGAATCGGGTTTTAAAGTATATTGCAAAGGTTTTAGATTTTATTTTCAGTGAATATTTTCATTTGTTTTCCAATAGCTAATTAGGTGAAACTGAATTGATTCCATTTTTATGTTACAGGAGATTGTCTGGGGCAATCGATGTTATTGGTCAGACTATAACCATCAGCAGAGTAGAAGGAAGACGACGGGCAAATGAAAACAGCAATATACAGGTTTAGTATTTAAAAATCAGTTATTTCTAACTTAAAGATTATATCCATGCCCTGATTTAATTTGCTCAGTAGGTATGCTTTAGGTGCAACAAAGAGATTTAAAATGTAGACCTAGTCACTCTTATATTTATTTCAAAAGCTTTCCCTTTTATAATTTATAACCTTTTGGATCTTTTTTTAGTAAGAATTGTTGTATGTCCCCTCCCAACCCCCTGTTATACATGTATTCTATAGGTTCATTAAAAAAAATTTTTTAAAAGGAAAGCATGAGAAAAGTTTAAGAAGACAATAAAAATCACCGTAAGTCTTCTCTCTTGAAGATAACCACTCTTAAGATTATGGTCCATCTCTTCCTTGTCACTATGATTATGCATATCCTTTTTTCATATAAAATTGTCATTTGCATTTTCCCATATTCTTAATATGATTCGAAGTCTTTTCATGGTAGCATCATTGTATGGGTATATTATGACACAACATTTCTGACAGAAGTGCATTTCCTTTTTTTTCAAGTGAGAGTGTAAAGAGATGAGTAACAGACTTTCAGTGATCAAATTATGTAGCTTGGTCACACTTTTTCATCATTTATTCCTTGTTTTTAATAAGATGTTCTTATTAGCAGAAGCATTATAAAAATTACTGTACTTAAATATAGGAAAAGTTAATTAAAGGAGGGGTTATTTGTTTAAATCATCTGCTTTAGTCAGAAAGGATCTTAGAAGTATAAACTGAATATACAACGTGGCTGTTTTTGCTGTATTTCCAAAACTTGTTTGTTTGCACATCACAGTCACTAGGGAGCTTGTTGAAAATCCAGTTTCCTAGATGTCACTTTCCTTGCTGTTGTATTTCAGTAGGTTTAGGGTACTTCTTATGCTGTCTGTCTCTTACCTGTTCATACAGACAAGCATTTTGCAAATACTGCTTTTTTTTTTTTTCCAAGTATAAACCCGTGTTTTAAGTTTCTAAGGTTCACATGAAGAAATTATTTACACGTTTTGCTGTTTGTTACATGCAACCTTCTAGTCTTTTACTTTGCAACCTGGAGATGAAAGGCTCTTTACAGTGAATGAGTCTTCTGCCATGTTAATCTCTTAATGCTAGTATCTGTGATTAATGATTCCATTGTCTTAACTTGAGTACTCTTGTTAGGTAAAATGGATAACATTCGTTTTGTTTATAAAATAATTGGTGTTTAGAATTTTTTTGTAAGAATTCAGTTCTTTCTAGGCTTTGAATATGAACATTTAAAAAAGTATGCGTGTTTAAGTACGTACACACACATATCAACACAGAAATATTATCCCTCCAAATAAATATTTGTGTGTGAATAAAACTTTTGTTTCTTCAATTAAATGAAATTGATTTAATCTTAGAACATTTATTTCGTTTCAATTAAATGAAATTGATTTAATCTTAGATAAGAACATTTACTTATCTTTATAATTAACTATGTTCTAATTTTAGGTTCTTTCTGAAAGATCAGCTACTGAAGTAGACAACAATTTCAGCAAACCACCTCCGTTTTTCCCTCCAGGAGCTCCTCCCACCCACCTTCCACCTCCTCCATTTCTTCCACCTCCTCCAACTGTCAGTACGGCTCCACCTCTGATTCCACCACCAGGTAAATAGTAAATAAGACATTTGATTTTTGAAAGAAAAAAATAGCCTGTGAGTTACTTCTATTTTGAATGTAACAGTTAAATTATATTTGAAAGTAAGATCTTCAGTGATTGCGTAGTTTAAAGTAATAGATACAATATTTATGTTCACTCTTCAACAGATTCACACTGAAACTGATGTAAATCTAAAGAATGTACAATAACCCAAGCTAAAGTTGCTAAATAGTATATGTGTAAATCCATATTGAATTGTAAACCATATGTTAGTATGTTTTGAAAGATTTTTTAAAGACACTTTTAGAATTGGAGATGGTTAAAAAAAAAACTTCAACCTGATCTTCTTCCTTGTTTGTATACTGGTTTCCTTTTAGGAGACTGCATCTGGGTGCTAAGCACTTGGTATTTCCTTTTTTAAAACAAGACAGAAAATTGATGTAAATTTTCACTATTCTTAGCTACCTTTTGATTATTCATGAAAAACTAGGTCAGTCATAATAGAGAACAAAATTCACAAACAATCCCAAAATTTCATTTTTATTTACACTTTCAGCTTCTCGCTAGAGGCCTTTTTCGTTCTTTTATTCCCAGTAAGCTTTCAGTATTTATCACTTTAGAAAATTTTTACAAAACTGACAAGATTGAGTGAGATTATAATTTCTTCCTGGGGAAAAATGCCAGTTGTAGATGGTAATATGATTATGCGCTATCATTAATATTAAAAAACTAGCTGCCGTTACTAATCAGAACTGCATGTCAGATGTGTTAGGCTATGCTTTCTATTAATAAAATTAATATGTACTAAACAGTCATGTACTCTCACTCACTTTGCGTTTGCTAGAGAGCTGTCGTCATTTTCAGGTACCAACTGTGATCAGAGAACAGAGCCAAAATAAAGGGCCTATATAGTCCTTCCCTAACATACCCATCCTTAGCCCCTTAATGTCAGCCATGTCCTCTGTCTCACATCTACATTACTGTTGATTCCCTTCCACTCTCACCCCTACCCTCAAAAAAGATTTTAAAAATTAATGGGAAAAATGACTTGGGGCTTTTAGAGACTCTGTTGTCTCAAAAATAGAGGAAAGAAAAGACTGGAGTAGGTTAGAGGTGCTTACTCCAGATGACATTATTTCTAAGATTCAATTTCTTGTTCTTAAGTTGGGATTGGGTCCATGATTCTTGAGTCTTTAATATGCCAAGAATAAACTAAATGAAGAAAGTTAAGAGGACTTAGATAGTTCATAAACGAGTCCCTAGTCCTTTGGAATAGTTAGATAAAATGCAGAAATAGTTCATTTTCTTTACATATTTGATTAATGAGACTAAAAGAGGAGCAGTGTATGTAGTCAGTTGGTACAAAAATGAGATGATCCTTAGACTGGATTGCTCTGTAATCTTATTCAAACTTTACTAGGTACATAATTTGAAAGAATTTTCTTATTTATTGGCTAATATACCCTCAATTGGCTAACATTTGATGTACATTTAAATTAGCTCTTTATTAAAATAAATAAGAGAGAAACGGTATGAATTATTGTTGAAAAATAAATATTTGATTGGTATAAAAATATTCAAAAGCTCTTTAGGATATTACTGATATTATCTGGAAATTCACCTTTGTCAGAATAGTAAAATTATCCCATTTCTTTGCTGTATAACCTTTGTTTATAAGGATAATAAATCTCTTTATCATGTTTAGGTTATGGATGGGATTATCCTGTGGAGTATTACTGATTGTTTTTATGTTACTTAATCTGTTTATCTACTTAAAGTTAATTCCCAGCTACATGTTTTCTATATTTTAAATACCTGTCCAGGATCTACCAGTCACTCCGTGGAAACCCTGTGGGGCAGTTCTACTCTGTCCTATAGGGTCTCTAAACAGTGGGTTTGTTTTGTTTTGTTTGGTCCAGATTTCCTTTTATGCTTGTTCTTGGATTACATTTGCATGCTGTCCTGACAGCATTTAAGGAATACAGATTAATCCTAATGCTGATTTAAGCAGTTCTAACTGACATACTTGCTAGGGCGGGGGGAGGGATACCAATTCATATTAAAACCAGATATTTTTTATAAATTGAGACTGTCTGAATTATTTCTTATTTTTACTAGATTGCTTTTTTGCTAGCTGTTGAAGAGTATAGATTGTGCATTTTCATCTGTATTTCCCTGTAGTGCTAGTCGCAGTGTCTTGCATATACTGACATTCCCTAAATCTGCTAGCTAATTGAGTTAACATATTTATGTATTTATAAAGCCAGAGGTGATTTTCAGATTGACAGCTTGGTACAGGCACTTACCAGTCAAAATGAGCACTGGCTCTAAACAGTAGTATGGGTGCATAGATATATGCCAGCTGAATGTTGTTCCCGCTTAAAGCCACATTTTCAGTTAGCATTTACTTTAGAACCACGTGATGATAGTATGTTCTATAGAGCGTGCTGTAATTTAGATCATCTAAAGAATCACAAGCGGCTAATGAGAAAAAGGTGTGGCTCAGAAGTCTTGTTGTAAGTATTGCCTTAAAGAATACTCCATTTTTCTGCGAGAAACCTTTTTATTTTTTGTATGAAATACTAAAAGGAAAACAATATTTTGAGAATTGATTTAAATGTTGCCTTTGTTAACATTAGCTTTCTAATACTTAAGTTATTAAGACTAAAGTCCTATATAAGATAGGGCAAATATAATAATGATATTCCATGTCCATTCTTTGAGATGATCCATACTTTGATGACCAGACATCCAGATTTGCCAGGAACGGTACCAGTGTATAGCTTTTGTTTCAGCATACTTATTTTACTCTCAGAAATGCTGTAGTTTGGAAGATATAATTTATGGTCAGCTATTCTTAGAGGTTCACAGACATGACTGTTTGTATAAGTAGATAATCTTTAATAACGATGAGGTAAGAGACAACTCATCCAAGAGACTTTTTCTGTTGAATATTGACAGAAGAAGAGAGATATATTGCCTCCCCTCCCCCTCAAACACACGTCTACAAAACATATATGAAATCTTGTTAGTTACACAAGGAGGACAAAGTATGTCTGGCCCCAGTGAATTTATATGAAGAGTAGATTATGCATTAGAATGTACAGCAAAGATGGAGGGGACCTCCGGTCCTGAGTTAACGTCTGACTATTGAATTCGCTTTTTTAAATAGGGAAGTAATGTGGTTCCTTGTGGCAATACTGGAAATAGCTTGGAAACAAATACTGGCTAATCAAGGTCTTCTATAATTTTCGGAGAACCTGTTACTTTCATCTTCTGGTTAACCAGAAAATAGTTTCTTTTATATTAAGTCTTTTCAGGAATATATTAATGTGGTTTCATGCTTCCACTAAACAATAATAAAAACTATAGCTAATACTTACTGATTGCTGACCAAGTGCCACGCACTATTATTGTGAGCTCATTCCATTTGATTCTCGAATATCATCTGAAGTAAATAATATTACTCTAATTTTACAGATGAGAAAACTGGGGCTCATAAACCCTTAAGTAATAATAGCTAGAAAGTAGCAGAACGAAAATTCTAATCCAGGTAGTCTGACTCCAAAGCCTATTTTCTTAGTAACCACATTGAAGTGGATCATTATCTATGTAACAAAACTTTATTGGATTATGTGTATTCATTCCAATAAAATACTCTTTTTTTTTTTTTTTTAAGTATTTCCCTGATATTGAAGTGTGTGCATGTGTATTTGTGGATAGAGACGTGAGGGAGGTTGTAAGAGCAGGAATCAGATTATTTTAAAAGTCCAGTTGAAGTTTCACTATTTATCTGACTTGTGTTAAGAAATCTATGTTTAACTGGATGAAACAGTTTTGAAATAACTTGCTTATTGGAAGAAAAATTACAAAGATTTATGTTACAGGATAGATCATTTTTCTTGTTTTTAAAATAAAAGAACTTAATGATTGTGAACAAACTTTTTTTAACTGTGTTCATGCTAGCTATATTAGGTTTTATGGTAGTTTATTTAATTACCTTTTAGATTTTTAAAAGTTACTTCAGTATCTTTATTTTTAATAATGTAGTTATTGAAGGATAGTTGGCAAATTCCATTTAACTTACCTCTTGTGGAATTAATCACCATTAAGATTCATGTTCTATAGGAATTGGGAACAATTGAAATCTAGTTCAGGAGTAGAGTTCTACTCAGAGAAGGCTGTTTGCTTTACTGAGACATAGCTTGTCTAGTCAGGACCGTGGACAAGGCATCTCTGCTTTAAAGTTCGATATAGGGTTTAGCTCTTTATCTAGATTTAAAAATGTATAAGATTTTGCGTTTTAGAAGAAAGTAGATTCTTTCCTAAGACTATTGTTATGTACATCAGTGTCTTGTCATCTAGTACTACTAATCTTATGAACTTAACAACTTGTTCATCCCTTAAATATCTTGATTTTAGGTTAGAGATGATACATGGGAAAAAAAGCAGCTCACACCTGTAGTCTTTCTGCATTTCCCCTAAGGCCTACATTCTCTTTAGATTATTTTTACCAGTCTGGTTCTTTAGTATAGCACTTCACAAACTTTTTGGTCACAGGACTCCTTTGTTCTCATAAAAGTTATTGTGAGCCCCAAAGAGCTTCTGTTTATATATGTTATGTCTATTGATATTTTTTCTTTAGAAATTTAAAGTTATTTTATTTTAAAATACTCAAAATAAACTCATAATATTTTTCCAGAACAACAAAAATCCTAGTGAGAAGAGTATCCTTGCTTTACATTTTTACAGATCTCTGCCACCTGGCTTAATTGAAAAAAGGTGGATTCTCGTTTTTGTTTCTGCATTAAATTGGTTGTGATATATCACGTTATAAAGCTTCTGGAAAACTCCACTATATTCTTGTAAGAGAATAAGAGTGAAAAAAGACAAATAACATGTTAGTATTTTTATAAAAGTACTTATGACCTTGCAGATTTCCTGAAAAGGGTCTCAGGGAACACCAGGGATCCCTGGACCACCCTTTGAGAACTGCTGATTTAGCAAAAGCCCCGCCTGTATTAGATTAATATCAGCACCCTTAAGGAAGTACAGTTTTGTTTAACTAAGAAGCTATTTTCTGAATAATATTCACCTGCCTTTCATACCCACCAGTGCTCTGTGGGAGAAAAGACCTGGCGATCTGCTCTTGTAAAGATAATCGCCTAGGAAACCCTATGGGGGCAGTTCTTTTCTGTCCTGTACGGTTGTGTGAGTTGGAATTGACTTGACAGCACACAACAACAGCAAGCTAATTTTATAGTTCTATTAGAATTTTTGGTCTTACCCAGCAGATTTATGACAGGTTTTTTGGTTTTCAGTTGTTTCAAGTATATGTTGAAAAATAACCGTTCAGGCTTTGATTTTGACTCATGCTCTCTCACACTAAAATTGTGTTGCTGCCAACCCTGTCATAAAAGCCATTTCAAAAAAAGAATTCACCTTTTCTGTTGGGGTCAGTGTTATTTACCTCATACCCATTGCTGTCACGTCGATTCCAACTCATAGTGACCCTGTAGACAGAGTAGAACTGCCCCAAGGAGCAGCTGGTGGATTCGAACTGCCGACCTTTTGGTTAGCAGCCAAATGCTTAACCACTACGCCACCAGGGCTGCAAACCTGTTATTGTTGAATTGATGCGACTGACACTATTTGCCAGAAAATGTAAATATTTCAAAAATTATCTTCAGGTCCCTTTGAAAAAGAATTCTTTGAAGTTCTTAAAAATGGTACACTTTCTCTGTTGTTAGGTTTTTCTGTATTTTAAACTAGTAGTGTTTTCAGTAAATTCAAAATAGGGAATAAAGTTAATTAAATGTAATAAACAGCATTTTCTGGCACCATTAGCATTAATTTAAATACAAATTTAATGGAGATTAAAACTTTCTTTAGGGTGTTGATTTTTGAATGTCTTGTTCCATGGATGCGCCCCTTATAATATTTAATATGTCATAGAAGCTGTGTTTTCTAGAGTTTAATTATGGTTTAATATCTACCTTTTGTTTGCACTGCTCTTCCAGTCATTTCGTGATTATATGTGAGCTGATAGAGATCAACTTCTTTACAAGTTCTTTGTGCAAGCATTGGCATTTCTATCAGAAATGTTTTCATTTGTCTAAAACAGTTTTTGGTTTTGGGAGGCCTTAGATTATTTTATAAATTAGAGAATGCAGAGATCCTGATAAGGATAAAGTAGTTGGTCCATTTTATAGTCAATATAAAGTTATCTTTTTCACCCTTTAGCAGTGATATGTACTGGTGACTTTAGCATGTTTTTTCTTTAAAATTACTTTCATCTAATTTTGCACCTTGTTAAAGGAAGAATTAATCTATTTAATTATTAAGCATGAGTTTTACAGTATTCTGTTTCTATTTTTTATTTTTCTAAAGGGTAGATGACAGATCACACGTATATATGTGTGTCTGTATGTTTGGGTTGTTATGTATGTTTGCGTGTGTATTATTTTAAAAATACGTATATATAGAAAAGCCTTTCTGGGGAACGTGATATTTAAAGATTTTTACAAACCATGCCTTTTTGTACGCAATTCCTTTGTGTAAAATTTATATCTGCGCTTGATGGCTTCGAATTAGAAATCCCTGAGGGGAATGATCAGGCTTATCTATTCTTAACATAAGTAGTGCTAAGATGAAATTTGGGAGTTACTAGCGAGAAGTAAGAAGCATAATTCACATAATCTTTGCCATTGTTTTCCTTTTGCCTGAACCAAATAGAGAAAAGATAGGTGGTTATGTCATATATTGGTTATTTATTGCTCCATAACAAATTACTCCAAATTATAATGGCATAAAACAACATACATTTATTATCTAATGGGGTATGTGGGTCAGGAATCCCACACTGCTCAGCTGGGTCCTCTGCTTCAAACTTCACAAACGTCATAGTCATCTCAAAGGCTTTACTGAGGAAGGATTCACCTCCAAGCTCACTTACCTGTTGGTTGGAGGGATTCATGTCTTCTGGACTGTTGGACTGAGAAGGCCTCCTTTCCTCTCTGGCTATGGACCTCTCCAACATAGTAGCTTGTTTCTTCAAAACATGCAAGCCAAGAAGGCAGTAGAGAGAGTGCCAGCAAGATGGAAGTCACAGTCTTTTGTAGCCTAATCACAGAAGAGACATTCCATCATTTTTACTGTATTTTGTTTGTAGAAATAAGTCACTAGGTCTAGCCCACAATGATGGGAAGTGCATGAATACCACAGATAGATAACAGCATGGATACTGGGAGGCAAGGATCATTGGGAGCCATGTTAGAAGCTGCCTACCACATCAGTTTCTTTGTCTTTGTTTTACGAAATAATGATAAAATGCTTTGAGAATGAATTCATAGATCTTTATTCAGTTTTTTACTTTTTTTTGTAAACGGGAATTTTTAAAAAATATAAGTAAATTCTTTTATATATAATTTTTGGCAGGACTGCTGCCTTTCTATTCTCTTGCCTGAATTCCTTCATTTCCCGAAATAGGATTTCAGATCCCTTCCCCCAGCTGTTGACATTTAAGGGTGTACCATTACATATTAGAAAAATTAAATTCTGTTTGCTTTCTTTTGAGAATGCCAGATGGTATAGGCTGTCATACAGCTTTGTGCCATTTTACTCTTAAGTGTCACATGTAGGTGCTCTTATATGTTTCATAAAAATTTGGGATGGGATTTATTTCATCTGTGCTGAGTCGTTCAGCAATACAATTAGGAAAGTTTAGAATCTATTACAGTGATTCTCAAACAGTGTCCCCAGGCCAGCAGCATATCACCATCTCCTGGAAACCTCTTAGGAATGCAGATTCTCAGGCTCCAGCCCAGACCTACTGAATCAGGAATTCTAGGAGTAGGGCCCAGAAATCCGTGTATAGTATCAAACCATCTAGGTGATTTGGATGTACTCTAAAGTTTCAGAACCACTGATTTATTCATCCCCATTAGAGCTTGAATATTACTTTTGCAAAAGCTTTTGGCCAGTACTAGCAATCTTATTTTTACTACTGTTATACAAGAGTCTTCAGGAAAATAAAAATTTTTTTTTTCATACTCGTTCTACAGATGATGGATTCAGAAAAGAAACAAAATACGTATTTCAGGTCTGTTGGTTGAACAGCGTGTGTGTTGTCCAGTTAGGTGTGGGGTGTTGAGTTAGAGGACAGGGATTTTTGAATGAATTTTCTTTCTTACACTGTTTCTCTTGTTAACAAAAGTCCGGTATTAAATAGTGATTTTTAGATGAGAATGACATTGGCCTTACATTATATCACATAATTTTTTTCAGTTATAGTTGGAAAATACATTTGATTATTTTCAAAGAATAGATGCCATATTGTTTCATCAACTTTATAGTCCTGATTCAGTGAACCCACACTTAGCAATGAAGTAGAGCGTTGAAATAATGTCTTAGATGAAGTATGGGCCTCCCAAGAAGGGCCCTTTCTCAGTGCCATGCCAGCATTCTGATGTGTAGATGTCAGTTGGGGAGATATATGTAGAGCACGTTTCTCTTCGATTGTGTTCTTAATTCCTTCTAGTTGGGGTTTTTCCCCCCTCTAATCTGTCCTGTGCTACTGCTGTAGTAAGAATGAAATTCAAGGCAGGCTTTTTGTTAACTGCCTTCATAGCGTACTTAATAATTTGGTCATACTTTTTTTATGTTTTATGGAAGTTTCACAGAGTTTTTGAGGACTAAATTTTGAGGGGGCTGGCTGGTAATTTCTTAGTTATTTTGCATGAATTCACATTTTAGTAAGCTGTAGTGAAGCATTAGCTGAAGTGCTGCATGCTGCTGCTCGTGTACTCATTTAGGTGAAAGAAGGAGTGTAGTATTTTTTTTTTTTAGGAGTGTAGTATAGGGGTTGATTTTGGTGATGGAGTTGATGTTGGTGATGGGATTGATTTTGGTGTGGTGCTTTATTTTATATGCCTAAAAAATTCATTTATTTAAATGTGAAAACTAGATCAAATAGTGAAGCTCAGTAATATTCTAAAAAAATCTTACCATTCTAAAGAGAATCAGTTAGTAGATACTAAGAACATTCAGTATTCTCTGCCTTTCTTCATTTCCCTTTTTAGTTTGGTGTTCATGGGACTCTGCGAGCTTGTATTGTTTGCTGGGTTTTTTTAGTTTAGTAACTTAGGAAGCAGCAAGATAACCTCAGGGTGGATGAGAATTGCCATTAACTGTGAGTCAGTTTAGTAGACTCTTGTGAGAGCCTAATGATTTTTGAAACATGATGGCTGCTTTACATATCTTTTTCAGTTGTGTTGATTTTATAAGCCTAGCATATCCTTTTATTGCATGGGCAGTTAAGTCAGGTGCTTCAGTCTCCGTTTTAAGGCCATTTGCTGCTTTAAGATTTTTTTATATGAAACCCCTTACTCTGGCAAAACATGCACATTGGAAAATTTCTAAATAAATAATTAGCAGGTGTTTCCATTACGCAGAAAAAAACTTGAGAAAGTGATTCTTTTTTTTTTTTGCCATGCATTTTGTTAATGAATTTGATTATTTCTTTTTGGGACTAATTTTGATGCAGTTTCTAAGATAGGATTTAGTAAACCGCTCTGTGTTGAAGTTATTTATGGTATAAAACTTTTGATGAAAAAGTTGTTAAATTTTTTTCTACTCATCTCTTAAATTTAAAATGCTGAATTTGATTTTAGTATTCAGTAAACATCTATTGGTAAATTCCACATCAGGGTTTAGGGTATATTTGACCAATGTAAATGAAAATGCTTATACATAGCTTATTTTTTGAAGTTTATAATATGCACAAATAATAAGAATCACTCAAATTAGTGTTTACTGATACCTATAGAAGTGAACTTTGTATGTCCTGGAGGTGTCTGTATATAAATTGGCTATACCCCTTTTTGTACTCCCCTAAATCAAGGGAAACATCAACTTTCCCTCACTTCTGCTGACCACAGTAAAGTGATCTAAATGAACTTTTCAGAAATGAATGATAGCCATCATCTTCAGTTATCTTGCTGTACCTATAGTATTAATGAGCCCACTGATCAGTTTACCTACTAAAATGTTAAAATATAAATACATATTTTTAGGGATGATAATATCAGACATTGGTTATCAAATTTAGTTAGTGTTAATGGGATTTGATATTTGTGTATGCACAAGTGTGCTTTATAACATCTTTAACTTCATCTGTGATTACAGCTATTAGGGGAAACTATATGTTATCAAGTTGTTAGTTCTTATCAGGGAAGTCAGATTTGTTATACTGGAATTGTTGGTCCTCTGCAAGAAAACGGAATGATTCTCTTGAGCGAATAGGCCAGGGGTTTTATTTCAAAGTTTGTTTTGGTGATGGCATAAATACATAACAGGTTATGAAATCCAATTACTATATTAAATTTCATCACTTGTTTTTTAGGTATTCCAATAACTGTACCACCTCCAGGTAAAACTTTTTTCATGTTTTCTCCATCATTGTTAATAAACATGAAATTTCAAGCTTCTAGTTACAGGAAGGACAGTGTTGATGCAGTTAGACTAGGAATAGGCTATTGGGATTTCAAGGTCCTATTTTCAGCTCTGCCTTTGCTTCATTCCAGTTTTGATCAAGATATTTAGTTTTCTTATATCTGTCTTACCCATTTCTGTAGAAATAGAGACTCTGAGAAAATTCTTGCCATATCAATTTGTGAAGAAAACAGTATAGGATATAAAATATAATTTTTATATTAATATTTTATGTGATAAAGTGACTACAAGAGAAGAGAAAATTTATTTCGACCTTATCATGATTTCTGATTTTAACCCTGCTGGCATAACTCAGTATGGTGAGAAAATACGTTCTGAATTCTATGACAGTTAGATGGATTCACACCTGGTTGGATGGTTGTTCTTAGAGTGGTGGTTACTTGCTCATTGTTGTAAGGATGTGATCAACAGGAGTGTATACCTGGCTCAGTGTTGTTTTTTTACATTTTTGTCAGTTATTTTTTTTTTTTATAGCGTGATAGCATGCATGCTTACTGAGTTCAATGCTAAAAGCCAAAGGAGGCAAAGAGAATGAAAGGTGACAGTACTTGGAAGGGATGAGTCTAAATTTAAAATGATCTTGATAAACAGAAGTAGTGAAGTTCAGATAACATAAGATAGTGTACATGTTTAGATGTGGGATAGAGAGTTGCTGAGTGTGTATGAATGTGTCTAAAAAAGACTTATCAGGAAAAGTCATAATGGAATCACTGGTGTGTCTTTTTAGTTTAAAAGCAGTCTGATTGTGAGGCTGTGTAAAACAGGATTGTGTGCTCTAGGACTAATGTAATTACTTTGCACTCGTAAGGTGTTTGATAGGGAAGTTAACAGATCCTGAAACTGGATACAGTGAAGGTGAGCATGGTGAACTGGCAAAGTTGAAGCAGGGCTCAAAAGTTGATTTAAATGGACCCAGGAGAAAGGTTGAGAGGATTGGGATTCATTTTTCATGTAGAATGCTATAAAGGAAGTTTAGGGGACGTGTTTTCAAATATAAAAAGGTTAGAGAGAATGGAATGCTTCTTGTCCTCATTGAGGACAGCATATGAATTATAGCATGAGAGATTTAATTTAAATTATATATAATGTATTTTTTAATAGTGAGAGTTGTTAAAACTTGGAAGGAATTAGTATCAGTAGTTATGGAATCGCCATATCTAGAGGTCTTAAATTCTTTTGGTGGGATGCGTTATTGCCTATCTGAATTTGAAAGCATAGAGTAGATAGCTGTTAAGGTCCTTTTCAGCTCTATTACTCTGGTATTTCACTTAGGTATTGTGAATTATTGAGAATGCAGACCTCATGATACAAAGGTGCAAATTATTTTCCTTCTGAACTAATCCAAAAACTACCTTATGTGCCTTTCTTTGTAAAATTCTCTGGGGTTGTGCTGTTTAAAACATGTTTTGTGATGTATGTTCTCAGCCTTAAGCATTTATATATTTACTGGTAAGATTTTATTTATAAATCACACATTTTAAGGAAATTTCTCTACATCTAAAACTCTCAAAATATTTTTGAAAGAGGTAAATGCTGTTTTATTTGCTTCTTAAGTATAATATATCTGGTGGCAACACTACTACCATAATATATATGGAAAAGGTAAGGCATTGAGATTAACTTTCTCACATTCATAAAATGGGCTGTGTGTGGTGCTGAAAATAAGACCGGGTGTCCTGACTCTCAGTTTGTGCTCTGTGTTTTAGACCAGATTGTTCATGTAACATTTTATAGCTCCAAAAATCTGTTTATAAGTTTAAGCTCCATTTTCTTCCTGTTCATTATAACATAGAGAAGTACATTATGTCCCCAGAGAAATTTAGTGATATGCAGCAACCTTTTTTCTTTCTTTTGACATTAAATGTGCATTCTGTTAACTTCTTTTATCTTCTGATTGAATGTTTTTAGGTTTTCCTCCTCCACCAGGCGCTCCACCTCCGTCTCTTATACCAACAATAGAAAGGTAAATCAGTGTGGATACTGTAAATTTTTGATCATTGATAGGTGTTTGACAGAATAATCGTATACATATCTTGGAAATATTTTCGGAGGTTTAATTTTATATAGGTAAGAAAGCTAATGATAGTATTTTGAAATAATACCTTGCTCTGATTTATGACACACTGATGAAGAAAACCCTAGACTGCTAAAACTGCCTAGGTTACAGGAAATCATTAATAATGCATATCTATTTGGGGATTAGGTAAGTAGAGATACTATTAGGGACCATAATAAGGAAAAGTTACCTTATTCTTTGTTACCCTACTGCGTCTCAGCTTTCACAAAGAAGGATTGGATCCATTCCACATGGCTGTGGCGTTTTTTTTTTTTTTTTAATACTCTGTATGTAGTGTTTAAGTTAGCAAGAATACTACCCTAGAGAATGTTTCTCTTGCTCGTGTATTTCTTTAAAAAAAAAAAAGAAAACATTCAAATGATGTAAAAAGACAAAAAGTTGTGAAAACTTTATATCAGTAGCATCAAAACATGAATTTGGTTTTCAAAGAATTGATAAAATTCAGGAAGTTGTGAGAGCCTAAGGATTTAATTTTATTAAGCTCCTGTTAAACACATATTGTTTCTTCAGTTAAAATGTTATGAAGCATTATTTGTTGGTTCTGTCAGTGGAATTGAATTACTGATTTACAACTGTACCGTAAGGGTCCTCTAACAGATTCTGTTCATGGCAAACCAGTTGTGTAAACCAGTCCAGGGTGACTGACGTCACCCACTTCCGACATTAAATTGTATAGTGGATAACAAATCCCATTCCACATGCCAGCTGCTGTCTTTGGAAAGCTCAGCTTCCCTTTCCTGTTCAGACCCAAGCTGCCCACACAGCCCTTCTTTCTTCAGATGCCCAGCCACCCAGGGCTGGGTCAGTGGCTGCTAGCTGCACTTGGGAGTCCATGAGACTCCCTCCACTTTAGACCAAAAACCCAAACCAAACCCCTTGCTGTTGAGTCAATTCCGACTCGTAGTGATCCTGTAGGACAGAGTAGAACTGCCCCGTAAGTTTTCCAGTGCTGTTATCTTTATGGAATCAGACTGCCACAACTTTCTTCTGTGGAGTGGCTGGCGGGTTTGAACCACCAACCTTTTGGTTAGCAATCAAGCACTTTAACCACTGTACCACGAGGGCTCCTTTACTTGCCATAACAGCTTTAATATAACCAAAAAGAATACAATTAAAGAGATGAATAGGTTGAGGTCTGGGAGGGATCACAGCATAGAGCTTCTGTGTCCCAGTCATCAGCTGGGAAGCTCCCTGAGCCTCCACGTTGGTTTAATATTTTTTAGTTTAAAAAGCCAAAGTTTTTTTTTTTTTTTTTAAATAAAGGTCCTTGTAGTTTTGTCTTGACATTTGTATTTGCAACCAAACTATTAAAATTCAGAACCTACTTGTAACACACATCAAAATACATTTTTTTCTTCCATAGTGGACATTCCTCTGGTTATGATAGTCGTTCTGCACGTGCATTTCCATATGGCAACGGTAAGTAATATTATTAGTTGCCCAGTTTTAATTTGAATCAAAATACTAAAATAAGTATTTTTAAAGGAATAAAAATATGCTTCCATGGTTTAAAGTAATACCTTACAGATCAATTTAAAAAATATTAACTAAAGAAATAGCTATCTCTAGTTATATCTGCAGGTAAATTAACAGCATAATTTTCATTTAATTATCAACTGTAATTTAAAGAATTAATACAAAGTTATATAATGGGTATATTTGTACCTCGCCTCTTCTTAAAAGGACTTTTAAGGGATTAATGGAAAGACAGAAGGTCATAAGCAATGCCCTTTGACAGTAGTGTGGTATAGTTGTCAACAAGATCATTTGTATTTAAAACAAAACAAAAAATTTGTATTTGGGATTTAATATATCGATAATTTTATGCAAAAAAATAACATAAGTACTAATGTATGATTAGCAAAAACTTGTATGTTGAAGATATAATGTTGAGAAAACAAACTTGTTTTGAGGACTAGAAAAGCTGACTTTTGGAGAGAAATTTAATGACACAATGTTATGTTGTTGTTAGGTACCATTGAGTCAGTTCCAACTCATAGCAAGCCTGTGTACAACAGAACAAAACACTGCCGAGACCTGCACCATCCTCACAATCGTTGTTATGCTTAAGCCCATTGTTGTAGCCACTGCGTTAAGCAGAGGGCCTTCCTCTTTTTCGCTGACTCTCTACTTTACCAAGCATAATGTCCTTCTCCAGGGACTGATCCCCCCTAACGACATGTCCAGAGTATGTGAGACATAGCCTCGCCATCCTTGCTTCTAAGGAGCATTCTGGTTGTACTTCTTCCGAGACAGATTTGTTTGTTCTTTTGGCACCCCATGGAATAGTCAATTTTCTTCGCCAACACTACAGTTCAAAGGCGTCAGTTCATCTTTGGTCTTCCTTATTCATTGTCCAGCTTTCACATGCATAGGAGGCGATTGAACACACCCTGGCTTGGGTCAGGCACACCTTAGTCTTCAAGGTGACGTCTTTGCTCTTCAACACTCTTTGAAGAGGTCTTTTGCTGCAGATATGCCCGATGCAATGTGTCTTTTGATTTCTTGACTGCTGCTTCCATGGCTGTTGTTTATGGATCCAAGTAGAATGAAGTCCTTGACAACTTCAGTGTTGTCCCCATCTATCATGATGTTGCTTATTGGTCCAGTTTTGAGGATTTTTGTTTTCTTTATGTTGAGGAGTAGTGCATAAATGAAGGCTGAGGTTTTTGATCTTTGTCAGTAAGCGCTTCAAATCCCCTTCACTTTCAGCAAGCAGGGTTGTGTCGTCCGCATATTACAGGTTGTTAATGAGTCTTCCTCCAATCTTGATGCCCTGTTCTTCTTCACATAGTCTAGCTTCTCAAATTATTTGCTCAGCATACAGATTGAATAGGTATGGTGAAAGAATACAGCCCTGACGCACACCTTTCCTGACTTTAAACCACCCAGTATCTCCTTACTCTGTTCGAATGACTGCCTCTTAATCTATGTATAGGTTCCTCATGAGTGCAATTAAGTGTTCTGCAATTCTCATTCTTTGCAATGTTATCCGTAATTTGTTATGATCCACACAGTCAAATTCCTTTTATAGTCAGTAAAACACAGGTAAACATCTTTTCTGGTATTCTCTGCTTTCAGCTAGGATCCACCTGACATCAGCAACAGTATCCCAGGTTCCACATCCTCTTTGAAATCCATCCTTGAATTTCTGGCAGTTTCCTGTAGATATACTACTGCAGCCGTTTTTGAATGATCTTCAGCAAAATTGTACTTGCGTGTGGTATTAATGATAGTGTTCGATAATTTCCTCATTCGGTTGGATCATCTTTCTTGGGAATAGGCATAAACATAGATCTCTTCCAGTTGGTTGGCTAGGTAACTGTCTTCCAAATTTGTTGGCATAGACAAGTGAGTACTTCAGCACTGCATTTGTTTGTTGAAACATCTCAGTCAGTATTCTCTCTATTCCTGGAACCTTGTCTTTCACCAGGGCCTTCAGTGCAGCTAGAACTTCCTTCCATACCATTGGTTCCTGCTCATATGGTACCCCCTGAAATGGTTGAACCGTGACCAATTATTTTTGGTATAGTGACTCCATGTATTCCTTCCGTCTTCTTTTAATGCTTCCTTAACATATTGTAGTAACAGGAATGTGTCTTCCTTAGGGAGGAAGGAGGAGTAAATGGAGAGACTGATGATTGGTTTTTTACTGCATCTTCAGTTTCCATTCTGTATCTTAAAAAGAACTTTAAACGTCTCTTTCTTCTAGTTTCCATCCTTTTGATTAATTCCTGTACTGTTAAGCCTCCCTAGAGAGTGATGACTACGGAACGCCTTTTCAGTATTTTATCCTAACCTCGTGAAATAAGTAGGTTCCATGTCTAAGCTCTCTACTGCAACCAAAGCTTTTTGTCAACCAAGTGCTTAGCCTTCATTGTCCGTAATCTTTGTTTCTTGAATCATATGCCATCTAACAAACCTTGCTCTTGTCTTTTCCCCACACTAGTTTTATCTTTTCTTCGGATCATTTAGTTAGGTGGTCTTACTGCATTCACTCTTTCCAAGTCCTTCCAATATCACTTTCTGCTTAGATCTCTTGCTCATTCATTCACTTAAAAATATTCTGCGTTGTACTAGATTTTAGGGATGCAGCAAGCTAATAGACAGTGCTTGCCCTCATCGAACTTACAGACTAATGGAGACACAGCCAAGTTGAAAGTGATAGTGCAGTGATAGGAGAGGAGGGTGTCATGGTAGCACAGAAGAGGGGTCTCCCACTCCAGAGATGTAGAACAGGAGGTGATTTGACTTCTAAGCTGTGCAAAGACATGAGAGAAAAGAACATGGTAGGCTTTATGAATTGACAGAAGGGTGATGTGGCTGAAGTAGAGAGAATGCATGAGAATGTCTAGAGATGATACAAGACATCATGCAGGACATTATCTCCGTGCCATTGGCTTCCAACCTTATTCTGAAGGCTTCGCGGGACCATTTAAAAATTTTATGCTGAGTAATGAAATTGCTTAGATTTCCAGTTTTAAAAGCTCTACTATGGCTACTTATTGTGTGGAAATTACAGATTTATAGAGTGGATAGAAGGGTTGGGATGCTAAAAATGCTTGCTTATTTTGGAAGAACAAATAAGAAGTGGTTAGAGTATCCAGAGGAGGGAATAATGGCCCTGGTGGCACAGTGGTTAAGTGATACGGCTGTTAACCAAAAGGTTGGCAGTTCATATCCACCAGTTGCTCCTTGGAAACCCTATGGAGCAGTTCTACTCTTGTCGTCTAGGGTCGGTATGGGTCGGAATCACCCCAACGGCAACAGGTGTTTTTTTTTGTTTGTTTGTTTTTAGTAGTACCAGGTAATACCATTGGGGATGGAAAAAAGTGAATAGATTTCAAAGCATTTGTACTTGAGAATATATAAGCCTTGAGTAATAGATGTGTCAGTCATGTATTTCCAGCTACCTTCTAGATATCTGCACCAACTTGTTCAAAAATGCGTTTACCATTTATTCATTTCATAAGGTAGTCTTTGTGTTGACCCACTGTTTTAATGACTATATTTTTTTGCTAGGCACCCAGGAAGTCATATTCCTTGGGTTGCAATCTTGCTTCTCCCCCTTACTAGTTACGTGACATTTATAGACCTTCAGCTGTTGAATAGAGAGCATGATTCTTCCTCATAAGGTGAAGTTCACTGAGGATACATTGAAGCACTTTAGTCCTGCCATTTAATAAACCTGAAATGTTAGCTGTTAATTTTTATAAATATCACCACCTTCTCCAGCAAGGTCCCTTTTCTGAACTTTGAGTCAGTGTAGCATAATTGGACAGCCTTCGTTTGAGTCCTGGGTCCATCTTATCTTGGTAACTTTGAACAAGTTAAATAACTTAAGTCTTTTTTCTCCTCTGTAAAATAAATTTGAATATAAAGTGCTTAGCAAATTACCTGTAATATCTAAGCACTCAGTAAGCATTACTTATTAATTAAAATTTTATTTTTACCTCTTTTGTGGGACTTAAAAAAGCAAAGCATTTTTTGCTTTGCCTCATTGTATTTCTTGTGTATTTCAGTAAAGATGACCACGAGGAATAGTCCATATTAGAAAGACTAAGACTTTGTTCTGGAAATTACCTACCCAGCCCCATTGTGGAAGATTTTTGTTTTTAATGCTAATTAAACATTTAACTTTTTATCAATGTTCTATATACCCAGAACCCAGTGCTGTCAAGTCGATTCCGACTCATAGCGACCCTACAGGACAGAGTAGAACTGCCCCATAGAGTTTCCAAGGAGCGCCTGGCGGATTCGAACTGCCAACCTTTTGGTTAGCAGCCGTAGCACTTAACCACTATGCCACCAGGGTTTCTGTCCTATGTACATTGTTTATCAAAAAGCATCTTCTGCTCACTCTTCACCACCCCCAGCTCCTCTCTCAGAGACATTTTCTTTTGAATGAACTTCTCTAATGATAACAATTATAAGGCATATTGTAAGAATTAAATGGGAGAAAGTTGAGAGTTTTCTTCATCCTAGTTGAACAAAGCCCTGTGATGTAGATAAATATGGTTTCTGTCTTTGTTGGTGATTCTGTTTTACTTTTATTTTTACTTATTTACAATTTTGTAATCATCCTAAAACACCATTAAGTAATTGTAGATGAAAATAATAATCGTTCTGAATGTGCAATATTGTTGTCAGGTGCCATTGAGTCAGTTCCGACGCATAGCGACCCTGTGTACAACAGAACGAAACACTGCCTGGTCCTATGCCATCCTCATGATCATTTTTATGGTTCAGCCCATTGTTACAGCCATTGTGTCATTTTAAGACTTTGCTTATAAAGTTAGACTTAGTTAAAAAAAAAAAAAAAAATCCTTACAGGAATAATAAAGAACTGTGGAAGTAAGCATTTTTAATGGTTTATTTTTAGTTCTTACGATGGCTTCCATAGTTTTTTCTACATATGCATATCACTCTTTTTCTTAGTTTATGTAACTTTAGATACCATCTACTATCTTCCTGCTATGATAGATGTGAGTTTTGCTCACTTACCATCACTACTTCTGTCCTTTACTCCCACTAGTAAAGTTATATCACTATTTTTGTTCCTCTTTTTTATTTATGTGCCAGTCCTCTGGTTGGACCCTGGGTGACGCAGTGGTTAAGAGCTATGTCAAGCTGTGGCTGCCAATCAAAGGGTCAGCCGTTCAAATCCACCAGCCATTCCTTGGAAACCCTATGGGGCAGTTCTACTCTGTCCTGTAAGGTCGCTATAAGTTGGAATCAACTTGATGGCAGTGGGTTTGATTTTTTGGGTTTTATCCTCTGTTTCATGTACCGTGAGTCTCTGCTGTGTAAGATGAAGATATTGGTGTATCCTTGCCTTCACCTCTCCTTCTCCTTTCTCCTTCCAGCTTTGATCAGTTGTGTTTTTATTTGTAACATTTACATTCTGTCCTGTAACCAAAATTGTTATCTGTACTCTGACAGATTTTTATTCTAAAAGATAAACAGTAAAGACTGTTTACATTATTATGACTATGTAGGTATTGTACGCTGCAGAGATAATTATAACAAATACCCAAGCCCTCCAAGGAGAAAGTTCCTATAGCAAAGAAAGTACCTTTTTTTTTTTTTTAATAAACACTATCAGTTGTGTGAAGTCACACCACATTTTAGTTGAGTTCATATTTGGACAATTACTTTCTCCAACCTTAAAGACATAAAAGATATTCTTCAATACATTTTTTTCCCTTAAAGTTTTCAAGTTTAGTTTTCATATTTAAGTCCTTAAGCCACCTGGAATTAATTTTTATATGTTATAAAGTCAGATCCTGTTGTCAACTATTTGTTGTATAGTCTATCCTTTAGGAATCTACAGTGTTATCTCTGTCACATGTCAAGTTTCCATATATATGTGAATCTTTTTCTAGGATTTCTAGACTGTTCAGTTGTGCTAATAATGCAATACTATTTTAACTGTGAGTTTTATAGTAAATCTGATACCTGGTACAGCAAAAGCTATCTGCCGTAATCTGCTTGAGAAGTATTCTTGGGCCACTGCTCTTCCATACACATTTAACAACAAAAAAAATGTTTTTGGTGAAAGTTTACACAGCAAATTAGGTTCCCATTCAACAATTTCTACAGATTTTCCAGTGACATTGGTTACATTTTTCACCATGTGTCAGCATTCTCATTGTTTCAGTTCTGGTTATTCTGTTTCCAGTATTCTAGTTTTCCTGTCCCCTTACCTTCTCATCTTTGTGTCAAAGTAATTGTTGATCATTTGGTCTCGTATAGATGATTTTTCAAAGGAGCACAGTATTCCCTGGTAATATACTTTATTTTGTGAGTTAATCTGTTATTTAGTTAAAAAGTGACCTTGAGATAATTTCCATTCGCGGTTTGAAAAGTATCTCAGGGCAGTAGTCTCAGGGAGTCCTAGTCTCAAACAGTCCAGTAAGTCTAGACTTCTTAAGAATTTTGAGTTCTGTTCCACATTTTTCTCCTATTCTATCATGATCCATCTATTGTGGCCCTGATCAGAGCAGCCATTAGTGGTAGCTGGGCACTCTAGTTCTTGTGGTCTCGGGATAGATGAGGCCTGTGGTTCGTGTAGACTTTTAGTCCTATAGTCTAATTTCTTCTCTGAGTCTTTGGTTTCCTTCTTTCTCTTTTGCTCTGGACAAGTAGAGACCAATAGTTGTATCTTAGATGGCTGCATACAAGTTTTAAGACACCATATACTACTCACCAAACTAGGATGCAAAACATGAACTTTATGAACTGTATTATGCCAGTTGACCAAGTTGTCCCACAAGACTATGGCTGTACATTTTCAAACCCAGAAAACCAGTTTTGTGAGGTGTTTGGTTTTATCTGAGAAGTATCCATAAACTGTGCTGCCTATGTGCTATATTAAATATATGAATATATGTGCATGAACACACATATACAGATGGGTATATATACCCAAACATATGTACCTATACACATACATATATACATACGTACAGATATATCCACGCATATTTTTTGGTTGTCATAAAATTACGTATGTCATTGTTTAACAAAATGTCCTTTTTTCTCGTGTACACATCATCGACATCATTTTTACCTTGGTCAAGCTGTGCTCACTTCACCTATATCCAGTGTTACCTTGCCATCTCCAAAAATATCAAGTGTCAACTGTCTAGAGAGCATTTTCCCTTCTTCCCCACCCTCTACCCATCCCTGGTAACTACCAGTGAGCGTTGGTCTCTGTATGTGTATCTGTTCTTATGAAAGTGAAATCATACAATATTTATCCTTTTGTGATTGACTTATTTTACTCAGTATAATGTCTTCCAGGTTTATTCACGTTGTAAGATGTTTCGAGCACTTGTTCCATATACATTTTAAAACAAACTTCGCAGGTTTCATGAAAAACTCTATATAGAGTTTGATTAATAATTAACATTTATATAATGCTTATTATGTGACAGACACTGTTCTAAGCAATTTGTTTATATTAACTCATATAATCTTGACAGATTTATGAAGGCAGGCATATTGTTATCCACATTTTACAGATTAAGAAATTGAGGAACAGCCAGACTAAGTAATTTCCCCAAGACCACACAATAAATGACAGAGTCAGTATTCTGGCTCAAGCTCATACTCGTGTTATACATTGTTGGAGTTACTTCAACACTCTTCATGTGGAATTTATACCTTTTTACAGCTTTGGGTCTATCTGTTCTTAATGTGTTTCAATAAATCTCCATAGTTCTCACCATACACTTCTTGCACATCTTTGGTTAGATTTGAATTCTGCGATCCGTGTTTTTTTTTTTTTTTTTCTTTTTAAATTTTGTAGCCAGCCATTTTTCTGAACCCCCACTATGAAGTCTATTCAGGCAATAATAGGTACAGATAATGACAGTTGTTGCTTTTTTCTATCCTTGCTCATTCTGTTACTTCCCCCCTTGTTTTGTTTTATTGTTCTGGCTAGGACCTCCATACAGTTCAAATCCATCAGCTGCTCTTTGGAAACCCTGTGGGGCAGTTCTAGGGTCACTATAAGTTGGAATTGACTCGACAACAATGGGTTTGGTTTTTTTCCTTTTGGTTGCTTTGCTGAGATAAACCTAATTTGATCATGACAGTTTATTTTTTCTTTTGTATACATGTTAATGAATTGTTTGCTAATATTTATTTAGCGTTTTGACGTCTAAGCTCATATATGATATTTTCCTTTATTTATACTGCTCATATATATGGTCTTTGGTTGTTCTTTGTTTTTTAATTCTATTTTTCCCTGTATTGTTTTGAAACTATACATTTTGTTTTTTTGCTGATTACTCTTGAAATTTATCATGTATACTTGAAGCGTAGTCAAACAATATCTGAACCCCCTTGCCCATCAATGCAGAAACCTTCCAACACTAATCATTTTCTTGTAACTATCCTATTGTGATGCATTATTTTAACTGAATTCTTTTTAAAAAAAATCTCTACTATTAGGTAGTGTTTGGCTTTGCATGTATAATAACCATTTAGTTGTTCAACCATTTGTTCTTTTCATCTTAGGTCTCCTATCTAGGGTTATTTTCATTTTTTCCTAAGTGCATCTGACAGATGTTCTTTTGATTAGGTCTGTTGGTTATAACTTTTTCTTTCTCGCTGTCTTTTTTTTTTTTTTTAAACTACAAATGCTTTTATTTTATTCTTGAAACATAATTTAGCTGGGTACACGTTTCTAGGTTAAGTTATTTTCTCTTCACATTTTGAAGATGTTCTATTGTATTTTGATTTCCGTTTTTGACTTTGGTAGGTTTGCAGTTTATCTAACTTATTTCCTTTCACCTTGCAAGGTGAAGCATCTTTCTATAGTACATCTTTAAGATTTGTGGCTAGATCTTCCTTCAGACTGTGGGTATTAAGCATATATTATTTCTCTTCTCTGTTTAAAAGAAATTTCTGTTGTAATCTAAGGAAGCATTTTTTTGGTGAAAGTTTTATCTTATTTTTTAGTGCCTTTCTTTTTTTGTCTTTTGTTGTTTTAAGGACTGTGACCTTTGTTTTTAATTATTCTGTTTTTTCTTTAGTTGCTTTTCCCCACCTTCCTGGTTCTGCTCCTTCATGGCCTAGTCTTGTGGACACCAGCAAGCAGTGGGACTATTATGCCAGAAGAGAGAAAGACCGAGATAGAGAAAGAGACAGAGACAGAGAGCGAGACCGTGATCGTGACAGAGAACGTGAGCGCACCCGAGAGAGAGAGCGCGAGCGCGACCACAGTCCTACTCCAAGCGTTTTCAACAGGTTTGTTGAATGTGCAAGAGTTCGTACACATGTATTTTATATAGACTTTAGAATTTATAGTGATTATGAGGATGGAAAACCCAGTTCAGTTGGGAAAGAATTGCTTGAAGAGCACTTGGGAAAGCCATTTTAAAACCATCCAAAAAAACCCCCAGAAAACCAAACCCGTTGCTGTCGAGTCTATTTCGGCTCACAGCAACCCTATAGGACAGGGTTAGAACTGCCCCATAGGATCCCCAAGGAGCAGCTGGCGGATCGCACTGCCAACCTTTTGTAGCAGCCAACCCCTTAACCGCGCCACTAGGGCTATTTAATTCTTAGAGGCTTCCCATTCACCTTAAACAACAGTTTTCAAACATGTTGTTCTCTTGTGCCTTGAAAGAATTTTAAAACTTTGTACCCCCTCGTATTTTTATCTTGCTATCTTAAGATTTTTCATCTTAAGTTTAAATAGTTACAAAAATATGAGTTCCAGTAAATTTTTTTAATTAGCATTTTAAAATAAAATGATTATCACTTTTAAATAAATCCAATGGATTAAGACTATCATAGTGATTTGTTATACACTACCATCTGTTTTAAAGAATGCGTAAGGCAGGCTCTTTTTAACAGTTGGAAATTTTGCATTTCTTTTTGTGCTCGGATTAGTATTTTTGTGTCACTTTCCGCACAGAATTTATTCTAATGTAAAATGTTTTTATTCTTGAAAAAAAATTGTTTTAAATTGATCATCCTATCAATTTTACCTGCAACAACCCTTTGTATCTAAGTTAAAATGTTTTAAATGTTGTCCTATGACCATAAAACTTGATGTTTAAATTTTTTTATATAAGTTTAGTTATTCCAATATAAATATATTGCACGTTTTGAAAAAAATTGATGGAAATGCATATCTTAAGGTGATGGAGGAGCTTCCCCTCACCCCCAGTTAATGTATTCATGAGTGAATATTACTATTGTTAGGATAAAACAGTGTTTGCCATTAACTCTGTTTTTAATTTTTATGTAGATGTAAACACTGAGAGATCTTGTTCACATACATATGTAGATAAGTTTACAGTTTTGTTATACTTCTATCACAGAATAATTTGAACACCTTTAGATTTAGTGATAGGCCCAAAATTATACAGTTAACCTGTTATCAGTTATTTTTAAGGATATCTCAGCTTACAACCCAGTTTTGTTGAAAGCAGACATCTCTACCAAAAGAATTTTTAAAAAAATGAAACACTTTTACCTCTTATGTGTTAAATATTTATTTTCATTCAAACCTTTGAGCTATAGATTTTCCTCACTGCATATATGGAAAATAGCTACCGTGTAACTTAATTGGTAAAAGACAGTTCTTATTGTCAAATCAGGCAGCCAAATCACACTCAATTTCTGTCAGAAACAAAGTCAGGTTTAATTTTTATGTTTAGATAAATGAGTTAACCTATATTTCCCATCTCAGTCTAAGATAAACAGGATGGTCATATAGCCCAAAATGAAGTGCTACCTCCCAATATTTTGTTTTGCTTTGCTTTCATAGGGTTGACTTCAGAAGGATACCTTTTTGTTTATTTTTTACACTAGTTCAGGGAAAGAAGGGGCAGAGTCTTTAGTGGAAATTTGTTATAACTCCCACCCTACTACTCTGTAGTATATCTGAACTTAGAACATCCCAGGACACAAACCAGATTGTTCCATTTTGTACTGTACACTTTGTCCTTAACAGAAAGGTATATAAGACAGGGGAAGACACAAAGCCTTATAGAAGCTTTATGAAGCCTTGAATAAAATAGATCTCACTATACTAATACTTTAAATTAAATCTTTTTGCTGCTGTGATAGTTTTTATATTCTGAGCCACTGCACCATACTAAGACTGGTGAAAGGAGTGCCTTTCTTTTATAAAGGCAGAGGAGAGCGAGTGTGAGAGAAGAGATCAGCTGGAGACCTGGTGTGATGTTTTAATTGCGTCTTTATTATTAGGCAGTTCAGATTTAGGAAAGAATAAATATGGAAGCAGAGGATCTGAAATTTGATTCCCCAGAACTTTCCGTGCCACTGGGAAGAACTCATTTACTGTTGAGGTACTAGCATGTACTGCTGGCCCAAAGAATAAATTCCAAAATTCTTCTTTGTAATACACAAATCACTTTACAATCTGATCTCAACACACCTTTCTATATTCTAACCTCAGTTTCTTCCCAAGCCAGTACACCTATGTTCCAGCTACACTGAAGTGGTTGGGTTTCAGGAAATCCCCCATAGTTTCATACTTCTGTTGTTCATGTTGTTCCTCTCTTCTCTGCCTCACAATCTTTGCTTCCTCTTTCAAGGTCCAGCTCACATCCCAGCTTTTGTGAGCTTCTCTGAACCTTATAGATAGAATTATCTTAATATGCTCCGTGAGTACTCTATATACTGTCTTTAAAACAAGTGTGTCTTAGTATATTTTTTAAAGGGCACTGACCACCGTATTTCATTTTTGTATCCTCAGCACTTTGTACAAGGCTTGGCATATGACAAATGTGTAAATGAATAAATCACAAATGTTTCAGGGCAGGGGGGTGAATACAATAGAAAAATAAACAATTTTGAAAACAGTTAATAAAAATTGTGTTACCTAGACAGTTGTTGACATGAATAGAAGTAATCATTATCAGTCACCACTCATCTGTCAGTTTGTCGTATGGCAGTGGCTTACATGTTACCATGTTGCTGGAAGCTGTGCCACTGGTGTTTCAAATACCAACAGGGTCAGTCTGGGTGGACAGGTTTCAGCGGAGCTTCTAGACTAAGACAGACTAGAAAGAAGGACCTAGCAATCTAGTTCTAAAAAAGGGGGGCCAGTGAAAACCTCATGAACAGCAGCAAAACATTCTCTGGTATCCTGCCGGAGGATGAGCCCCTCAGGTTGGAAGGCACTCACAACATGACTGGGGAAGAGCTGTCTCCTCAAAGCAGAATTGACCTTAATGACGTGGCTGGAGTCAAGCTTTCGGGACCTTCATTTGCTGATGTGGCATGACTCAAAATGAGAAGAAACAGCTGCAAACATACACTAATAATCAGAACATGGAATGTATGAAGCATTAATCTGGGAAAACTGAAAGCCATCAAGAATGAATTGGAACTCATAAAGATTGATATCCTAGGTGTTAGTGAGCTGAAGTGGATTGGTATTAGCGATTTCGAATCGGATGATCCTATGGTCTGTTAATGCCGGTAATGACAAAAAGAAGAGGAATGGTAATGCATTCGTTGTCAAACGAACATTTCAAGATCTGTTCTGAAGTATAACACTTGTCAGTGATAGGATAATATCCGTACACCTACAAGGAAGACCAGTTAATATGACCATTATTCAAATTTACCCACCAACCACTAATGCCAAAGATGAAGAAATTGAACATTTTTACCAGTTTTTGTATTCTGAGATTGATCATGCAATCACGATGCATTGGTAGTTACTAGTGATTAGAATGCAAAAGTTGGAAACAAAAAAGAAGGATCAGTAGTTGGAAAACATGGCCTTGTTAGAAATGACACCAGAGATCACATGATAGAATTGTACGAGACCAATGACTTCTTCATTGCTAATACCTTTTTCCAACAACATAAATGGCAACTATACACCTTGCCAGATGGAATCCACAGGAATCAAATCGACTACATTTGTGGAAAGAGACCATGGAGAAGCTCAGTATCATCAGTCAGAATAAGGAGAGGGGCTGTCTATGGAACAGACCATCAATTGCTAATATGCAAGTTCAGGTTGAAACTGAAGAAATTAGAACAAGTTCATGAGAGCCAAAGTATGACCTTAGTATTTCCCACCTAAATTCTGAGACCATCTCAAAAGTAGGTTTAATGCATTGAACACTAATGATCAAAGACCAGATGAGTTATGGAATGACAGCAAGTATATCATACATGAAGAAAGCAAAAGGTCATTAAAAAGACAGAAAAGACCCAAATGGATGTCAGAAGAGACTCTGAAGCTTGTTCTTGAACGTGGAGTGGCTAAAGCGAAAGGAAGAAATGATAAAGTAAAAGAGCTGAACAGAAGATTTCAAAGGGCGGCTCCAGAACACAAAGTAAAGTATTATAATGAAGTATATAAACACCTGGAGTTAGAAAACCAAAAGGGAAGAACATGCCTAGCATTTCTCAAGCTGAAAGAACTGAAGAAATAATTCAAGCCTTGAGTTGCAATATTGAAGGATTATATGGGCAAAATATTGAATGACACAGGAAGCATCAAAGGAAAATGGAAGAAATACAGACTCACTGTGCCAGAAAGATTTGATTGACGTTAGGCATTTCAGCAGGATAGGATGTGATCAACAACCAAAATGTTCTTGCACCTGAAGGCTTTGCCAAAAAATAAGACTCTAGGAACTGACAGAATACCAATTGAGATGTTTCACCACATGTATGCTGAGCTGAAGTTACCCATCTATGCCAAGAAATTTTGAAGACAGCTACCTGGCCAGCCGAGGAGGAGATCCATATTTCTGACCATTACGAAGAACGAACATCCAACAGAATGCAGGAATTACCAAACAATATCATTAATATCACGTGTAAATTTTTGCTGACGGTAATTCAAAAATGGTTGCAGCAGTACATTGACAAAGAACTGCCAGAAGTTCAAGCTGGATTCAGAAGAGGATGTAAAAGGAGAAATATCATTGCGATGTCAAATGGATCTTGGCTGAAAGCAGAGAATACCAGGAGGCTATTTACCTGTGTCTTATGGACTATGCAAAGGAGTTTGACTGTGTGGATCATAACAAATGATGGATGACCTTGCAAAGAATGAGAATTTCAGAACACTTAATTTTGCTCATGAGGAACTTGTATGCAGACAAAGAGGCAGTGTTCAAACAGAACGAGGGAATACTGTGTGGTTTAAATTCAGGAAGGGTGTGTGTCAGGGTTGAATCCTTTCACTGTATGGTGAGCAAAGAGAGGCTGGACTATTTGAAGAAGAACAGACATCGGGATTGGAGGAAGACTTCTTAACAATCAGCATTATGCAGATGACAAAACCTTGCTTGCTGAAAAGTGAAGAGGACTTGAAGCACTTACTGATGAAGATCAAACACCACAGCCTTCGGTATGGATTACACCTCAACATAGACAAAACAAATCCTCACGACTGGACCAATAAGGAACACCTTGATTAACAGAGAAAAGGATTGAAGTTGTCAAGGATTTCATTTCACTTGGATCCGTGATCCACGCCTGTGGAAGCAGCAGTCAGGAAATCAAATGCTGTATTGTATTGGGCAAATCTGCAAAAAGACTTCTTTAAAGTGTTAAAAAGCAAAGATGTGACTGAGGACTAAGATGCACCTGACCCAAGCCATGGTGTTTCTTTTTTTTTTTTTATTGTGCTTTAAGTGAAAGTTTACAAATCAAGTTAGTCTCTCATACAAAACCCTATATACACCTTGCTATATACTTCTCATCATGCTCTCCCCCTAATGAGACAGCACATTCCTTCTCTCCACCTTGTGTTTCCATGTCCAGTCAGTTGGCTTCTGTCTTGGCCTTCACATCTCCCCTCCAGACAGGAGCTACACACATAGTCTCATGTGTCTACTTGATCCAAGAAGCCCCCTCCTCGCCAGTATCATTTTCCGTCTTGTAGTCTAGTCCAGGCTATGTCTGAAGAGTTGGCTTCAGGATGGTTCCTGTCTTGGGCTAACAGAAGGTCTGGGGACCGTGACCTCCGGGTTCCCTCTAGACTCAGTCAGACCATTAAGTCTGGTCTTTTTATGAGAATTTGGGGTCTGCATTCTACTGCTCTCCTGCTCCCTCAAGGATTCTCTGTTGTGCTCTCTCTAAGGGCAGTCATCGGTTGTAGCCAGCCACCATCTAGTTCTTCTGGTCTCAGGCTGATATTGTAGTCTCTGATTTATGTGACCCATTCTGACTCTTGGGCTCATACTTACCTTGTGTCTTTGGTGTTCTTCATTCTCCTTTGCTCCATGTGGGTTGAGACCAACTGTTGCATCTTAGATGGCTGCTTGCTAGCGTTTAAGACCCCAAACGCTGCTCTCCAAAATGGGATGCAGAATGTTTTCTTCATAGTTTTTATTATACCAATTGACCTAGATGCCCCTGAAACCACAAGCCATGGTTTTTTAAATTGCCTCGTGCAAAAACTGGGCAGTGAATAAGGAATACTGAAGAAGAATTGATGCCTTCGAATTATGGTGTTAGCCAAGAATATTGAATATACCATGGACTCCCAGAGGAATGACCAAGTCTGTCTTGGAAGAAGTACAGCCAGAATGCTCCTTAGAAGCAAGGATGAGGAGACTTCTCACATACTTTGGTCATGTTTATCAGAAGGGACCAGTCGCTAGAGAAGGACATAATGCTTGGTAAAGTACAGAGTCAGTGAAAAAGTGGAAGAGTGTCAAGGAAATGGATTGACACAGTGGCCGCAGCAGCGGGCTCAAACATAGCAGTGATTGTGTGAGGATGGCACAGTACCAGGCAATGTTTTGTTTTGTTGTATATAGGTTCGGAACTGACGAGATGGCACCTAACCACAAACAACAATCATTATCATAGCGTTAATTTGGGCATCTTATTAACATAGCAGCCAAGTAGAATAAGTTCAAGATGATTTTTTTATACCAGCTGTTTTTACAGATGAGGTATATAAATGTATCTAGAAGTTCTTCTCATTTTGCTGTATGAAATGTAGCATTATAAAACCAGGATGTGAACATATGCCTGATTCAGGCAGCATTTGTTCTTGTTAGGTTTGGTCATATAATCATAAACTTAAATCAACCCAAAAGGTCTTGTCAGGTGAGGAAATGGAAGCACAGAAAAATTAATGATAAAGTCATACTGTCTACTGAGGATGTGCTTGCAGTATTACTCGAAGTTCTTTCTAGTCTTAGAGTTAGGTAGTTTAAAAATTCTGTAATTTTTGTCATTCTCATTATCCCTTTTTATGAGCTTGATCACGATAAACACAATAAAGGGAAAGACCTTCATTATCCAGTATTTTCTGAGTCCTTATCATGTACCAGGCACAGCACCATGTGCTGAGGATACAGAAATACTCACATACTTTCCTTACAGGTTTAGCCTTATATAATTATCAAACTGACTAGTGCTGGTTGGTAGCTTAAAACTTTACCTAAAAGGACTGTGCAAGGAGAAACTGAATGGGATTTATTAATCTTTTTTCTTTCTTATGCCTCTTAATTATATGACTCATACATTGTAGGCACTTAATAAAATTTTATTGATCAAATAAGCAAACAAAGGTAATATGTATCTGTATAAATGTATTTGTGTATGTGTGAGTGTACAGTTTTGTGTGGTGGAACATGTGCAGTTTCTTCAGCTACTTAAATGCATGATTCTGTTAAATTCAAGGGCATTATTTTCCAGAATGATGATTTGTTTCTAATGGATTTAAAAGGAGTATATTTGGGGTAGTACTGCACTGTTTAGATTGTACATATTCACAAGTAAGGAGTTTAATGATAAGTTGATAGTAAAGAAGGCAAAAATGAATTGCTTTGCTAGAAGTCATAAATTCCCTTTGCTTAAAAAATACATTTGTAGATTTGAGCCTAAATTCTCTGATTTTTCCATTTCAAATGCACACATGCGCAAATGCTACTTAAATTTTACTGAAGCTAAAAGTGTTAATGGTTAAACAAAGCTTCATTTTCAAGTTGTTGAGCTGTAGGGCAGCAGGAGCCAATGTTTATCTAAGTCTGAGTAAAAGTTGAAGGCCAAAGGAGGCGGTGAGGTGAAGGAATTTCTGTTGTTCTGAATTATCCCAGGAATGAAGCATAGTCTGAAAAAGCCAAATGATGTATAGGAAAAGGCTGTTTTTTTCTTGAAGACTGGCATTTTAGTAATACGGCATGCTGTGTGTGTTGTGTTACAAATTACAGGGTCGTTGTTTTGAAAATTGCAGACCAGTTTCAACATCTGTTTTTTAGGCAGCTTAATTGTGGGCCAGAAAGAAGGCTAGTCATTCTAGGGTGTTTGAAATGAGCTCTAATGATTTCCAGGCCCAGAGAAACCTTTGTGCTGCTGCTGCATATCAGAAACGGGCATGGAAGAAGAAGTCTTTACATTTTGTGTGTGGGACTGAATCATCCACCATCTGTGGTAAAGTTCCCACCATGTGGCTATGTTCAGAATCTGCAGGCACCAAAGCTAACAAGCGTTGATTTGAGAGTGAGAGGGAGGGGAAGAGAGGGTTACAGATGACAAATTATGAGATAATTGACCTTAATTATTTTTGTTTAAATCCAGATTGAGTCATTGTAAGAGTCTTGTTTTTTAGAGGAGTTAACACTAGTATCCATTTGCTGTTTTATTCTAATTTAGATGTGTGGTAAATGACTATAGGGTCAGTCACCTTTACAAAAAAAGTTCTACTTCTGAAAATTAAGCATGGGCCTGCATGATAGCTGCTGTGTATTGAGTGCCTACTCTTGTACCAAGCACTTCATAAACGTTACTGCTAGTACTTAAAACAGCCTCGAAAGGATTGCAGCCCATTTTGCAGATAAGAAAACTGAGCTTGGGAGATTTAAGGAACGTACCTTGGGTCACACATTCACTAAGTGGCAAAATAGTATGTGATCCTGGGCCACCTCTGTCTGCTCTTTTCCACTACTCTACGCTGTCTGTCAATTTTCTTTTTTTGAAGAATGTTTAAAAAATGTAATTATCACAGGCAATAATAACTACTTGGTCAGCGATATGACTTCGTATTAAGCATAGCATTATTGAGTTATTACTCTTGCTAGACCACAGTTAGACTGACTTGTTCTTTTATATGGTGCATACTTTCCTTCCATCTCCTAATACTCCCATTTAGATTCCTTAACATACTGATGTTTCATTATCAATTACTAATTTGCATGAAATTTATATCTAGAAGCCAAAACTCTTCAGCATATAGTGCTCTAAAAGACATTTTAATCCATTCTAAGTGAGAGAATTTACTGATGTTAGATTGTAGAAAGAATTGACTTCTGTGCCTTAAAAAAAAAAAAAAAGAAGGATTGAGAGAGATGGAGAGAGGAACATAAAAGGAGGGCAGGTCTAAAGAGGTACAAAAAGACCACCCTCTACCTCTAGCCATCAGTTCTAGTTTTGCCAGTTTGTATAATTCTACCCCAAAATCAGATGATGGAGATGGAACTTAAATTTATGTATTTGAAGTTATTAGCATTAGCTTTGCGTTACTTCCATCACAAAAATTTGGTAGACTTTTGCAGTTGTTTATTGGAAGCCTGTAATCTTAGGCAGAAACGCTGGGGGTATAATGGTTAAGAACTATGGCTGTTAACCAGAAGGTCAGCAGGTCAAGTCTACCAGGTGCTGCTTGGAAAGCATATGGGGCAGTTCTACTCTGTCCTATAGGGTAGCTGTGAGTCAGAATTGACTCCATGGCAGTGGGTTTGGTTTTGTTTTCTATAATCTTCCGCTAAAATACTGTGGGAGATACAAAGTATAAGGAATACAAAGAGTGAGGTATTGGAAGTCTAATAGTTATCTTTTAACTGTTTATCAGCCGTGGCCCACTACTGAGATTAGATAATTGAGCAAAATACTTTTCTGCAAAGCTATATGGACTGTGTTATGTGTCATTTATTTCTAAAATTGTGATACAGCTGAAGCCCTGAGCATGGACATTAATCACCTTTGTATCACTGCCAGACAGACTCAGCTCTTTTTTTCCTTCAGTTTTAGCAACTGAAGAGATGTCTAAGGTTACTGAATCAGTAATTATATTAGAATTCTAAGATTAATTTTCTAAAGACTGAGAAATGTATGTGGAGGAAGAGAAGTCTTGCTGAGCATGATAGCTGTCACTGTTTCTTGTTTATGATTGGGAAATGTGATCAAATTTTATTAGATTGAAATGTATTAGGCATTAAGAGAAGTTTAGAACAAAAGTCAAGTAGGTGAATCTTCAGGTGCTGAGAAAAATGAGTAGAGATTATATTATCATCTGAAATGGTCTAATGCCAAATGCTGTTTGTATGTCTGTTTCTACTAGATAATGTAGAGTAAAATTGAATTTTTATTTAAGGGTGAAGATATTGTTGGTCTTAATTTCTATTATCGATGCCAAAGTGTAAAATCATTTCTATTCAAGCTGTGTGTTGTCTTTTAATGAAAAAATACTGTCATCTGAATATTCAAAAAATTGTTTGGATTTTTATTTGGCAAGAAATAGAGTAGCCCTTTTAAATATATAACCCCTGTGAGATAATACATGTATGTACTTAGAACAGTCCTTGATATATAGTGTTTAGTGAAGGTTGGTTATGATTATTATTATTCATTTATCGCTTAATTTCAGACCCAATATTTTATAGCATACAGTGAATCTTGTAAAGTTTTCAAAAGTATAACAAAATTCATAAAAATGCCAAACAATTCCTTAAAAAACTTTTGCTTTGTCAATTGGAAACTCTCCCCTAATATGCCTTGAAACAATAACTGTCTTATAGTAGTGTACCTTTATTTTTAATTCTCATAGTGCTAACGCATCAGTTTAGCTTGGATTCTTTCGTCTTCATATCAGGAAGGCTGTTGAAAAGCTTAATATGTCCTCTCTGTGTTCCATCTGTATTTGTATGTATTTAGACTGTGCATTACACATGGGCTAATTGTTTGCGTGTCCGTTTTCCATTTGAGATTGTGTTCCTAGAGGCAGGGGCTGTGTCATGTTTGTTTTTCCTGTTCTAAGAGCCTAGCTCAGGGCTTGGCGCATTGTTGTTACAAGTTAGGGATAAATTGTATACCAGCTCTGTGCTCTGTGTTTCTAATCACTAAGCACTCTGCTTAGCGAGAATAGTTAATTGAATCCTCAAATAGTGTCTCTTAAGATAGAAACTGTTAGCCAGATCTTTTTGGTTGACAAGAACATACTGAGAAGTTTAATAACTTGCCCATGATCACATAGCTAGTAATTGGCAGAGTCAAGATTAAAACTTGGCTCTGTTTGACTCAGCCAGTAGTCATATAAAAATTCTATATTGTACTGAAATGTTTGCTAAAGTGGACTGAAGGCAGTTTGCTGTATGAAGTTTATATTTCTGAACTACAGTAAGAATATATTTTTAGCAGATTTTGATCTACTTTTAACAGTCCAGTAGTCAAGCAGACTTGTTGCTGTTGCAATTTCAGTGACGAAGAGCGATACAGATACAGGGAGTATGCAGAAAGAGGGTATGAGCGTCACAGAGCAAGCCGAGAGAAGGAGGAGCGGCACAGAGAAAGGCGGCACAGAGAGAAAGAGGAAACCAGACACAAGTCATCTCGCAGGTTTGCTCTTTAGTAAACTCGGTGATTCATTTTGAACCTAAAATTTGACTTCATGAGATAAAAACAAAGACTTTCAAATAACCAAAAGAACATATGTATTCTTAACTGAAAGATTCAGAATAATCTGTTAAAATAGTTGGTTAAATATGAGCCTTCAACAGACATTCATAAATCTAACTAATGAGACTACATTTAATACTCAAAACCAAAATTAGCATGGGATAAAAAATAATAAGTTGGTATATATTACATTATCTCATTGGGAGAAGAGGAATTTTGGCATATGAACCAATCTTTAGTAGTAAATACAAAGCAAAGCAGTATTCAGTTTAATCAAAATTAAGATGCCTTGTATTATCAAAAGTAAGTCTTAATACCTGTAAACTATTCCCTGGTCTGGTTTAGCACTTCAATTTCTAATTAGATTTTCAGAATAAAGTATATGGATACTGGGAATCCGGGATAACATCAAAAGGAGCTTAGAATGTAAATCTAATACCTGCATAAAAGACACATAAACTAATCACTACCCAAAATGTGTTTGTGAGAAAGAGAAAAAAGAATTATTTAAAACCCACTCTTATATTAAGAATTTATCTGTACAAAGTGTTGATTTTTGTCACTACTTGTGTACTTAGTTTTGAACAGAACCTACACCTTTTTTTCCTTCAGCAATAGTAGACGTCGCCATGAAAGTGAAGAAGGAGACAGTCACAGGAGACACAAGCACAAAAAATCAAAAAGAAGCAAAGAAGGAAAAGAAGCTGGTAACGAGCCTGCCCCTGAGCAGGAGAGCACCGAAGCTGCACCTGCAGAATAGGCATGGGTTTGGCCTTCTGTGTATATTAGTGCCAGGAGTAGAGTCTATAAATCTTGTTATTTTTCTGGATAATCTTTAAGAAATTTACCTTTAATCTTGTTCTTTTAGTATAAAAAGTTAACTTTTTTTTTCCAAAATAAAAGTGAATTTTTCATGTTAAGTTAAAAATCTTTGTCTCGTAATATTTTAAAAAAATAAAAAGCATTGACTTTATATCCAAGAAAGAATTTGAACGAGTCACTCAGTGGGGAATTTAAAGAGCCATCTATGTTTAGCTTTTTAAAGCTAAAAACAAATTATTACCTGTGTACATACACAGTATCTTGATGAAGGTCTGGGCTCTACCTTGGGGCATAATTTTCCTGAGTTAATCAAAGACCAGTCTCCTAAGAGGTTGTATTGTAAAAGGTAGTGAAAGGCACCTCTCAGTCTCGAGATTAAAGCTAGTCTTTATCGTTACTGCGGTGGCACTCTTGCCTGGCGTATTAAAGGACTTGTACATGTTTTTGATATCACAACCTTTTTCAGGTTTTTAGTGTTCTAAATTTGGGTTTCTGGTGAAACTAGATGGGGCACTTTTATATCCGAATTAATAAAATCTATAATGCGTTTGGGTGGCCCGTGTGAAATAACATCCTTGGTGTAGTTTCTAGCCGGCATATGTACAAAAACACTGGTCACTGTGAGACAAATTTGAATGACCTCATGGCTATTCAGGGTGAAGCTGGTTTGGCCTGTCTTGAAGCTTTTTCCAAGGCTTGTTGGTAGAACTGTACGTGGAGTTTTTATACAGTTAGAAGCTGTATCGTGACGAAAAACAAACTTAATAGCAAGTGCTTTAGATTAGTCATTTCTTGTTAAAACTAAGAAGATGCAAGTTTATAATTCTGTAGTTTTAGAGATAACCCTAGTAACAGGTAACATGGTATTTGAGAGAATGAATTACAAGGATCTTCTAAATAGTGACAGTAGAAGAGAACTTAATGAGTATCACATTAAGGACAGCGATAATTTTTGAAAAATATTTATTCTCATTTGGTGAAAGGAACATTTTTCAGTAATGCACTTTTAAAACTCTCTGGCTTTAAATTGTTTTTTAAAAGCCCATAATGTACCCTGTGCAGACCTCAGCATATACCAATTACTTAATTGTATGATTGGAATTCAGTGGGGCATGCAAATCATTTCAGCTGTTTAAGGGCTTTTTATTGAGTAGAAAAATATAAAGTTGTGGAGCGATGAAATCCTCCTCCACATTGAATAAAAACTTACTAGTTTTTTTGAGAGTTACTTTTTATGAGGTGTAGTTGGCTTTCATGAGATGATACTTCCCTGACATTAAGTTTTACATTTTTACAATATATTCTTTAAATATAAAAATTCCCAAGATAAATACATTGTTTCAACTTAATTAGCCTATCTGTGATTTTCTGTTTTTCTATGACTCCGTTGATTTTATAAAAGAGTGCCAGGCCAAGAAACAATAGTGAGAGTAATTCTTCCTTTAAGTTCTTTCAGCATCCTTGCCAAGCAGGCATGTAACATTCCTGATGTACTTCTACCATTGACAGCAAGAAGAATATCACCACATCTAAAAACAAAACAAGATACAAGATTAAAATCTTAATCCATAGCTGAAGTTAAGGCAAATTTATTTTCATGGCTCTAGTTTTTGCTACACCTGTCAATTTTAATAACATTACTTATAATTCTCCTCACTTAAATTCTCCAACCCTCCCATCCATTCAGCTTGTATTAGAAGGAAGTCATAGTATGGGTCTAAGAGTAAATGTAATCATTTTGGATTTCTTAGAAGTTGAATGCTACACAAATGTTTTTCATTTCTTACCAAAAAAAGAAATGTAAACTTAAATTTGTGTAGTAATATCTTCCATGCTGAATAAAAATTATCAGTAGTCTTCATTTTTTGTTATTTTTCTCATAATTATATACCTTATTTCTAAAACAAAATTGAACATTTAGGTTTTTTTTGTTGTTGTTGTTGTTAGTCATTATGATTACCTAATTCTTCCATCATTGTATGCTGGTGTTCCTTCAACAATGGATTTGATAAAAAAAGGTTTGTTCCCACTGTATTCTTCATAACCTCCTACAATGCAGAAGCCCAGGCTTCCAGCTGTGTTTCTTCGTAATATGACATCTTTACAGTTATACAAGTGTCTGAAATAGAATGTAATCAATGTATATACACAGTTAAATTTAACAGTTGTGATTTGGCTCCCCTTCCCATTGTTGACCTTTTTTTTTTTTTTTTTTTTTTTAAAGCTAAGTAGCATCACAGGCCTTAGTCAAAATTGTCTGTTTTTCACAGCTCAACACTCTAAAAAAAAAAAATGACACCATCTGGTATGTTGTTTATACTTCTACTGGGAAAGAGAACCATGTTTTTGGTTTAAATAAGACTTTATGCCTCAATTTGTATTAGCAAAGAGTTGGAGATGCATAAATCCTTATTGATAAACAAAATTCAAACATGGATATCATATTTTTACTTATGGATATAAATAATTTCTAATGAAGGCAAAAATCATTTGAATAAACAACCTCAGTGGGGGAAAAAAAAAAACAATGCTAATAATAAATTTGTGGAGGTTATTTTAACCTTTGGAAAATAGCAGTTTATATATAGTTCTACATGTGTGATAGCTTACAGTAAAGCCTGCAGACAAAGTGAATGGAAATTGTACATTTAAAGATTATTAAAAACAATTCATATTTGGAAAAAACACACAAGCTGGTAGTAAAGTGAATAGCAAGTTAGAAAAGGAATGGAAGAAGGGAAGCCCACACAAGTCTGTAAATGACTAGAATCCTTGGCTAAAATAAAAAGTACATTGAAGAAACAATTTCTTTATATTCAGTGGCAACTGGATCAGTGTTAACATAGGTGCAGGCTAAGTGCAAACTTAGAGTTATGATAAGTGTGTCAGGAGCTCAAAGCCCCTTGTCCACCCTATGTGTAGCTGTAGTGCAGGAACTTGTTTGAGAGAAAATTAGAATTTTCATGTTGATAAAAATCAAGATACGGCTGTTTGTTTTATAAACTGTACCTTAACTGTTCACTAACTGCTTTTTAAAAAGCCAATAAAAAGTCTTGTGAAATGTTAAATGATGAAGCTGATAATTACATTTGTTACCAACCCTGCTAAGCAATTAATATGACTTTTACGTATTACATGATGTTGTCTCCCACTTGAAATAAAACAAACTGGGTTTACTTGACTGCCTTTCAAATGTTCTAAATTTCAACTCTATACCCAGTTTTGTTTTGTATCCATTGTCATACATACATATCATTTACAATAATTGATTTCTTTCACCAGAATGATAGCTTTCAGTAAGAATATTATTAAGCAAACAAAACAAAGAGTCGATTCGGACTCCCAGCGATCCTATGGAACACAGCAGAACTGCCCCATAGGGTTTCCAAGGAGCAGCTGGTGGATTCCAACTGTTGACAAACAGCATACCATATTTTTCTTGTAAAACAGTTATCTGCTGTATTTCACATTGAGATTCATTTTAGCAGTAAATTCATCTTGTAGGAGCTTGGTGTGTTACCATATTTACAGAATGGTTCACTGATGGCTCCTGTGCAAAGCAGGTAATTGACTTTCCCAAATGGCAAAGCATTACATTCTCACCTGGGGGACTGTGTGCTCAATTTTGGGGTGAAAGGAGGTAGAGAATTAGGTTCTTATCCAACATCACGATCAAATATCTGTCTTAACATTTCCCAGCCTTGATTTTGTAAAATGCATGCATGGGTAGATAGAACAATACTTGAAACTTGCTGTCAATGTTTCTTATTCTTTTGACCATTGATTAAGTGTATTTTTTTCATTAAGTATCTCCTTGGACTGTACAGTCAACTCTGCGTATTTCATATGGACAAGCTATAAGCCTATCTAAAACATTCCAACGTTCAAGTGTTCAGTATAACATACTAAGTCACAAGAGTGTCTGGCTATTTTCCTAAACCCTTGTTTTCATACTGAAGAGAGACTAGCTGCTTTGATCATCTTTCTGCATATGTTTATTGAGTGCATATGGTGGTACAGTTCGTAAGAGCTGGACTGCTAACCAAAAGGTTGGCAGAATCTACAAGTCACTCCTTGGAAACCCTGTGGGGCAGTTCTACTCTGTCCTGTAGGGCCACTATGAGTCGGAGTTGATGGCAACTTTTTTTTTTTTAGTGATGCTGTAGATACTTGGGATTTATCAGTGAACAAAAGAAACCTTGTCATGTAGTATTCAAGTGGATATTGATGCTACTTATTTTATTTCATTAGAATTAAATGTTTCTTTTTAGTTGTGTTGGGCATTTTAACTTTAACAGAACTAAATATGTTAAGCCCTCAAAATCAGACCTTGGTTAGTTGGGACTGGTGAGTACTTGGGTATTTTTTCCTTAAGTTGAATTATTTCACTTCCCATTGGGAAATGTGGCAGCTGTCTTTGATCAGTGACATTGGGGATTTACCTTGAGATAGTGACTTTAAACTCTAAGTGTGAGCTTTTATCCTACCATGAACTAATCTTCTAAATTTAGGCCAAATCCAAGAAGATTTTGCCTAGTATAACTTTTGCCAGTGCCTTCAGTGCAGCCTGGAACTTCTTCTTTCAATACTATTGGTTCTTGAATCATATGCAACCTCTTGAAATGGGTGAACGTTGACTAGTTCTATTTGGTACAGTAACTCTGTATTCTTTTCATCTTCTTTTGATGCTTTCTACGGTCACTCAATATTTTGCCCATAGAATCCATCAATATTGGAACTCAAGACTTGAATTTTTCTTCAGTTTTTTCAGCTTCAGAAATGCTGAGTGTATTCTTCCCTTTTGATTTTCTAACTCCAGGTCTTTGCACATTTCATTATAATAGTTTACTTGGTCTTCCCGAGCCCGCCTTTGACATCTTCTGTTCAGCTCTTCTACTTCGTCATTTCTTCATTTGCGTTAGCTACTCAGTGTTCAAAAGCAAATTTCAGAGTCTCTTCTGACATCCATTTTAGTCTTTTTTTTTTCTTTTTTGTCTATTTAATGACCCTTCGCTTTCTTCACGTATAATGTCCTTGATGTCATCCTACAACTCATCTGGTCTTTGGTCATTAGTGTTCAGTGCATCAGACATATTCTTGATAGGTGTCTAAATTCAGGTAGGAAATACTCAAGGTCTACTTTGGCTCTCCTGGACATGTTTTAATTTTCCCCAGCTTAAGCTTGAACTTGCATATGAACCATTGATGGTCTGTTCTGCAGTCAGCTCCTGGCCTTGTTCTGACTGATGATACTGAGCTTCCCCATTGTCTCTGTCCGCCCACAGTTGTAGTCAGTTTTGATTCCTGTGTATTCCATCTGGTGAGGTCCACATGTACAGTTGCTGCTTATGTTGTTGAAAAAAAACGTATTTGCAATGAAGGAATTGTTTGTTGGTCTCACAAAAATTCTGTCATAGGATTTCTGGTGGTAGTTCTATTACCAAGGCTGTATTTTCCAAGTTCTGATTCTTCTTTGTTTTCAACTTTTGCATTCCAACCACCAGTAATAATCAGTGCATCTTGATTGCATGCTTAATCAATTTCAGACTGCAGAATTGGTAAAAATCTTCAATTTCTTCATCCCTGGCATTAGTGGTTGGTGTGTAAGTTTGAATAATAGTTGTATTAACTGATCTTTTTTGTATGTGTATGGATATTATCCTATCGTTGACACTTCCTTGGCAAGTTTATTTCCAATTTATATTAACTTGGGTTGCGAACTGAGCCTGTCTTGGTCATTTAGTGGTGCTCTAACAAATACCACAAGTGGATGGCTTTAACAGAGAAATCTATTCCCTCACAGTCTGGTAGGCTACGAGTCCAAATTCAGTGTGTCACCTCCAGCGGAAGGCTTTCTCTGTTGGCTCTAGAGGAAGGTCCATGTCATCAATCTTCCCTTGGTCTAGGAGCCTCTCAGTGCAGGAACCTCAGGTCCAAAGGACATGCTCTGCTCCTGGCACTATTTTTTGGTGGTATGAGGTCCTCATGTTTCTGTGCTCACTTCTCTCTTTTATATCTCAAAAGAGATTGGCTTAAAGTACTACCTGATCTTGTAGATTGTATTAATGTAAGTGCCACTAATCCATCTCATTACATCGTAGTGATAGGATTTACAATACACAGGGAAATCACATCACATGACAAAATGGTAGACAATCATACAATAGTGGGAATCGTGACTTAGCCAAGCTGACACATTTTGGGGGGACACAATTCAATCCGTGACAGAGCCCTATAGTTTTTTTTTGTTGTTGAGACTACACAGCAAAACATACACCATTTTGACGGTTTCTACATGTACGATTCAGCGACCGATTACATTCTTCAAGCTGTGCAACAATTCTTACCCTCTTTATTGTTCAGGTGATGCTCTAGTAGTTTTAAAGTTTGAGCCAGTGCCCAAAGGCACACAGATCATCTTGAGTAGGTTAATCAGTTGAAAGAGCCAGGCATTATTTTATAAAACAAAACTAGCAACCACAATAGGTGCAGGAAAAGCATTCCAAACTGAACTTCAAAGCAACACAACTGTGAAGTTCTGCTGCTACAAGGTCATGGTCTTCAATTTTACATGGCCATTCTTTGAGCCCCTAGTTCACTTCCTTCTCCAGTTCTTTCTCTTCTCACCTAACCTGGCCATTATCTTTTTCTCTGACCTTCTCTCATACAACTCTCCTCACTCGCAGGTTCCAGACACACAGTCCTTTTGGCTGTTCATAGGCTATGCAAGCTTGTTCCCACCTTAGGTCTTTTGTGTTAACTGTTCTCTGCCTGAAATGTTCTGCCATGCTGCACATGGCTAATTGCTGCTTGCTATTTATGTCATGGATTAAATGTCATTTCTTCAGAAGCCTTTCCTAACCACCTGGCCGAAAGTCGGCATCCAGACCAGATGGAATCTAAGGTCTGTTGGAATGGGAGCACTAAATAAATGATCTGGAAACACTGAAGGTGCGGATCAGAGTGGAATGCTTGAAAAGGCAATTTGGGGTAGTAATTATTGGTAATGATACAGATGAGGGCCATAAGGATGAGAAAATATTACAAAGAAATAAAGCAGGGGAGAGACTGAAACATGTCTATTGGATTAATCCATAAACAGGTCTTTGGTCATCTTAGGGAGAGCAATTTAGAGGCAAGAGTAGAGTGGGGAGAGAAGTGAGCCTGGTAGGTTGAGAAGTGAATGAAAAAAAACTGGATACAGCAAGTGTAGATCACTTCTCGAAAAGTTTGCTTGTTCAAGGATAGGAGAAAAAGAGAGTTGAGAGAAGCTTGTGACTGTTGTAAGATGTAAGAAACTTGAAGATATTTAACTGGTAAGAAAATAAAGCCAGCAGAGAGGTAGAGGTCAAGACCACAGAAAGACAGGAAGGATATCCTTGAAAAAGAAGTGTGGCAGTGGGCAGGAACCAGAGCATCACTTTTAGAAAGGAGGAGAGTCTCTTCATGATCACAGGAGGAAAGTCCGGAGACGGATTCAGGTGCATTGGGAAGTGTTAAGGCAGAAAGTTATGGGAGGTATAATCTAGTGGATTTTAGCTTGTGAAGTAACGAATGGGGTAGAGATATTGGACGTTTAAGGTATATGGAGTACACGGCAAATCTCTGCTGTGGAGAATGAGCAACGAGACCTGATGAGAAATGCAGGAGGCTACTTGGGCAGCACTGAAGGCCCACTTTGAGGTGGTGACTAAATTTAATGGGTTATCAGTTATTTGATTTTCTCCAGCAGTGCTCTGGGACCTAGAGGTAGACTTGGAGAAAATGTACACAGTTAAATAAATCAGGGGTTGTGATTTTGCCAGACTGATGGTCCAGAGGGCAATGGAGTAAGATACTGATCTAAATGATTAAAAAAAAAAAAAAAAGGCCAAAGTGATGGCTCATGGGTACTAAGAGAAGGATGCAGGTAAAAAGACAGAAGGGGGTTGAGGGAAAAAGTAGAGGAGTCTATGGACTAGAAGGGTCTGGGGACCTAGAAGGGTAGAAGGCTGTTGCTCAGAACATCTTGACTTTATGAGTTCAAAGGGAGAACAGTTCTGAGAGTTGACAAGTTTGGGCTGAGTCCATGGAAGAGGATGACTGAAAATAAGGACTCTCCCTAGTGCTATGTCACTCTACTAAGCGATTATCCCCTTAAAGTTTACTCTGTAACTTACTGTATTCATTCTCTCACTTCCAGTATCTTCCTGCAACTTCTTTTGCTTATGCCTCTAACCATCCCATAAGGCTGAATTAATAGGATATTCTTCTGTTCTTTCATTGGCCATTCCTTCTCAGACTCCTTCTTCAAGGGCTTCCTTCGAGAGGTTTCCTCAGCAGACCTCGATAGTCCACTGAGCCCCTATATTGCACCAAGCTCTTCAGCCACCATCTGCATGTTCGCCCTGCCCAAATCTATCTTTAACTTAGACTTTTCCCCAAAGTGCTGTTCTCAAAGTATGTGCCTTTCAGGGAGTCTAGAGGTCAAAACTGTTTCCATAATAACACGAAGATGTTATTTGCCTTTTTCTCTTATGATGAGCATATGATGGAGTTTTCCAGAGGCTACGTGATGGGTGATATGGCTATAGATTGAATGCAGAAGCAAGGACATATGAGAATCCACCTGTCTTCTATTAAGGCAGACATAAAAGAGACTTCCAAAAATATAAAATGATGGCACTCTTCTCATTAATTTTTTGAAAATACTGGTTTTTTTTCCACAAAAGATAACGTTATTTTTGTTAACACAATGGGGTTTATTATTATTTAAATGAAGTCATACATAAATACTTTGAAATTTTTCTCATATTAATTTACAAGGTATACCTCATATAAAAACCTTTTGCCACCGAGTCGATTGTGACTCATAGTGACCCTATAAGACAAAGTAGAACTGCCCCATACAGTTTCCAAGGAGTGCCTGGTAGATATGAACTGGCTGACCTTTTGATTAGCAGCTGTAGCACTTAAACAGTATGCCACCAGGGCTTATAAACAAATGCTCTTTGAGATCATCAATAATTTTTAAGAGCATATAGGATTCTTGACATGAAAAACTTTGGGAATTGCTACTCTAGACATATTTATCAAACTTGGATGTTCCACTGGTATCTCGAACTCAACATGTTCAAAACAACTACTAACTCCTCATTCTTCCCTACTGTGGCAAAAGAATTGCATTAATGATCCCAATTCTTTACCCTTCCCCTGGTATCCATGCCCCTTGTCACATAACTTTGTAGTGCCCCCAATTCTGATTCTGGGCTCATCCATAGCATCATCAGTGGGATGTTAGTAACAGCCAGCCAAACTCTATAGACATGTGAGCAAGTCCAGCCAAACCGCTGTTATGGATTGAATTGCGTCCATCCAAAACGTGGTGGAATCCTAACTCGTATACACCTGTGGATGTAATCCCATTTGGGAATGGGGTTTTATTTCTTATGTTAATGAGGCCAGATCAGTATAGCATGTGTCTTAAACCTACTCCCCTTTGGGATATAAAAAGAGCAGATTAGACACTGAGAAGGAAGCACTACTCAATTTGTTGGAGAGATTAAGCTTGTGACTGATGGATCTAATAGACCATTGCAGCAGAAATCTCATCAGTTTAGAGTGAAAGGGACAGAGACAGTATAAATCGAAGGAAAGCTGTACCTCCTGGAGTGCTAAAGGCAGGAAGAAGGCTAATGGTGTGATTAGGGTTGCAAACATCTGTTGATCTCCAAGAAAAGGAAGGCACCATCTCAGGAATAGTTGGATGACTAGCGCAACAGTTGAAGGCAGCATGGAGGGCAGGGCTGTCGTCATTTCAAAGCGGGGGGGGGGGGGATTCAAAGGTTTTAAAGAGTCAGATCTTTACCATCTTGGTTCTAGAGTGTGGGGCTGCAGTTCAGGTGGGCCAAGAGGATGGGGCTGCCATGCCCAAGAGCCAGAAAATAAGGACTTTGCCCAAGGTGTAGAGGGTGGGGCTGCCATGCCCAAGGGCCAGGAAAATGGAGCCACCTCGGGTTGAGGGGGCTGGGTTGGTGTCCTAGTGGACCTGAAAGGTGAGGCTGATGTCCAGGGTTGAGGGGCCTCTACCCAGAAACTGAAGAGCATGGCCAACACCCAGAGTCTGGACCCAGATGGTCCCATAGAAGAGAGGATTATTTTCAAGTCTTGATAGAGAATATAATGTGTTCTGCTGGATTTTAGACTTGCTTGGTGCCCATGAACACTTCTTTCCCTCTGATTTATTCCATTTGTAATGGAAATGTCTACTTTGCATTTGTTCCACCATTGTACTTTAGAAGCAGGTAACTTGTATTCTAGGTTTCACAGGTCCACTGATGGAGAGGAATTTTTCCCCAGCATGGAATACACCCAGAGCCTCACCCATACTTGGTTTGAACTATGTCCCCCCAAAATATGTGTTGTAAACCCTAACCTCTATGCCCGTGGTTATAATCCCATCTGGGAATGTGTTGTCTTTGTTATGTTAATGAAACAGGATTCATGTGGGGTGTATCTTGAGTTAATCTCTTTTGAGAAATAAAAGAGATTAAACAAGTAACTTACAAGAGTAGAAATGGGGTAAGAGAGATGTCAAGCCACATGAAGATTGCCCAGGAGAAGCTCAGAAGAGACAAGGAACTTTTAGAGTCGACAGAAAAAGCCTTCCCTTAGAGCTGGCACCCTGAATTCAGACGTCTAGCCTCCTAAACTGTGAGAAAAGAAATTTCTGTCTGTTAAGGCCACCCACTTGTGGTATTTCTGTTAAAGCAACACAGATGATTCAGAAGATGAGATTTTGGACTTAGAGCTGATGCTGGAATGGGATAAGACTTTTGGGATGATGTGATAGAATAAACAGAAGCCCTGGTGGCACACTGGTTAAAGTGCTCAGCAGCTAACTGAAAGGTCAGCAGTTCAAACCCACCAGCACTCTGCAGGAGAAAGATGTGGCAGTCTGCTTCCGTAAAGATTACAGCCTTGGAAACCCTACGGGATAGCTCCACTCTGTCCTGTAGGGTCACTGTAAGTCAGAATCAACTCAGTGGGAATGGGGAGTGGAGTGGTGTGACAGGATAAATGTGTTTTGCATATGGGAAAGTTATGAATTTTGGGGGGCCAAAGGGTGGAATGTTATGGATTGAACTATGTTCCCCCAAATATATGTTGGAATCCTAACCCATATACCTGTGGATGTAATCCCATCTGGATAGGGTTTTCTTTGTCAAGTCAATGAGGCCACATCAGTGTAGGGTGTGTCTTAAACCAACTTGACTTTGAGTTATAAAAACAGCAGATTAGGCATAGCAGAAACATAGATGCCACTTGAAGATCACCAAGGAATCAAAAAATGCCAGATCTACTGAAACTAAAAGAGGTTTTCCCCCAGGGACCAGAGAAAGGACCTTTCCCTGGAGCCAGTGCCCTGAAATTGGACTTCTAGCCTCCTAAACTGTAAGAAAGTAACTTTCTGTTGTTTAAAACCATCCACTTGTGGTATGTCTATTACAAGAGTACTAGATAACTGAGACGGCCGCCTAAATGACTGCCCCCGCCCCCCGCACAAACCCGACCCATTGCCGTCGAGTCTGTTCTGACTCATGGCAACCCCATGTGTTTCAGTAGAACTGTGTTCCATAGGGTTTTCAATGGCTGATTTTTCAGAAGTAGATCACCAGGCCTTTCTTCCAGGTGCCTCTGGTGTGTACCATCCTCCAACCTTTTGGTTAGGAGTTGAAAATGTTAACCATTTGCACCACCCAGGACTCCTAAACTCAAATTATAAAAACTAAATACAGGTTAACATCCTGTTAAAAAATTCTTACCAAATTTAGTATTGCATAATTTGATCACAGCCTCCAAAACCAGACATCCTGGTACAAATCCCAGCTCTGCCTATTTATAGCCATGTAATAACCACTCTGTGCTTTAGTTTCCCATCTTTGACATGGGGATAATATTAGTACCTAAATCACAGGGTTGTTGTGAGTTTTAAACGAGTGAAAATGTAAAGAACATACCAAGCTCTTAGAAGACTGCCTGGCACATTGAAAGGGCTAGGTAAGTATTAGCTGCTGCTGCAGTTGTTACCATTATTACTCCATGGTGTGGATGTACCTTACAGTTAAAATGTACAAGTTGTTTGACTAAAAAAAAAAAAACTAATACTGAGGTCGTCGGGCAGACGGACTTGCAGACACGTTTGCAGAGGCAATTGGACTATCTGGTCTAAGTGTTGTCGTGTTTCTCCAATATTAATGACGAGGGAGACCAGGTCTATACCTGAAGAAGCTTGCCCTTATGGGACCTGTTCAGCCCATCCTGCTTTGTTCTCCCCAGATGACAGATACTTGTGACACTGAATCACCATTAAGAAATGTGTCCAGGTGCTCATGACCCAGCAACTGTGCCCTGTCTCCTGGCCCCCCGCCCCCCCCCCCATTGCTGTCGAGTTGATTCTGACTCATAGTGACCCTACAGTACAGCGTAGAACTGCCCCAAAGGGTTTCCAAGGAGCAGCTCGTGGATCTGAACTGTCGACCTTTTGATTAGCAGCCGTAGCTCTTAACCCTGTCCCCTGACGGTCCCTTGTATTCCATGTCTCTTCTGCCTCCTGCTACCCCCAGAGACATTCTGTAACCAAGCTCTCCAGCCTGTGAGCCTTGAAGCCCTGTTTACCACTGTTGCTCTTTGGAATCCAGCCTTTGATCATACTTGTGTGAGGAAATTATGGTAGCATCTCCTTCAAAGGGAGCAACTTTGAATCTTCATATTGTGAATTACTGTCAGGTCTTTAAAGACACAATGGCTTGAAAAGCAAAAAACTGCTATCTGCTTCCCTGCTAGTCAGTATAGACGAGCTTCATGAGAATGTTCAGAATTTCAGAAAAGTAAAAGGTTAACTTCTTAGACAAGAGGAGAAAGGAATGAATGTGTATTATGATCATTCTTGTCCAGATGAGAGCATGTTTTCAAAGACTTCCAGATGTGGAGTATGGGCCCGAGAGCCAACAGACAATACAGCAGAGGGTCTTCAGTGCTTTCTGAATCACCTCCAACTGAATGGCATCTGAGAATTTGTATAAGTAAAAGGCACAGTCTGGAGCTGCTGCCCAGGTGGCACACAATGCACTATTGATTGGGGGAAACACATTTGCATTTTCCTTTATAACCCACGTTTACTCTCTCCGCCAGTGCCCAATATCTGACACCCACTGGTTCAGCATACTAATGCCACCCTCTTCATGCATATTCTTCTCCGTGTGTTAGACTGCAGCTGAGGACATGATTACAATGGATTTCCTGTTTCTAGATCAGCTCACATGCTGTATCATTTTTCTTCATTGATAGGGTTAACATAAATGTTTAATTGGCTGGGTCATACTCTAGGGGAAATAAATTTGCTCAAAAAGCTGTTATACAAAAGGGAAAAATGTTTGGCCAAGTAGATTTGTTAACTTGGAGAGAAATTTCTTCTTGGTGAATTTTTTTTTTTTTTTTTTAATCTGTTTGCAGCCTTCGTAAATCGCTAGCAGTTTGGGCAAATGACTTTTGGTCATACCAGATGATTAAAGACATTTAAGTCAATGGCATTTGATCAATCAGGGAGAAGCTGAGTCTTTGAGGCTCTGTCCAAACAAGACAGAGATGTCAGTGGATCCCTTTCCCATGAAAACTGAAGCAGTGCTACAACTGGGAGGTCATATGCTGATCCTACCTGAGGTCCTAATATAGGAGGCATGACTGAATATCAAGGACTTTCAGAAAAGGCCAAGGTGGACCTACTTCAGATCTCAGAATCACACAGTGATTGTGTTTCCTTCTGCTTTTAAAAATTAGTTGCTTCTCCCCGATAAGTAGAGCACTATTGAAGAAGAAGAATAAAGTAGAAGGACTCGCACTACCTGACCTCAGAACCTACTATACAGCTACAGTAGTCAAAACAGCCTGGTACTGGTACAACAACAGAAACATTGACCAGTGGAACAGAATTGAGAGCCCAGATATAAATCCATCCACCTATGGTCACCTGATCTTCAACAAGAGCCCAAAGTCAATCAAATGGGAAAAAGACAATCTTTTTAACGAATTGTGCTGGCAAAAATGAATGTCCATCTGCAAAAAAATGAAACAGGACGTACACCTCACACCATACACAAAAACAAATTCAAAATAGATCAAAGACCTAAATATAAAGCAAAAAGTATAAAGTTCATAGAATAAAAAATAGGATCGACTCTAGGGGCCCTAATACATGACATTAACAGGATACAAACCATAACTAACAACACACAAACTCCAGAAAATAAGCTAGATAACTGGGATCTTCTAAAAATAAACACTTATGCTCATCAAAAGACTTCATCAAAAGAGTAAAAAGAGAACATACAGACTGGGAAAAAAATTTTGGCTATCACAAATCAGACAAAGGTCTAATCTTTAAAATCTACAGGGATATACAACACCTCTACAATACAAAGACAAATAATCCAATTACAAAATGGGCAAAGGAAATAAACAGATATTTCACCAAAGAAGACATTAAAGTGGCCAACAAACACATGAGGAAACGACTGTGATCACTAGCCATTAGAGAAATGCAAAGCAAAATCACAATGAGATACCATTTCACCCTGGCATGACTGGCATGAATCAAAAAAAACACAAAATAACAAATGTTGGAGAGGCTGCAGGGAGACTGGAGCTCTTATGCACTGCTGGTGGGGATGTAAAATGATACAACCGTTTTGGAAAATGATATGGCACTTCCTTAGAAAGCTAGAAATATCATATGATCCAGCAATTCCACTCCTAGGAATATATCCTAGAGAAATAAGAGTCATTACATGACTAGACATATGCACACCCATGTTCACTGCAGCATTGTTCACAATAGCAAAAAGGTGGAAACAACCTAGATGCCCAACAACAGATGAATGGATAAACAAACTGTGGTACATACACACAATGGAGTATCACGCAATGATAAAGAACAATGATGAATCTGTGAAGTATGTCATAACATGGATGAATCTGGAAGTCATTATGCTCAGTGAAATACGCCAATCAAAAAAGACAAATATTGTATGAGACTACTACTGTAAAAACTCATGAAAACTTTACACACAAAAAAGAAACAATATTTGATGGTTATGAGGGAGGGGAGGGGTGAGAATGGAAAAACACTAAAGAGACAACAGATAAGTTGTAACTCTGGTGAAGGGTAAGACAGTACAGAATACTGGGGAAGCAAACAGAACTTGTACAAGGCAAGGTCATGGAAGCTCCATAACCAAAAAAAAAAAAAAAAATCAAGCCCATTGCTGTCAAGTAGATTTTGACTCATAGCAACCCTATAGGAAAGAGCAGAACTACCCCATAGAGTTTCCAAGGAGTGCCTGGTGGATTCAAACTGCCGACCTTTTGGTTAGCAGCTGTAGCTCTTAACCACTGTGCCACCAGGGTTTCCTGGAAACTCCACAGACACATCCAAACTCCCTGAGGGACCAAATTGCTGAGCTGAGGTCTGTGGAGACCAGGATCTCAGGGAACATCCAGCTCAACTGGCGTAACATAGTTCATAAAGAAAATGTTCTACATTCTACTTTGGTGAGTAGCGTCTGGGGTCTTAAAAGCCGGTGAGCAACCATCTAAGATATTCCACTGGTCTCACCTCTTCGGGAGCAAGGGAAAATGAAGAAAACTAAAGATCCAAGGGAAAGATTAGTTCAAAGGACTAATGGACCACAACTACCACAGCCTCCCCCAAAGTAAGTCCAGTACAACGAGATGGTGCCCTGCTGCCACCACTGACTGCTCTGACAGGAATCACAATAGAGTGTCCTGGACAGAGCTGGAGACAAATGTAGAACAAATTTCTAACTCACAAAAAAAAAAGGCCAGACTTACTGGCCTGACAGAGACTAGAGAAACCCTAACAGCATGGCCCCCAGACATCCTCTAAGCTCAGTAATGAAGTCATTCCTGAGGTTCAGCCTTCAGCCAAAGATTAGACAGTCCCATAAAACAAAACAAGACTAACGGGGCACACCAGCCCAGGGGCAAGGACTTTAAGGCAGGAGGGGACAGGAAAGCTGGTAATAGGGAACCTAAGTTTGAGAAGGGAGAGTGTTGACATGTGGTGGGATTGTTACCCAATGTCATAAAACAATATGTGTACTAACTTTTTAATGAGAAACTAGTTTATACTATAAAACTTCATCTAAAGTACAATTAAAAAAAAAAAAATTAGTTGCTTCAAAAAGCAACTAGGAGACCTGGAAACAGAAATGCAAACTCTATCTTAAACAAAACTAAGAGTCACAGTACATGAGGGAGAGCTGTCAAAGGCAGCGAAAGTCAGAGAGGAGTCAGAGGACACTCACGGCTGAAGAGTGTAGCCCCAGGCAGCGGTCCAAAGTGAGTGACCACTCTGAAGGGCAAAACCACCCAATTCACACAGGAACATCAGAAACAGGCACACTGGCTGTTGGCAGGGCTCCCATGGCCCAGTTTGTCAGAGGAGAAAGATATGAATGTTGAACTATAAGGAAACAGAGACTGATTCCTGTTTCCTCAACTCTGTTCTCTGGAATCACATTCCCTAATAAGTAAAAATCAGTGCAGTAGTGGTTCAGTGGTAGAATTCTTGCCTCCCATGTGGGAGACCCAGGCTCTATTCCCAGCCAATGTACCTCAAGCACAGGCATGACCACTTTGTCAGTGGAGGCTTGCGTGTTACTATGATCCTGAACAGGTTTCAGTCGAGCTTCCAGATTAAGATGGACTAGGAAGAGAGGCCTGGTGATCTACTTCTGAAAAAATCAGCCAATGGAAACCCTACGGATCACAATGGTCCCATCCACAACCGGTTATGGGGTGGCACAAGATAGGACAGCACTTCATTCCATTGTGCATATAGGGTCACCATGAGTAGGGGGCTGACTCGACAGTAGCTAACAATTACAACATAATTTCTTTGCCTTAGGCTGTACTTTTTGAGGAGTCCAGGCTATAGCAGTAACGAGAGGCTTGGGTTTTCACGGTCAGGTAGGGTCAGGAAATGAAAGCTTGGGCCTAAGGAAGGTAGGAAGGTGATACTAAGAACACTTCAAACCCTCAAAGCCACAAAAAGATGACTGAGGGAAAAGGGGATCTGTCCACCATTACAGGACTATCCTGGGCTCTGGACTGAGGTTATATATTTAAAGAAAAAAAAGCCGCCTACTAAGGATTTATAACAATAGATTTGCTGTTCATGAAGGTTTGGAATTTGAGTTTAATCTATTTGTGTGATCCGAGAAACTCCAAACTAAGAAATTAGCATAAAGAGTGGTCTCAGGCTGGTGGTAGCCTTGGGCTTCCTGGCTGAGATAAATGTCACGTTGATCGGGGGGACATATCCTCAGCCTGGACTACCCAAGGTTTCCTTAGATGAAGCTCTGCTGAACATGAACATACCATCCAAAGACATACAAAATACTCTAACAAGAGTAAGCAGACCCCCAACCAGAGCAGTATTAATTTTTTCAGATAATGATGTTATGGACTATGAAAGCTATTATTCAACCCAGTGGTTCCATTTTTTAAAAAATTGCCCTCAGATGCACTTGTCCGTGAGGAATGCACAGTGATAGTCATTACAGCATTGCTTGTCAAAGTAGAAGGTGCAAAACAATTTAAGTGTCCAGTACCATTAGGAACTGGTTAAATAAATACAGTACATCTATACAATAGAATATTACTCAGCCATAAAAAAGAATTGGCAGCTCTGTATGTACTGATATGAAATGATACCCAGGTATACTGTTAGATTAAAAAAGAAAACATGGTATATAACAGTGTGTATGCTACCTTGTATTTGTGTGTATGTGCGTGTGTGTTGTATGTACATATATGTATTGAATGGAGATTAGCAAACTACAGCTCAGCCCATCACCTGTTTTTGTAAATACAGTTTTATTGGAACACAGCCATGCCTACTCATTTATGTATCACCTATGGCTGCTTTCATGCTACAACAGAATTGAATAGTTGTGACAGAGAACATAAAGCCTAAACTATCTGACCCTTTTCAGAAAAAGTTTGCCAAACCCTGACATGGACGCTACTCGGAAAAATACGCAAGAAATTGGTAACAGAGGTTGCTGCTGGGGAGCATCCAGGGTACAGGGTGCAAAGAAGACTTACTTTTCATTCTATATATTCCCTTTGGTACTATTTGTATTTTTGTATTGTGTTTATTTTATCACCTGTGGGTAGAGGAGGAAATGAAGGAAACTGAGAATTGCCAAGGTGATTTGAAATCGGTGTCTTCTGTGCTGGCACCATTTTACACTTCTGTTCTACTCTCCTTGCAGAGAAAAGGAGAAAAATCTAGACCACACTTCCAGCAAGAGAACAGAAGTGCTGCTACCAAGGACAAGTGACAAAAGGGAAAAGGAAAGAAAGCCACTCTTTGGTGTCTTTGGAGTAAAAGGCTTCTCAAATTTATCCGTTTTAAATGAATGAGTAACAAGAAACTTTGATTATATGACAAAATAGCTTTCAAACAAAAAATTAAAAATGACTCAATAGATTCCAGTTTCAAAAAGATTTTTTTAAAACAAAGTTTTATTTTAAGTAAGCCTGGCTCTCACCTTCCCCTTGAACACCGTTTTCAAACGTTGAAAGATCTTTAAACTACTTCAGCGCTCAGTTATCAAATGTTTAAAGATTTTTTAAAAGTGTACCAATTTTAAAAAATAATTTATCAGCTAGTAAGTGAAGGTTCAAAAAGGAACCTAGGTCAGTTAGTGTTTGAGGCAAATATATATTTTTTAACCTCATTTAAAATTAAAAACATGAGAAAGAGATCTATCTCTACCCTCAAAAAAGTGTACTAAAACCAAATATCCTGCTTTCGCTCATTTAACCTATGCCGGCATATCATCTTCAATGACTCTAATATTTTAACATTTAAATCACGCATTTGGAATTCGTAAGGTCAATAGTGCAGCCCTGGTGACACAGTGGTTAAGAGCTTGGCTGCTAATCAAAAAAAGGTCAGCAGTTCGAATCCATCAGCTGCTTCTTAGAAATCCTATGGGACAGTTCTACTCTATCCTATAGGGTCGCTATGAGTTGGAATTGACAGCAATGCATTTTTTTTTTTGTTTGTTTTTTCCCCAAGTCAATAGTATGCTCTGATAAAGGTGAGCGAACCCCAGTGAATCTGCCCTTTGAATATTTAATTTCTTCAGATAGCCATTTAGTAGGGCAGCCCAGAAATCTTTCCCTGGAGTGTTTGTGTGAGACAATTAAATGCTTCATTGTAAGGCTCTAGTTACATGTCACTAAAATTACAACCCAGATGTTTCCCTGAACTTTGAAACCAGAACTTTTCAGGACCAGGAACTCAGGAGAGATAGTCTGAGAAATGTTTCCAACCAGCACGTGCTTCAACATCTGGGCAGAGGCAAAGGGCTCTGCAGCACTGCTTTATAGGCCATGTGAATGCTGCAGAGCTAAAGCCATGGAATGGAGTCGTCCTCCAAGCAAGGTCCCAAGACTGCACCTAGCAAATTAGGAAGTGGTGAGCCTTCCTCTGGGGGGGGTACAGCTCTGCTCCAGAGCATGTGGACACAGGCTGGATTTCTTCCCCTTCTCTCTGTAAGCTGTGTTCCTTGGTTCATGAACAATCCACATAACTGTTCACAGCAGACCTGCCTGCTCCTCAATGTGACTGCTTAACAGTGTTTCCACATCCAGGTTTTTGCTCCTGTCCCAGGATTTTTGCGTGCATTTTCAGTTACAAAAGGGAAGACAGAATTATTACCAATAGTCCCACAACCAAGCCTGGGTTTCATTAAGATGCTAGTGCCCTGAATCGGAACAAGAGTGGCCTAAGAAATGTAATTGTTTCCTCCCGTGCCTCCACAGGGATGTCACGTTGGGACTCACCGTGGTAATTCCAGCCACGTGACCCAGGAGGGGGACCAGTCGCCGGGTGGGGCCAGGTTGTGGTTGGAGTCCAGGGCTGCTGGGCTGTCGCAGTCTTCCAGGAGCTCCTGTTCTTTGACTTCCAAAGCTTTGAGTACCACCAAGGAGGATGTGCTTTTCAATAATGCAACCGCCTCGCTCCGGCTGACCTCCGTTAACTCAATTCCATTCACATTCAACAAAATGTCACCTGATGGCCAGAGACAACAGAAGCCATCCTGAGTGAGGGTGAAAATAGTAACTTCTCCTTAAAGTCAAAGGGGCAGGGGCTGGCTGGAGTGCAGGGCATTAGTGAGGGCAAAGGGGATGTCATTGTTCTCTTCTATTGACATGAGGCTGATTCTCATATAGCAAATGGTAAAGAGTGTGCACATTCCAAGGTGCAAGTAGGAAACTCAATGGGAATCTCACTTGGGGTTTTCTAAAGCATACTTATCGGTATCTGCCTCTTATCTTAAAAAAAAAAGAATGGAAAAAAGGAAGGAAGGGAGGGAGGGAGGGAGGAAGGAAGCAAGGAAGGAAGGAAAGAAGGGAGATTAGCTGTATTCACTATTTAATGAAAGAAAGTCTACTTTTCCACTCCTTTTGTTTCTTGATTTTCGTGTGAGGGGGGAGCACCTGGCAGAAGCTCCCAGCACCTGCACAGAGCCTGGCATGCAGTAGGCTCTCAATAAATATGGATGAACGCATGAATAAGACACTACCCATGAAAGTGTCTGGCAGGAGAGTCTGTAACGGTACAAAAAAAGTCCTGGAACTATGCTCTTCGAGAGGTGGAAAAGAGGAATTAACAGCATTTCTATTCATTGCAAAGGTGGTAATAGCTACCATTGGTTAAGTACCTACTACATGCTGACCTTTTTCATACACCATATTGTATAATCCTTAGCTCATGTTCTCTAACAAGTCACTTCTTGGTTGATCTCATCATTTTCCACCCAGTTGCTTGCAGAATAGGAAGAGAAACTAAATACGTACTTCCCCCACCCCCTCTTTTCTTTTGTCTCCCTCCCATGTTCCTACCTCCCTTGAATATCATCTTTTTCAAACAGAATAACCATAGCAGCAGTAAGTTTTAGTTGCTGATTCTTCAGAAGTAGATCACCAGGCCTTTCTTCCAAGGTGCATCTGAGTAGACTTGAACCTCCAACCTTTTGGTTAGCAGCTGAGCATGTTAACTGTTTGTACCACCCAGGAACCTCCAGAACTGTATCCGCTCCCTGGTTAATTTGTGGGATTATTTGAAGGCTCCTGCTTTACTAGCAGGCAAGGTGGCTCACATCAAGCTTCATAAACTAAGAGGAGTGAAACCCAGTCTAGCAACTTTACTCAAGTCAATCATTATCAGTGGGTAACAATGATATATCCTGGCCAGATCACCCGTCTATTCTCTTGATAATTTTGAAAAGTGTTACCTAATCCAGCAAGATGCTAAATCATCTGCCACCCTAGTTCCTTAAGTCTCTTTACTTTTTACCTGTTTTTATTCTTCCGTCTCTGCTTATGACGCCTCCAGGCTCAACACTGATGACATAGATGGGCAAATCCCATTCCCTATGTGATGCTCCCCCGGCCACGGTCATGCCCAGGGACTCGCTGGGGTCTTTTCGGACACTTACCACCTTCTCGTGACAAGTGACCGCAGGGTGGAGGGACTGAAAGCACAGACAGAAAAACAAACATGGTGGGCTTGTTCTCAAGGGGGCTTGCATTTCCTACATGCAAAAGCTACCCAAATGGCATAAACATATGATAGCGGTCCTGCAAATCACAGAGAAAGACATATGGAGAGACCCATCTCCATCCTCCTCCCCAAGAGAGTTACATTATCCCAAATTCTATAGGCTGAGTCAGAGAAAATTTACATTTGCAATGGGACAGTAAAACTGGAGCAAGGAACAGGCTGGAGACCACTGGAGAAATATCAAGCATACAAAGTGAACTATACCTCAATTTTTTCAAGTGAGTCATTTATTCCTGATAAGAGTGTGTCAAAATTTCTTAAAATTCTTTTTAATCATTAATATCAGAAATTTTTCCTAAGTTAAAGAAAAACATATTTCTATTAAATAGTCTCATTTTAACATATGCAGGTAACCAAATCATAGAACCCCTCAAAGAAAATTAGTAATCAATTTCATAGATACTACTGTTGTTAGAACAGAATAAGGGGATACTGCATGGTTTAAAATCACATTTTTTGAAAAGGTGTGCATCAGGATTATATCCTTTCACCATGCTTATTCAATCTGTATGCTGAACAAATAATCTGAGAAGCTGGGCTATATGAAGAAGAACATGGCATCAGGATTGAAGGAAGACTCATTAACAACTTGTGATATGCAGATGACACAATCTTGCTTGCTAAAAGTGAAGAGTGCTTGAAGCACTTACTGATAAAGATCAAAGACTACAGCCTTCAGTTCAGAATACCCTCAACATAAAGAAAACAAAAATCCTCATGACTGGGTCACTAAACAACATCATGATAAATATGGAAAATACTGAAGTTGTCAAGAATTTCATTTTACTTGAATCCACAATCAATGGCCATGGAAACAGCAGTCAAGATATCAAAGGACCCATTGCATTGGACAAATATGCTGCAAAAGACCTCTTTAAACTGTTAAAAAGCAAAGGTGTCACTTTGAGAACTAAGAAATGCCTGATCCAAGCCATAGTATTTTCAATAACCTCATATGCATGTTGAAAGCTGGACAATGAATAAGGAATACCAAACAAGAATTGATGCCTTTGAATTATGGTGTTAATGAAGAATACTGAATATACCACAGACTGCCAGAAGAATGAACAAATCTATCTTGGAAGAAGTACGGCCAGAATGCTCCTTAGAAGCGAGGGTGGCGAGACTTCGTCTGACCTACTTTGGACATGTTGTCAGTAGGGACCAGTCTCCGGGAAAGGACATCATTCTTTGCAAAATAGAGGGTCAAGGAAATAGAGAAAGGCCCTCAACAAGATGAACTGACACAGTGACTGCAACAATGGGCTCCAACATAGCAATGATTGTGAGAATGGTGCAGGACTGGGCAGTGTTTTGTTCTGTTGTACATAGAGTCCTTGTGAGTTGAAATTGACTTGACAACACCTAACAACTACATTTCCCGGGTTCCCCCAATTACCATCTTTCCTCCTACTCCAGCAGTTGTAAATAATATGTAGTCAGTTATATCCTTTAATTTTATACATAAAAGTATATTACACACACTGGATGCATTGGGGACCAACTTTTGAAAAGCAATTTAATTCAGAGAACTATGATTTCAATTCAACAACACTGGACTGAGAAAATTCAATGCTATATGCTAAATTAAACAGTGGCACTATGAACATTCTTATGCATATTTGTACACTTGTACAAATTAATTTCTTTATGTTAATGTCCTAGAAGTAGAATTGCTGAATCAAGGAGCCTAAGCATTTAAAATTTTGATAGATATTGATAAATTGCTTTTGAAAAAGGTTATTATATCATTTATAATTTCACTAGCATGTTGTGAAAATGGTGATTTCCCCACAATATAGGTTTTTTCAATAGTTATATTTGCCCAGGTGGAAAAATATATTTCAATAATTTAACTGGATTTCTATGTAGCAAGTTTGAGCATCCTTTTACCAGTATTGAGGTTTTTAATGGTAATCAGTATATGAGATCTTGCAGTAGGATAATCATTCAAGTCCCCTCTGATGTCATTTATGAAATGGGTCATCATGCACATATCCTTGGAAGAGTTGGCTAAAAGAAATGGAATTACAGGAAAAATATGGCTTTTACCTAAGTGAATTTTAGTCCAAAAAATGTGTCACTAAATTCATTTAAGAGTGGCAAAATTACATGCTTTATGAAATATTTCAGAATTACTCTGAATATAATTCAGAATGGCTTCTCTCTTGGCACTCCAGTAAGTAAGAATTAGTGAAGCTTTAATTATTTTTTTGTGAATAAATATTGGCTGAATAATGTACAGGTTGGCCAGGTACTCTTTTCAGAGAAGGAAAGAAATATTATTTGGTATCTAATGAAATGTGTGAAGTCAGGCATGCTGACACGCAACATTTTAAAAAATCTGATCAGTGAAAAAAGCCAGCATGAGGAGGAATCAGCTCTGAAGCCCAGGACGTCTGACTTTAAATCCATGCTGTCCCCACTACACCACTCTGCCTTTAGAGGTAATTTTTAAACATGTGAATTAAAGGAATCTATGACATATTTTTTTTTATGATAAAGAATTTTCTTTCTTTATCAAAGATCAGGTAACTATCAGAAAAACAAACAAAAGGATTAATTTCCTAATTTTCCCAGAAAGAGTTCAACTTGCTCACTGACTAAAGAACTCAAACCCAAAAGTAATTCTGTCAAATACAATAGATGACATGTAAGACTCAACTGCTGAGACCTCTGTCCTCCTGGCCGCACAGATGTGCTATCTATGCTTTTAGGTACAAATGTCTGGAGAGCAAAGTCTTCTCTTACCCTTCCTCAGGGGGCCACAGTTCTCAGCTACTGGCCTTGCTGGCAGTGTGCACACAGATACCCGCCACTGAACACAGAGATGTTTGGTTGACACTTAGAGGCTCAATATGAATGACTGGGATGCCACAAATCCTGTGTCTCCGATGGGCATTGCTTTCCCCACCAGAGACAGACACAGCTTAGGAATGGAACAACTCAAGTCTCCCTAGGAAACCTTCGAACCCATAGTTGCCTAACTTTGGGGAAAGGAAAGAATTAAATATGACAGAGGTTTATTTATTTATTTATTTTTCCTTCTATGTTTTCTCCCCACTCACCATTCCCTACTTCGGACTGCTCAGAATGTTCCCTAATGTTTAAAAACATAACTTATCGTGACAGAGATCAAGCTTATTAAAAATTATCACGGGCAGCTGTATACTTATCATTCAGCTAAAACAAATATTTACATTATCACATTTATTTTTGTTTTTTAAAAAAGAACATTTTAGACATGCAAAAAGGCATAAGGAAAAAACAGAAAGACCCACCCATGTACCTTGAAACCCAGCATCAGAAATGAATGCTGTAAGTACGGCTGAAGTTCCTCTGTGACTTCTCCACAGTCACGTTCCCTTCCTCTCCCTCAGAAGAATCTCGCTCCTAAATCTGGTGCTTGTTCTTGGGTGCCATCGCATCGATTGTAACCCATAGCAACTCCATGTGATGGAGTTTTCTTAGCTGTAATCTTTATGGCAGCAGATCACCAGGTCTTTCTCCCAAGGAGCCTCTTGGTGGGTTTCAACTGCCAACCTTTCCATTAGTAGCTGAGCACTTAATCTTTTCACCATCAAACCCAGTGCCATCGAGTCAATTCTGTAGGACAGAGTAGAACTGCCCCATAAAGTTTCCAAAGCTGTAAATCTTTATGGAAGCAGACCGCCACATCTTTTCTCCCGTGGAGCAGCTGGTGTGTTCGAACCACTGACCTTTTGGCTAGCAGACGAGTGCTTTAGCCAGGGCTCTTTAATTTGGTGCTTATCATTCCCTTACTTTTCAACTGGCTAACATAAAAACTGTATCTCCCACAAATCTTTACTTCTTTCAATCAGTTAAGCCCTTACTTTTAAAAAGCTACACTGTTTCCTAAACAAAGCAAAACCTTAGGAGAAACATTAAAAACTAAATCATCAAGGAGCCATGCATGTCTTAGTTTCTTTTCTGGTGAGGGCATTTCAGAGGGCAGATAGAACCACAAATTAAAATGAAAATAACTACAGTTTTCCACTAGACCACTTTGTTATATCAGTTTTCTAGGAATCCATCATATGACAGAGGGTTGCAGGGAAAATTTGATTAGATTCTTCTTGCTCTTCCCGTGACTCATGATGGTTATCGTTGCTGGGTCCAGTCGAGTCAATTCCAACTCATAGTGACCCCATGAGACAGAGCAGAATTGCCTCACAGAGTTTTCTAGGCTGTAATCTTTACCCGAGCAGGTCAACAGAGCTTTCTTCTGCAGAGCTGCTGGGTGGGATTGAACCGCCAACATCTGGTTAGCAGCCAAACACTTAACCAATGTGCCACAAGAGTTTCTCTCATGATGGTTAGACAGAAGGAATTATAAAACCACAGTGCCACTGGAGGCCTCATTATTAGTTTAGTTAACTAGAAGTTAATTTATTCTAGTTATTAAGACTCATTTTTAATTAATTATTATAGTTAATTAAAGATGAATTAATTAAGTAGTTATTAAATGAATAAACTAGTTTTCCTCTAATAAATACCATTAGTTTAATTTAAATGTGCTAACTAGCAAAAATATATCAGTTAGTTCTTATCCATAAAATGTTTTAGCAGAATGTACAGGTTCTGTATAGGATTTTTAGCAGGATGTACAGGATCTGTCTTGATTACTTATTGTAAATAAACCTAGAATTTATGGATTTTTGGGACATGACTGGCTAGAGAATGGGGAGGGAGGGTAGCCTTGTAGGCTGTGTAATTAACAGAGTATAAGGCAGAGATATTCCAAAAACAAAATTTGGATTCTTGTTTCAGCATACATTGCTCAAAAACTCAACTCATGAGTTATTCCAAGCCAAAGCATATCCTGCTGTAGAAGAAAGGAGCTATTCCCTCATTTCTATTGCAAGAAGAATGGGCTGCTTGTAAGAGTTTTCTAGCTACGAGTCAGGTAATGAAACCAGACTCCAGAAGAAATGACTGACAGAAGGTCACTGCCATCACAATAGGCTATTAAGCCAGGGGTATAGAAAAAAAAAAATTTTTTTATAGGACTCTTGGTTTGGACAAGCAAGGTTTGTGTTGCTTAGACACCCATCCAAATGGAAAGGTTAAGGCAGTACTTTTAACAGAAGCCACAGAGAAAAGTTGAAATTGGGCTGAGTCACCCCATTTAAAGAGAGGCAGTAAACTGGTGGCCTGAAGCATGGACTGTGCCCACAGATGTATTCTGCTTGATCACAGTGTTTACTGGGTTTGAATGCCATAAGCCAGGACATGTACTCTCTGATTTGCCCAGTCCTCACCACTCCCTAATACTACATGAGCTTCACGTGTTTAAATGATAGTCGCAGCCCCTCTACAGATTTGACTTTGTGACATCTGTAAAAAAAGAAAAAAATTAACAATAGCAGGGGAATGATTACCTTAATATTCCAAAACCAGAGACCAGGCAAACCTCTTGTTTCATTTCATAGTGAATGGAAAACAGCCCATAAGGAAAACGATTCTTTGAAAGCCTGACATCTATTTGGTTTAGACTAGAAATCAGGTTTCCATACACAATCTATGAGATCACATTTCAAAACTCTCCCACACCCTCCTCTCTCCTGCCTGGATGGAAGACACCCGTCATCTCACCAGGTCATAAAGATGACACTTTGAGCTTTTAGTTTTATAAGACAAGTCAAACAGTGTTTCTTTAAGTGACAAAGTCCAGAGATGATACTTAGAAATGTTTAAGTATGCAGCCTCCCTGATAAACAGCTGCTTGCAGGAGCAGTGGACATGGCCCTGGTAGAGCCTCACCTTGTGAGTGTGGCTCCTTTCCCCAGGCCCTGGGGAGCAGCTGCCGTTGCTGTTCCAGCCCGCTTCCTGGAAGATGTCAGGGCTCTGCTGTCGGACCTGGCGGGACACGATGAGGTGGACGCGCCTCTCACTGGCCTGGGTGATAAGACACAGGTGTTAGCCACTGTGGGTGCTCCCATCCACAGCATACAGAAGCAAGCAGGAAGATGTGAGCTTGTTTTTACCTTCCTTTTAAATGGAAAAACATTGTTCTTACTATTTTTTTTTTATGTCAGTGTTCATTTTTGTCATTTGACAAGAGCAGGAGAAGTAGTGCCTTTTTTCTTAAACCAGGTAGTGAACATTGCTCCATGGGAAAATCTGGGGAAGGGCTGACTCATGGAACAGTCTTTGAAAAGACATTGTCAGCCATTGCTAAGTTGTTTTTAATTAACGGTTCTGCTGCACACAAATCACGTCTGAAGGCCCTTCCATATTGAATAGTGTGTACAGAGTCAAGTAGTAGCCCAGTCCAAATGGTCTTGATGCGGGGCATGATCATTAACACTGAATTGTACCTGTAAAAATGGCTGAAATGGCAACTGTTTTGTTATATATATTTTACTACAGTAAAAAGTTTTTAAAAGTAATGTTGGGGTTACTGGCAGAAGAATTAATGAATTTAGAAACATGTTCATCTTTAGAAGTGGACTTTTTCTGTGTCACTAAATATCACAGAACTCTTGAGACTGAAGACTCACAGGTAGGAATTAAAAACAAAAAAAAACAACAGTGTTCTATTTACTGAATGAGGGTTATGAGACCCAAACGAGAAATCCAAGGAAGACAAGGCCAGAAGGCTCACTCTCTGAATACGAAACTAAAAAATATCTTTTTTTTTTTTTTTAAATGTGTATCAGATCATGTTACTTTTCTGCTCTCAACTATCTGGCGGTTTTCCACTGTACTAAGAATGAAGTTCAAACTCCTTAGCATGGCCTTCAAAGGCCTTCCCACCTCTCCCATTTAGCCTTTTACCTCTCTCCCCTTTGCTCACAAGGGCCTTGTTGTCCTTCCTTGAACATACCCAGGTTGTCCCTGCCTCAGGACCTTTGCACTTGCCATTTTCTCTATTGGAAATGTCCTTCCAATGCAGCTCCAGGAAACTGGCTTCCTCTTGCCACCCTACCTAAAGAAGCATCTCCTCTCCAAATCATTACCACATCATCTTGTTTACTTTCTTCATAGCACTTATCACTGTATGAATTGCTTTTTCTTGTTTGTTTACTTGTTACTGTGTCTCTCTCACTAGAAGGTGAGCTCCTTGCAGGCAGGGACCTTACTTGTATATCCTCAGCACTTGGAAAGCAGCATGGCACAGAATAGTTCTCATTAAATTCCTACTGGATGACTAAGTGAATGAAAAATGTAGGCACCATCAGTGAGGCTGGTTGGCGTTTCTACAGAGGGATTGGAGACAGCTTCTTGATTAGTAAAACAAGTATTCCTCCTGTATTGTCAAGAAGGTGCCAACCGAAAACGTAATCTGGGAAAAATCACCTATAAACTTGGATTACACAGCGTTGTGCAAATACACTGGAATAAAGGATTTTTTTTTAAAAATGGCTCTTTATTAATAAACTTGATGGAGGTTTACAAAATTTACTGAACACTGCCAAATAAATCTGCAATGAAAAATTAAAAAAAAAAAAAAAAAGCATGCCAAATGTGCAGCTGTCAATCTGTCAGCCATCAGGATATTAAAGAATTCAATAATGTATTCAAGACTTAGACTTAGGTTTAAAGAATTTTAATGCTTTCCAGAGTTCTGCCTTGTCACTTCTTATCTGAGCAACTGGCTATCAGAACTTTATAAGAATGTAACCAAGTGAGCAAGAAAGCCAGAAAATCTTTTCCTACAGTCTTCTCAACCAAAGTAGAATCAAAAGAAATAAAACACGCACAAGCAACACACAAGTGCCACGTCTCTCTGATGTGGTTCACAAAGTGAAAAACTGAATCACACAGCAAACAAATTAGAAACACTTCTCAACTTTGTAACTGGTTTGTGCAGAAAAACGTGCTTCTGGGTTTCTTTTTTAAAGTGCTTAATGTCTAGAGCTTACTTTTAAATCAAACTTGAGTGTATTAAAAAAAATCTATTATCAACCAGACAGGACTGATTCCGGTAAGGCAATAAAATGGAGAGTACATTGATTTGAGTCAGGTTTTAAATAAGAATGAACACATATACAGTTCCCATTAGTCTTTCTCTTCATTCAGTCCCTTGACCAATCACCACCACAGCAGAGAGGGACAGTGGCCTGCCTTCCTTCACAGGTATGTTATAAAAAAAAAAAAGTCAGGTCATAAAAGGAGGTCATGGAAAGGCTCTGGTCTCCTCCACTAGCTCAGACAATGGGAGTTGAGATGTTTGCTTCCTGCCTCTCTGCCTCTTCCTTCCCTGAGGATGTAATTCACTCTCACTCTCAGAAACAAGGACCTGGTTTTTAAAACCTTAAGTAATAAGAATCCCATTAGTGAAATCAGGTCCCCATGGTTGTCCAACACTGGCCGCTTGAAACTCAGGGGCCATAAGTTAGGTCATTATAAATTAGATGATTTTTTTTTTTTTTTAATAAGACAACAGGTGAAGTTCAGTAGGGGGCAGTGGTGGTTCAGTCGTAGAATTCCCTCCTTCCATGGTGGCACAGTGGTTAAGAGCTTGGCTGCTAACCAAAAGGCTGGCAGTTTGAATCCACCAGCCACTCCTTGGAAAGCCTATGGGGGCAGTTCTACTCTGTCCTTTAGGGCCGTTGTGAGTCTGAATCAACTCGACAGCAATGGGTTGGTTTTTGTATGCAGGAGACCCTAGTTTGATTCTTAGCCAATGCACCTCGGCATGGCCATAGCTCAACTATCAGTGAAGATCTGTGTGTTGCTAAGATGCTGAACAGATGTCAGTGGAGCTTCCAGACTAACACTGCCTAGGAAGAAAGGCCTGGTTATCTACTTCCAAAATCAACCAGTGAAAACCCTATGGATCACAACTGTCTGTTCCCATCGTGCAGGGGGTCACCATGAGCCAGGGCCAACTCAATGGCAGGTAACAACAACGCTCAGCAAGAGTGTCTACTGTAGCATCACAATGGACAGTGGTCCAGTTGAGTTGATTCATTTCACATAAATCTAGAAAATTCTAAAGAATAGAGCCCCAAAAGAAAGTTCAAGTCCTCCATTCACATAAAGCCCAGTCATCACTTCTGTATCCTTCCTTTGGTTGTTTGCCTATCTTGAATTTCCTCATGTTTCTCATCGCATATAAAGCCTGAGCCAGAAAACGAAAATAACAAGTCCAAAAAAAAAAAAAGCAATAATTAAGAAAGTTGATGTGAAGAGCTATGGCATTAGCCAACTAAACTCAACTCTTGGAAGAGTATTTTGTAATAACTGTGTCTCTTTCTTTGTACTGCAAGCCCCCTTATCCTAATGAGGTTATCTTTGACAGCTCTCTGAAGCAAAAACTACTAAAAGATAAGAAGTGGTGAACATTCAGGCCAGCACTTCAATCGCTGAGCCCAGATTTGCTCCTTTCCTTCATCTTTGGGGAAACTCCGATATTTTGAAACATCTCAGCAGTGTGTTTGCCTTTAGGCCTGCATGCTCATTTCGGATGAGGAGCAGACACCTGATCTAAGCACTTCATAAGAACTGAGAAAATTTTAGACGTGCCCATTGAGTCAACTTGCCAGATAAAATACAAAGTGCCAAAGAGCAGCCTGCAAGAACTATTTAATTCACATTTTCAAGCACAAATTTCTTGCTGGATTTTCAAATGCTGTCTTGGGTATTACATTGTTATGCTGGCAGGAACTGCACCTCAGTAATAACTTTGGTATCAAGTTACTCGGAAATTAAGTTCTTTCCAAGGCTGAATCCGTGGTTCTTACCAGCCACCTTGTAAAATGCTGACACAGAGACTCTATTTGATGTGTTTCTTTCCTACTGTTTGAAAACGTAAGGTGGAAAGTGGGCTCATGTGTTTGCCTTGGCTGGATCTCTCATGAGCCCTGGACTCAATCTGTAGAAACATCCCCCAGCACCAGAGTCTTTTCTTCCACTGGTGTGAATATGGTGTGGGCGTGGGAAAGGAGCGAGGGGTAGTCAAAGAAAGACTGAAGGTGAGAATGGCAGAAACTTGTTTTTTTCTTTATTTCACACCCGTATACTACGTGCTCAGGAGCCCTGGTGGTGCAAAAATTAAGCACTCAGCTGCTAAAAGAAAGATCAGCGATTTAAATCCACTAGTGGTTCTGTGGGAGAAACTCTGGTGGCATAGTGGTTAAGAGTTATGGCTGCTAACCAAAAGGTCAGCAGTTCAAACCCACCAGGCGCTCCTTGGAAACTCTATGGGGCAGTTCTACTCTGCCCTATAGGGTCGCTATGAGTTGGTAATCGACTCGAAGCCAGTGGGGTTGGATTGGATTGAGTGGCTCTGTGGGGCAAAAGACTTGGAGATCTGCTGTCTTAAAGATCAGAGCCTAGGAAACCCTCTGGGGCAGTTTTATTCTGTCCTATAGGGCCATTATGAGTTGGAATTGACTCGACGGCACACAACAACAATAATACTAAGTGCCAGGAAGATAGGTAAAGCAGACCTACCATTTAAATGACAAATAGTCAAAGAAAGAGTTTGCTGCAAGAGAGAGGTAGGTGTTATGGATTGAACTGTGCCTCCTCCAAATATGTGTCAACTTGGCTAGGCCATGAGTCCCAGCATTGTGTGATTGTCCTCCATTTTGTCATCTGAAGTGATTTTCCTATGTGTTGTAAATCCTGCCTCTATGATGTTAATAAGGCAGGATTAGAGGCAGTTATGTTAATGAGGCAGGACTCAATCTACAAGATTGGGTTGTGTTTTAAGTCAATCTCTTTTGCGATATAAAAGACAGAAGCGAGCAGAGAGACAGGGGGACTCATACCACCAAGAAAGTAGTGCCAGGACCAGAACACATCCTTTGGACCCGGGGGCCCTGGACTGAGAAGACACTAGATCAGGGGAAGATTAACGACAAGGACCTTCCTCCAGAACCAAAAGAGAAAGCCTTCCCCTAGAGCTGGTGCCATGAATTCAGACTTCTAGCCTCCTAGACTGTGAGAGAATAAATTTCTGTTTGTTAAAGCCATTCATTCGTGATATTTCTGTTATAGCAGCAGCACTAGATAATTAAGACAGTAAGACAGCCACTTTTTTCCACAGGATATGAAATTTTGGCAAAAAGATGGTTTAACTATGGTGACTATCTCATTTAGTAGACATGGCTAGAGGTAGATCCTTTTGACTTCGGGCTTTCTTCTCCTCTCTCCCTTAAATGTCCCTAGGCAACTTCTGTACATACTGGTTACACCGTGGATAGCCTGATTACTGTACCACGTTCTTTTTCTCCCAAAGGCTGAAGCGTGAAACTCCCTCTTCTGTCTGCAGGTAAAGGAAAGGGGATGCTGACTCCATCCACATTCTCCCTTGTGGACCTCAGCTTGCTGTCATGCCTCTCAACACAACATTCTGTCCCCATAGCAGACATGTGCCTGCTCTGAGCGAGGCACTACACTAAGGGGCCTTAGTGACAGGGGTCCTGCCCTCACAGAGCTTGGCCTACTTTAGGGACAGAGTAGATGCCATGAAAGAGATATGGGCAACACAGTGAGAGTTTTCAGAGGTGAGACTAATTACTTCTAGCTGAAGAAATAGGAAAAATCTAATGTTAAGAGAAAACCGGAGAATTAAAACTGGGTGGCATTTATCAGAGAAAGCCTTGTTTTTTTGCTCTGTTTTGTTTAATGACTATTTCGCTCTGTTCTATCAAGATTTGACTCAATAGTATCATTAATACAGTGAAATCTGTGAGAACTCCACGGGACTGCCTTGTTTTTCTGGGTCTTGCAAGTTTTCAGCCTTTGACAGGGTGCAGTCTTACCACTTTTCTGTTGCTCTTGATTAGTGGAAAATATTTGAGTTTTCCTTCTCTGACAGGTTTCCACCTTACACAGGTTCTGGCTTTCCCAGGTTTTACTGTATTTATATGGTGGGAGTAAATAGAGGCCAAAGAAAGGAACCACAGTCCAGCAGCCTTATTTATATTTAGCCTGTCGCTATCCAGTTGATTCCGACTCATAGAAACCCTATAGGACAGAGCAGAACTGCCTCATAGGGTTTCCAAGGAGTGGCTGGTGGATTTGAACTGCCGACCTTTTGGTTACCAGCCTGTGCTTCTAACCACTGTGCCAGCCCATATTTAAACAATCAAATCCAGTGCTTATGGCAGGAGGGAGGAGCTTGGGAGTGCTACAGTGTGACCTCTTACAAGGTGAAGGTTGTCCTCTGATGTGTTCACCCAAGAAGTAGCTCTTTGCCCTCCAAATTCCACTATGAAGAATAACAGAAAAACCACTTGCCACGGAATTGATTCGACTCATGGTGGCCCCATGCGTGTCAGAGTAGAACTGCACTCCACAGGGTTTTCAATGGCTGTGATCCTTCAGAAGGATATTACCAGGCCTTTCTTCTGAGGTACTTCTGTGTGGACTTGAACCTCCAACTTCCGTGGTTAATAGCTGAGCACTTAACCATTTTCCTACCCAGGGACTTCCCATATAAGCAGTTCTTATGGATGATAAGAACTGCTCATATTATCAGGATGCAGCACAGACCAGCAACTTCACAGAGCAGAGAGATGGAAATCAAGGAAAGATGTACTTCACACAGAGCAAGGAGAAGTATTTTGGAGTGTTGTATGCTGGAGCAGAGGATTTTTCTACCACCCCCACATTACAGGGCTCCATGTAGTAGCCAAGAGGATCAGCAATAACCAGAGGCAGAGAAAGAGCTGATAAGTAAGTATCTGTACTTCAAAGTGCTTGTATCTTGGGGACAAATGGCATGTAATAGGTTTGGTATTTGCTCTTTGGCAAATGATTTCATAATAAATCCCTAAGAGATGGAATTAGTGTGTGAAATATATTTAATACATATTTACAGCTTTATGATTTATTCAACAAATATTTATTGAGTGCCTACTGTTGCCAGGCATTGTTGTAACTTCACACCAAGCTCCTCTCCTAGCCAAAGCCTTCATTTACTCATTCGTAAGGAAGGACTGGAGTTAAAGCAAATGCTTGATAGCATGTGCCACTTTTTTTTTTTTTGGTATATATGTTATGCTTAAATAAAATATTCGGTAAACTATATAATTCAGTAGCCCTAGTGGCGCAGTGGTTAAAGTGCTCAGCTGCTAACCTAAATGTCTGTGGTTTGAACCTACCAGCGGCTGTCCGGGAGAAAGATGTGGCGGTCTGCTTCCATAAAGATCACAGCCTTGGAAACCCTCTGGGGCTGTTCTACTCTGTCCAATAGGGTCATCATGAGTCACAATCGACTTGATGGCAGTGGGTGGGTTTGGGTATGTAATTCATGTGGGCTCATTCATTCTATTGCCTGCATTAGCTTAACAAAGTTTTAAGTTAAAGAGGACCACCCTGCCTCAGGGTATTATTGTATATGAAGCTAGAACAGAGAGACCCCAGACTGATAGTTGGCTGTCAAAATTGTGTTGGTCAGAATAAGCAGACCACGTAAGCAGCACCCTTCATAGCGTAGTATAGGCCCACATGAAACCCAGGCTTGACTGTGTGGGCCCTCTGTTACAGAGACAGGTGAAAGCTATGCTTGGGTTTATAATGATATAAGCTGCTTATTGAGTTTGTCTCTATGGTTCCATACAGTAATATCAGAGGCTTCAATGACTGTTTATTTAAAACGATATATCCTGCATCTGCCTTCCCCACTGATTTCTTTTCCAAGGATGACAAAGTGGGGTAGTCTGGTTTTAACTGATTTTCAATGTATACTTGTAGTGATGGTTCTGTCTACCCTCTTTGGGGTTGCCCCACTTTATCCTCCCTTCCAGCAACTGCTCAAGTACTGTTCTCAGTTCATCCATCTTGCACTCACAAGACCCTGGGGAACTGTGGAGCCCTGGTTCCATAAAATTAAAAAGTCACAGGTATGGAAGTGATGTCAGACATCCAAAGTCAATTCCATGTGATAATCCCGTTTGAAAACAACTCTGTTTATCCTCCTTTAGCTCTTCTCTTTTCCAGGTTAATTATTCCTAGTTTCCTAAATATTTAATATGTTTTCGAGTCACTGCAAAAATTTGGTGAATTTGGCAGCAGAGGTTTGCAGAATTGGACCTAGAAGACAAGATCTAATCTGATCAGCACAGAGTAGGGTCTTTTACTGAGGACTGGCTGCATCCAAAGACCTCATTGATGGAGACTGATTCTGCCATCTTGTATGAGCAAAGATGGTTGTCTGTGTGCTCTCTGAAGTCAGGAACTCCATGGATGCCTATCTTCTTCATTACTGGTTAACTGAATGAGAGGGAGGCTCCTAGGCTTCTACTGTAGAACAAATGACAGCAGTGTTATCTAGCTCTGAGACCATGTAATGGGACACAGACCTTATGTGGCAACACAAACAACTGGAAGCATCAGAACAGAGTTACCAAATGATATCGCTAAAAAATACCAAAGTCGCCAGTCATTCCTGTAGATTTGGCAACACGCTACCCAACGAGGTACCGAAACAAAGCCTTTGCCTTTACTCTCCTTTCAATGATCAAAAGAACTTCCAGGAAAAAATACCTCCTGTTGAGCAGAAAGTTGAGAGCTCTAAAAACATAACTCCAGAATGAGCTAATGTTGCATTGTAAGGTGATATTCCCTATAAAATGAGCCCCGTGTGTGTCTATTTGTTCACCACTGTAACCTTAGCAAGGCCCCTGGGTGCCACAATTGGTATGTGCTCGACTGCTAGCCTAAACGTTGGCAGTTTAAACCCATCCAGCAGCATGGCAGAAGAATGGCCTGGCGATCTGCCTCCATAAATATTACAGCCAAGAAAACCTTATGGAGCAATTCTACTCTGAAACACATGGGGTTGCCATAAGTTGGAACCAACTCAACGGCAACAGTTATGGTACAGTAACATTAGCATCTAGCGTGTTGCCTAGTACGTTATAAAAAGAATTTGTGAATATCTTCTGCTAGAGAAGTAGTAGCCCATTTAGAGAGCTAAGTGCTCAGAATCTGACCAAGGAAAACCGAAAATAAGAGGGCTCTGGTGAAGAGTGGTGAACAGGACCTTAGCACTTTTAGTTAGTCCAGGTTATCTCTCCAAAACAGGAAAGAAGATGTGTGGTGGTAATTTTGTCTATTTGGCCTATTTCTCCCACTAGATTATTGCTGTATGTTCATCCATATGTTCCCAGAGGCACACAACTCCGAAGTGTTAAAAAATTACTGATGATAACAATGGTGACTTATATAGGATCATACATATGTCAGTGACAAGGTCAAAATAAGAATTTAGTTCTTGAGCACCTAAATCTGCTGATTACTAAGTTAGCAGGATGACTCAACTGCTTTGCGTCAAACACCATTTCTTTTATGGTATCTAGAAGTTACTCTCGTAATTTATTCTATCTCAGGGTAAAAATGTGCATTGGGGGATATGTGGGCTGCAGAAAGGATAGCGAAGTTTCATGAGCTCCTGGTATTTCCAGTGTGTAGGGTCCCTATCCCCGCCAAAAACCAAACCTGTTGCCATCGAGTCGATTCCGACTCATAGTGACCCTATAGGACAGAGTAGAACTGTCTCATAGACTTTCCAAGGAGCGCCTGATGGATTACGAACTGCTGACCTTTTGGTTAGCAGCTGTAGCACTTAACCACTACACCACCAGCGTTTCCGTAGGGTCCCTGGGTGGTGCAAATAGTTAAATGCTCCACTACTAGCTGAAAGGTTGGTGTTTTTTGAACCTACCTAGAGGTGCCTCAGAAGACAGGCATGGTGATATGATTCCATAAAGATTACAGCCAAGAAAACCCTATGGAACAGTTCTACCCTGCTCACTTGGGGTCTCCATGAGTTGGAATCGACTTGACGGCAACTAACAACAACAGCTGTGCATGGGATTCGCTCTTATAAAATTCTAAGTTGACAAACTACACAGCACACCAAAGCATACTTTACCACGAATGCTTGAAATATGGGGGCCCGCATAAAACTGGGAATCCCTGGGTGGTGCAAATGGTTAATGGACTTGGTTGCTAACTGAAAGGTGGGGGGTTTGAGTCTACCCTGAGGCATCTCAGGAGAAAGGCCTGGCAATCTACTTTGGAAAAATCAGCCACTGAAAACCCCATGGAGCACAGTTCTACTCTGGCACAAATGGGGTCACCATGAGTCAAAGTCAACTCAGTGGCAACTGGTAATATATAAAAGTGAGAAATAAAAAAAAAATCTGTGTAGAGTTTGGTCTACGTGCATTTAGTTTACTACAATAGCATGATAAGATAATTTATTAAATAGGCATTAGATTCTGTATTAGCTGTGCCTATTCATAAAAAAACACACAGATCTATCAGGTCTTATTTCACCTGAGATCCTTAATGCTCCAGAAGACTTGAATGCGTAAATTGCCACAAACTTTCTGTTTTTTCTGCAGATAGGCAGCAGAATCACATATTTAGAGCCAATGTAGGCAATTGGAGTAGTGTTTTCTGGCTCTGTCAAAGGCCCTGTCACATTCTTTTTAATTGTCTGAAGAGCCTGGTTGTCAGTTGTTCTTTGATGAAATAACTTCTCATTTAAGTATTAATTCATGACAGAAAAAAATTTACATATCTGTCAGTATTAATGAAAATTCCTCTTATCACCACCTGTACAAACGGCTTTGAATTTTTACAGCTTTGGCACAAGTCTGGGAGTTGTGTGGGAAAAAAAGGCACAAAAGGCGTACTCAAATTTGAAATCCATAATTACTTTCTTCATTTATTAATCGTATATATTAGAACTCCTAGGTAAATGTGAACTCACTGATTCAGAAATGCAGATAGATGAGAGCTTCTCAAAATAGATATAATTATCAGAATAAATAATTCTTAGCTTGATTATTGGGTGGATATAGGCTGACTCTCCAAGGCTAGGGAAGTTGAGATTTTTTTTCTAGGGTCCATATTTCCTCGTTTTATTATTTGAGGAATGACAACCAGTTTCTCAAGGCTGTCTCTTTAATAGTTATTCCAAACATGGTGCTCATCAAACCTGGGAAACTGGCAATGGAGAAAAATAAAGTTGTACTAAGTTGCCAAATTCACTATTCATCTGTCAGTTTGTCATACTCTAGTGGCTTGCATGTTGCTATGATACTGGAAGCTATGCCACTGGTATTTCAAATACCAGCAGGGTCACCCACGGCGGACAGGTTTCAGCGCAGCTTCCAGACTAAGACTGGGAAGAAAAGCCTGGTGACCTGCTTCCAAAAATTAGCCAATGAAAACCTTATGGATCACAACAGAATACTGTCTGATATACTGCTGGAAGATGAGCCCCCTAGATTGAAAGGCACTCAAAATACATGGTGGCCACGACAACAGACTAAAACATACCAACAATCATGAAGACAGTACAGACCAGGCAGCATTTGTTGTGCTTGGGATCGCCATGGCCAACTCAATGGCAGCTAAGAATAAGAAGTTGCTAAGTAAATCAATTGCCCATATTGTATTGGAGGTTTCTGTCTCCTCAGGGTTTTTCTTCTCAGAGAGGCCTGACTCTCAGTAGGTCCAATGCTGGGGTCTAGCAAACCCAGGCTGCTGCTGACTAAGCTAGGCTAAGGCCCAACATGTGTAAAGTTGGTCAAATTCAAAACAGTTGTGGCTTCTCTGTAATAACTCTTCCCCGAAACAACGTAGAGAAAAACAGAATGTGTGGTACTGTGGGAGAAAACACGACCAAAAGGACATGTTGTCTGGGAATTTCTTGGTAAAGAAAATGTGATTCATGGCGTACACAAACCAAGGCAACGTGGCCAAGGATTGGTTGGAAATTTGAGTCTCAACCTTTGAAGGGTATTTAGTTTAATCCCCCCTCAGCCTGGTGTCTGTTACAAGTATCACATAAATAAAATCCACTCTTGAAAAACACAAGAGCTTGCTTAGCTGCATTTTTCCAGCATTTTATTTCTTCCATTTCTTTTCCAACTAGCTTTGCCCTAGGGTTTTTTTGTTTTTTTTTTTAAGGTTTTTCCTGCTTATAAAGCACACTGGCATTGTTTAGTAAGCAGAAGAATCTTTTAGGAAATCCCACCGTTAGGCAAGATTTTATTTCATAAATTAACTTGCTCAGGGAAAAAAATTTTTTGCTCTTCTGTCATTAATCTACAAAGAGAAAATGCCACATATAATCAAGATTTAGCAAACTGACATGAGTAAGGGAGTGCTTTTCTTTGGCCCGCTGTGAAGTATAGTTGGCATAGATGATCTCTAGAATGCGAGTTTTGATGACTGACCTGCAGAGGGAGTGGAAAAGTGTAGCAACACACACACTGATGAGCACCTAAAATCTAGTTTTTGAAACAGAAAAAATATGCAGAGCATACAGCTTCTTCATGAAGAAAAAAAATGGAATTCATTTTCACCTTGTTAATGTTTTCATAAAAACACGAGTGACCATCAAGTTGATTCCCATTCGTGGTCACCCCATGTGTGTCAGCATAGAACTGTACTCCATAGGGTTCTCAATGGCTGATTTTTCAGAAATAGATTGCCAAGCCTGTCTCCTGGGGCTGCTCTGTGTGAACTTGAACCTCCAACCTTATGGTTAGAAGCTGGGTGTGTTAACCCAACCTGTAGGCACCATCCAGGGACTCCAGTGTTTTCATATACATGGTCTATTTTTTTTTTTAATTGTACTTTAGATGAAGCTTTACAGAACAAACTAGTTTCTCATCAAACAGTACACACACTGTTCTATGACGTTGGTTAACAATCCCACAATATGTCAACACTCAACACTGGCTTCCCTATTACCAGCCTTCCTGTTCCCTCCTGCCTTCCAGTCCCTGCCCCAGGGCTGGTGCGCCCCTTTAGACACGGTCTATTTTTTGTTCTCACCCACTGGCACATTTAGGCTGGAATCACATGCTTAAGGCTGGCTTAATTATATTTAAATCAGAGAAAGGGGTACATTCCAAGCTCTACGAGGCCAGGGACTGTATCAGTTTTATTTACTGTTGTACTGCATACCTGTTGGCATATAAAAGGTGTTCAACTAATACGTACTGAACAAATTCAAGGGGACAAAAAGTAGAGATAATATCTTGGAGACAAATAGGATGTAAAAATAGATTTGGTGCTTGCTCTCTGGTAAATGATTTGACTGGAATTAATGTGTGAAACATCTTTTTGCATATATCTTATACATATTTACATTTTAAAATTTTGACTCCATGTATTCATTCAACAAATATTTATGGAGTGCCTCCTATTGCCAGGTATTGTTTTTAGTGCTCGGGATACAATACTGTACTGTACTACACTAAACTAGACTGCCAGCGAGTAATTACCTATTTAGTAGGTTAAAAAAAAGCAGATTAGAGAATATAGTGTGTGTGTGTGTGTGTGTGTGTGTGTGTGTGTGTTGGGGGTGGTGGCAGTGCTATTTTAGGTAGGGTCATCATTAAAAAAAAAAATTTTTTTTTTTTTTTTTAGTCAGTTTGTCTGATACTCATCTGTAAGTCTGTCCTACTGTAGGGGCTTGTGTGTTGCTGTGATGCTGGAAGCTATGCCACCAGTATTTAAATACCAGCCCATGGAGGACAGGTAGGTTTCAGCTGAGCTTCCAGACTAAGGCTACGAAGAAGGACCCACTAATCTACTTCCGAAAAGAATTATCCAGTGAAAACCTTATGAATAGCAGCGGAACATTGTCTGATACAGTGTCAGAAGATGAGCCCCTCTCAGGTTGGAAGGCATTCAAAAGACAACTGCGGAAGAGCTGCCTCCTCAAAGTAGAGTCAACCTTAATGATATGGATGGAGTAAAGCTTTTGGGACCTACATTTGCTGCTGTGGCATGACAGAAAATGAGAAGAAACAGCTGCAAACATCCGTTAATAATTGGAGCACAGAACTTACAAAGTATGAATCTAGGAAAATTGGAAATTGCCAAAAACCAAACAGAATGCACAAACATCCCATACATTAGTGAGCTGAAATGGACTAGTATCATCCATTTTGAATTGGACAATCATATGGTCTACTATGCTGAGAATGACAATATGAAGAGGAATGGAGCTGCATTCATCGTCAAAAAGAACATTTCAAAATCTCTGGATATAGGATAGTATCCATATACCTACAAGGAATCCAGTTAATACGACTATTATTCAAATTTACACACCAATCACTAAAGCCAAAGATGAAGAAATTGAATATTTTTACCAACGTCTACAAACTGAAATTGATCAAATATGTGATCAGGATGCAATGATAATTACTGATGATTGGAATTCGAAAGTTGGAAACAAAGAAAAAGTATCAGAAGTTAGAAAATATGGCCTTGGTAATAGAAATGATGCAGGAGATCAAAGGATAGAATTTTGCAAGACCAACGACTTCTTCATTACAAATACCTTTTTTTAACAACACAAACAGAGACTATACACGTGGACCTCACCAGATGGAATACACAGGAATCAAATAGACTACATCTGTGGAAAGAGACCATGGAAAAGCTCAACATCATCAGTCATAACAAGGCCAGGGGCCGACTGTGGAACAGACCATCAATTACTCGTATGCAAGTTCAAGTTGAAACTGAAGAACATTAGAACAAGTCCATAAGAGCCAAAGTATGATCCTGAGTGTATCCCACCTGAATTTAGAGACCGTCTCAAGAATAGATTTGATGCATTGAACACTAATGACCAAAGACCAGACAAGTTGTGGAATGACATCAAGGATATCATGCTTGAAGAAAGCAAGAGGTTATTAAAAAGACAAGAAGGAAAGAAAAGACTAAAATGGATATCAGAAGAGACTCTGAAACTTGATCTTGAATGTCAGGTAGCTAAAGCAAAAGGAAGAAATGATGAAGTAAAGGAGCTGAACAGAAGATTTCAAAGGGCAGCTCCAGAAGACAAAGAGAAGTATTATAATGACACGTACAAAGACTTGGAAACAGAAAACCAGAAGGGAAGAACACGCTCAGCATTTCTCAAGCCAAAAGAACTGGAGAAAAAAATTAAAGGATTCTACGGGGAAAATATTAAACTACATGGGAAGCATCAAAAGAAAATGGAAGGAATACACAGAGTCACTACACCAAAAACAATTAGTCGATGTTCAACCATTTCAAGAGGTAGCATATGATCTGGAACCGATCGATGGTAATGAAGGAAGAAGCCCAAGCTGCACTGAAGGCAGCGGTAAAAAACAAGGCTCCAGGAATTGATAGAACACCAATTGAGATGTTTCAACAAATGGATGCAGCGCTGAAGTGCTCACTCGTCTATGTCAAGAAATCTAGAAGACAGCTACCTAGCCAGCCGACTGGAAAAGATCCATATTTATGCCTATTCCCAAGGAAGGGGATCCAACCGAATGAGAAAATTATTGAACACTATCATTAATATCACACAGAAGTAAAATTTTGCTGAAGATCATTCAAAAGTGGCTGCAGCAGTATATCGACAGGGAACTGCCAGAAATTCAAGCTGGATTCAGAAAATGATGTGGAACAAGGGATATCAATGCCGATGTCAGATGGCTCCTGGCTGAAAGCAGAGAATACCAGAAAGATGTTTACCTGTCTTTAATTGACTATGCAAAGGCATTCGACTGTGAGGATCATAACAAATTATAGATAACATTTCAAAGAATGGGAATTCCAGAACACTTAATTGTGCTCATGAGTAACCTGTACATAGATTAAGAGGCAGTCATTCAAATAGAACAAGGGGATACTGCGTGGTTTAAAATCAGGAAAGGTGTGCGTCAGGGTTGTATCCTTTCACCATACCTTTGCACATGTTATCAGAAGGGACCAGTCCCTCGAAAAGGACATCACGCTTGGTAAAGTAGAGGGTCAGTGAAAAAGAGGAAGACTCTCAAGGAGATGGATTGACACAGAGGTTGCAACAATGGGCCCAAGCATAACAATGACTGCAAGGATGGTGTAGGACCGGGCAGTGTTTTGTTCTGTTGTACACAGGGTCACTATAAGTTGGAACCAACTTGAGAGCACCTAACAACAACAACAACAAGTCAGTGAAGGTGTTCCCAAGAGGTGACATTTGATGAGAAACCTGAATGAAGCGTGGGAATGAGTAGTTCAGATATTTGGGAGAAGATTCTTCCAGGCAGAATGAAAGCAAAATGTTGGCCCTGTTGTGGAAGTATGCTTGAAGTATTTGAGTCCTTGCATAGCAAGAGGCAATGTGACTGAGCTGGTTAAGCAAGGAAGAGAATACTAGAAATTCTTCCCTTTTCTTAAGTAGGTGGAGAGACAACCAAAGGCCAGACTATGAATAGTTCCGCAGGCCATAGTAAGGATTTGCAATTTTAATCTGCATCTTGAGAAACACCAGAGGGCTAAGTGCAAGGGCGTGACCTTGTAAAACGGTCGTTCTAACTGCTGTGTGGACAACCAAAGGTAGAGGATGGAGTGGAAGCAAAGAAGTCAGTGGCTCTTGCAGCAGCCCAGACCAAAGATGATGGTGGCCTTGTTGATGGGCTCCAAGGAAGTGGTGAGAAATGGATAGGGGTGGGGGGTGCTGAAGACAGTAAAGACTGTTTTTGGTACAAGTAACTAGGTAAAATTTGGTGCCATTTCTAGAGGCTGGGAAAGACTGAGGGAGAAGCAGGCTTGTCAAGGGGTGGAGTGAGGAGAAGTCAAATGTTCATTTTGGACATTAAGTTTGAGATGTCTTTTAGACATTCATGTAAGGATACCAAGTAGATTATATAATTGTGGTGTTCAGGAAAGTTGGGGCTGGTCATACGAATTTGGGAATAGATGACATAAACTCCAAAAGAGAAATGCCTCTGGTAATTCTGGTTTTATTCTGCACCTGCTCCACAGGTGTCCCTCAGAACTGAGACACCACCAAGAGCCACAACTCAAGAGTCAAAGCGCCACATGTATTGCCTGCCTTGATGGATCAAGTCCCCTTGCACCCTGTGCCTCAGTCTGCCCACATCTAAAGTAGCAATAATACCATCCACCACTTGGTCTTCCTTTAAGGAGAGATGTGATACTACACACAAGAAGGAGAAAAGAGTTGCTAACACCTGAAAGAACTCCATGATCGGAACCCAAGGTTAGGAAGACTTCTTTGTACTTGGATGATCAGGTCCTTGAGGGGAGGCTCTGTCTTCTGCTTGTTACATTCTACAGAGCTTGGTACAGGGCTCAGTCAATTAATATTGCTGACTGTCTATTCTTTTTTTTTTTTAATACAAGTATTCCTTATTGTTTTAAAAATACAGATAACATTTGCCAACTCAACGTTTTCCACATGTACAATTTTCACTATCTACTTTTGAAGTAATAATACTTCAGTCACTAAATAGAAGCTGACATTGTGAGCCTGGATAATTGTGGCCTGCTTCTGAAGGTCTCTAATCTTGACTCTCTCCTATGAGACAAAGAGAAGTATTATAATGACATGTACAAAGACTTGGAAACAGAAAACCAGAAGGGAAGAACACGCCTGCAGAGAGATATTCTAGAAGATCATGTCAATTCCTTTCCCAAACCCTTCCAATGACGCCTTGTGGCCTTTGAGCTCCTGATCATGGCTCACCATATTCTGCATAGCCTGGACATTGCCCACCACTCTTGCCTCTCTCTAACTACTTTTTTATATTCACCCCATGCATCAAGTATTAACCATTCCCTTAATAGGCCTTTGTGGCTTTGCGTTCTGTCTCTTTAGAATGACTCTCCTTGCCTTGTCCTAGAGAACTTCTACCGATTCCTCAAAGCCCCAGTGAAAGTTCTTCCTCTTCTGTGAAGCATTCCTAGACCCAGCCAAGCAAAAATCTCTTTTTCTTCTGCACCAGCACTGTACTGAAGATCTGCATTATAGTGTTATAATACCGTATGGTAAGTTATTTACAAACAAGGCCATGTCTCCTTTTAGATTGTGGGCTTTTTTTGGAGAGCAAATGAAGTAGTTGCCATCTTTTTGTTCTCTGTATCTAATCCAGGGTCAGTCACATAGCAGAAACTTACTATGTGTTTTCTTAATAAAGTGAATAAATGAGTTAGAATCCAGGACCCCAGAATAAAGTCTTTCCCTCTGAGAATAAAGCTGGAAAGTCCATAAACGTTAAGAAATGTCATGGTAACCCAGTCAAAGTCATTAAGATGCATTCTGGGCCTTGGTGACACCACACTGCTCAGGAAAGAGGTCAGTTTGAATCAGTGTCAGGCTGTTGTATCTAAATGATCAATAATTTATATCCCTTGCTAATAAGTAAGCTTCCTCTTAGGTTCAACTAGAGTTTCCATGGACTTTTCAAGGGGTCTAGACTTAGCTATGGAGGCCAGGGTCTTAGCTTTAGCCAATTCTATAGGGGTCTCTGTCTATAGGATCTTGGGAGGTAGCACAGCATAGCTTCTTACGGGATTTAGGACTACTAGATGTCTTGGGTGGATGTCTTGGATATGACCAGAATGTTATCATCATGAACCCTGCAGTGGGGTTTATGTACTGGGTGGGGGGATTATACAACTCTGCTGACCTTGAGTGACCTTAACCTTGTGAGGCTGCAGCTCATAACCCAGTGCCTTTATGTGCTGTCAGACTGGATGGCTGACAACACCTAGAGAATGTCCGTGACCATGAGACACATCATTTACTTGAGTAATATTCTTACCCGGGCAGAAGCTTTGAAAACTCTGGCCTTTCCACCTTGACTCTTTGAAAGGAAGGCATGGAGTGTTAAATGTGGGAGTAACAGGTGGGTGCATCAGGGTGGTGAGCATTTTTGCTCATGATGAGAGTTTCTGACTGGGACCTAGGAATGATCTGTAACCCACCTGAATCAGATGAGCTGCACTTTCTGGGCTGCCATATCGAAGGTCATGTCCATTGATGGCTAACACACGATCGTTCTCCTCCAGCTGGCCGTGTCGGTCCGCCATGCCACCATCCAGCACGTTGAAAATGAACACCCCAGGCTCATCCACCTTGCGCACCAGCTTTATTCCCAGCTGCTCCTCAGGGCTGCTTTTGTTGAGAATCACATGGAAACTGTCATCCTGGAAGCCATAGGAGTCCAGTGCCAGTCCGTTGTTCCTGCTTCGGAATTTTTGCTCCCGAAGCACTGTGAGCCGTAGCACCTGGCAGGGCTGCCGCAGGAGGCGCAAGGCGTAGTTGTGAGGTACTTTGCTGATGTCCATCCCGTTGACCTGGGGGACAGTGGATCGTAGAATCTGGAGCAATTATGCAGTCAGCCCCATCTGCCACAATCCTTCCGGAAAGGCCCAGGCCCACCAAAGAACCCAGGCCCTTCTTTTAAAGATTGCTCTGCTCTGTTTGGTTATCCTGTATCCAAAATTGCCCACCTTCTAATGTTTTAACTCTTTTTCTCTGAGTGTGACCTCTACCACTTTTTCAGGTCTCTTAAGCAGAAACTGTCTTTCCTCAACCTTGTTCTTACACAAGCCCGCAAAATTATCTACACAGTAATTTTGTAGGTAATTACAAAAGTATTTATCCTTCATTTCTGTTGCCTGCCAAATTTACTTTTTAGCTGAGAAAAAAAAAAGGTTAAAAAAAGAAATTTTCCCATTCAGCTCAGTCAAATAATCACATTAAGCTGTTGTTCAAATGAAACTGAACTGCATTTTCTTTCCAGAAATCTCCAACCAATTTTTTTCTCCCCAGCTCTTCCATAATGGAACTTTCAATCACCACTGCTGAGTATGTGTGTACGAGTATGTGTGTGTGAGAGTGTATATGTGAGAGCATACGTGTGTGTATGTGTGTGTGTGTATGTGAGTGTGTCTGTATGTGGTGTGTGTTGTGCATATGTGACAGTGTGTGTGTGTGTATATTTGAGAGTGTTTATGTATGTGTATGTAGGGTCTCAAAGCGGTTGTCTACAAGCTCTTTTGTCCATATCCTCAACAACAGAAATCCCTGAACAGCTCCAAGCAAACTGACATGAATGGAAGTTTTTGGCTTTTACTGAAGGTCTGTATCCCTTTATAATGCTATTCAAATATCCTTCGGCTTGGCTCCTCTCATTTGTGCCTCAATAACGACCCGCAGAGCTGAAGCAGCATTGCCTTTCTGGTTTTAATTACTCTAGCTAAGCAGGCTCACCCAGAGGCTGTAGCACCACTCTGGAAGAAAACAATTTCATAGCAACACTGCACGCAGTATACTTGAGGAGAGAGGCCCCATGGAGGAGAAACAACATTCTCAAATTGCTATAGTTTGGTAAGATTTCTTGCGCTTGCAGCCAATTGTTAGAGGAGCCTTGGAATGAGGTGATTCTTGGGTGTAGAATCACCAGTTTTTTTATGCTTCTCCAGGGAAGGGAGGAGGCTTCCCTGTGCAAAGGCAAGGCCCACATCTTTCGTCCAAGCCCAGGTGAGCAGAGCACTTGGCGTCACACTCAGGCCAGGAGAAGCTCAAGTTTGCCTGCTAAAGCGTCCTGGCGGCAAGAATCAGAATGTTTTATTATGCAACCCTCCCAGGCCACACAGCTTCCACTAGAACTGGGAAGAAGCCATGCAGAGTGTCACCGACAGCAGACTGCCTGCCACCTGAGGTCGAGGGGCCCTGTCTTGTACTCCATCTTGAAGACCAGTGGGAATTTCAGCGTTTCTGCAATTACCGCCTTAAATTCTTTTCTCCTCTTATTCCAACCAGTTTGCCAAAGAAACATCTCATGGGGAGACAGGAGCTGGCCACTCCTCAGGCTAGAAGGGATTGGATGAGACTGTTGTCTGAGTATCACATAGGAAATATATGACTGGGGAGAAAGTTCTTGTCACTTTTGGCACACATTTTACTTCTGCCTTATAAACAACTCCTCTTTTATCCTATCTCTTCTTCTGAAAATTCCTCCTTAAAGTCCTTCCCCTCAACTAAACCTCGGAGGACAGTAACATCCAAGGCATTCTCTCCCACCACCTGTATCCCCTGGAATGTCTGTGGGTTGGCAGGAATAGCTTAGGGATTACTTTTTTTTTTTTATCCAGGGCTACTAAGTTCCAGGAAATTTACTTTAGAGGGTGTGTGAATGTGAGTGATTAGATAAAATACAAGATGTTCCATTAATCCACTCGTTTAAAATAATTTTAATAATGTAACAAAAAAGAGAATATATGCTCCAGTTTTATATTATTTTATATGTTTTATATATAAACAGTTTGCTGTTTAAAGGGGGAGGAAGGGTGGAAAGAAGGAAAGAGAGAAAGAGAAAGGGAAGAAAGGAGATGGAGAAAGGGAAGGGGGAGAAGGACAGGGGAAGCTGGCAAGGGAGACAAGGGGAGAAGGAAAAGACAGAAAAAATAATACAGAGACAGAGGAAAGTATTTATATAAGGGGGGAGAGTCAAAGATTGAGAAAGAGACAAAGACCTAGCTCAATTCAATTATAAATCTCATATGAAGAGTCAAATTAACATGAACAGTGACTTCTCCATATATATTGTTTTCCCTTATTCATTCGCTTGTTCATTCATTCATTTACACAAAGATTTGCTCTGAAGGTTTTTTTTTAAATTAACTTCTTATCGCTGCTCCACAGAGTTGGTGTCTACCTTTAGTATGATGTCTCCTGGCAGTAGTCGGCCGTCTCTGGCAATCGCCCCATCGCGATAAATATGTTGGATGATGATATGGACCAGTGGGGTTTCGCTGCCTCCCACAAGCCTAATGGAGAGGCTTTCACTGGGATCCACTCGATTGATCTTGATGCTGGTAATTTCACCATCTGGAATCAGGTGATACAACCTTGGAAAGACTGAAATGGACAAAGACATAAGACACCCACCCAATGCACACTTCCAGCCATTTCTTCTTGCCAAACTTTAGTTTCAGCCAAACTAAACTCTCATTCTCTGTTTCCACTTCCCGGCCTCTGTGCCAGTGTACGTTTCTCTGCTTGGAATGTGTTTCATCCTAGGTTTAAACCCAATTTTTCCTTCAAGGCCTGCATGAAACGATTACTTCCAATTTAAACTCTGCCCTGATCCCTCTCTCCCTTGGTCCCTCCAAACGCCCCACTTCCCATGAAGTTTGCCCTCTATTTCTCATGACACGCAAACTTCTATTATTATCATTTCTGTCAATTTCTTATACCCCATCTTTAGACTCTAAACTTCTTAAGGGCATAATTTCAGGCTGTTCCATGGTTCTGCACACAGGTCTCTGTACAGGGCCTCCAGCTGATTTTACTGAGTGAGCAGGAGTGAGTGAGTGGATGCGTGGCCTGTTGTTATGGAATGGGCTGCAATTTTATCACTTGTCTATTTAGGGATAAAACAGAACAAATCTGCTCTTCTGCCCCTCAGATCATTCAGAGATTTCTTCCCTGAAGACTCTGCTTTTCAGGCTTGGGAAATCATCAGTCCACTCTATCAGTCATGTGTGTTAATGAAGAGAAAGTTCATAATCAAGAAAAGAAGCCACAGCCAAGGCCTCATTCATGGCTTAGAGAGATCTGTCCTTGATCTCCCCAAAGCACTGAATGCAGAGCTAAAAGGAGAGTAAGAGATCATCCAACCAGTTGCTGTTGAGTTGATTCCAAATCATGGCCACTCCATGAGTATCAGAGTAGAACTGTGCTCCGTAGAGTTTTCAGTGGCACCGACTGGCATTGTTTATCTACTTCAGTTTGAGTAGAAGTGTTCAGAAGGGACACCAGCAAGTGCTGGGATGAAACCACACCTAGCTCAGGGAAGAAGAGGTTCTTCTGAGTAGCTTGAGGCTCAAGTTTCAATGTGGAGGGTGAAGCTGCCTCTGTAGCTGCTAATGGCTGCCTTGGCCGTAAGATTCTCCCATTATTAAGTCATCTAAAAAGACCAAGGAAGCCCTGGTGGTGTAGTGGTTAAGTGTCATGGGTACTAACCAAAAGATCAGCAGTTCAAATCCATCAGGCACTCCTTAGAAACTCTATGGGACAGTTCTGCTCTGTCCTGTAGGGTTGCTATGAGTCAGAATTGACTTGATGGCAGTGGGTTTGGTTTTTGGGAAAGATCAAAACGCAGGCCTGGTTCTGCATAATCCACTGTGACTATTTTCAAAAACACATGACCTTAGTCCATTTTCTCTAATGAACTAACAAGTACTCAACTCTCTAAGAACAATACAGAAAAAGTTAAAATTATTTCTAATTATTCAGGATGTGGTAAACAAAGTAATTCAATGGCCAAAGGAAGCCTGAAATATTGTAAATGTGGCTCTTTAGCCTCCCTTCAGATTTAATTCAATGTAAGCGATTGACTTTGCTGTAAGGCTGTGGGGCAGCTGTCTTAATCTGTCAGTTCCTGGTGCTAACGGTACTTGGGTGATTTGAGTTCAATTAATGTTTAAACTACTTTGATTACATTAAGTAGGCAATACCACAAGTATTTGTTGGAACGTGTCTGCTGAAAGGGAATGGGATTTTTAAAACAAACCACTTTGAGCAAAGAAAGACTTGGAAAAAAATCATCAAAAGCTGCTGATTTTGCCTCTCCCTTCCTTCACCCCTTCTAACCTCCCTCCTAACAGATTTTTGAAAACCCACACTCCCATCCCCCAGTTCTAAACTGCTCAAGGATGTTGCGTTGATAGCACAAAATGACCTACCCAGTCACGTTGTAAATGATGACAGTTAGAACCACACCAATGAGACCCTAGTGACCTTGAAGGGTTAAAGTAATTTTTAAACTGCCAAACTTGTGTTGGTCTGAGAAGAAAAGAATTTGTTCAATCATGTGTTCTCCTTCAAATATTAAAAGATATAATTATTATTTATCAAGAGTTTGTTAGATACAAGGCACTGAGCTAAGCAACTTGCATAGCTTTTGGTTTGTTTGCTTAATCCTCACAACCACTCTATGAAATATATTATCATTAACCCTGTTTTTTTTAGATGAAGAAATGCTGAAACTCAGAGAGATTAAGAAACCCAGCTAAGGTCATACAGTTGATAAATAGGGGAGCCAGACTCTTTACTGATAAGCCATGCCAAGAGAGTTCACAGGACTAACTGTGGGTTGCTGAAGGAATGAGATCCTTACCATTTTTGGAAGCCGTGCTGCCTCACAAATCCTGTAAATACCTCACCCCATCCTAGAGTAATAACTTCTTGGCCTATCTGAAGGAATCCATTCTCTCCCCATTTAACCCCTGCATACATAACGTGGCCGCCATCTTTATCTTTCTGAAAGATGGCTCAAATCCTTCAGTGACTCCACTCAAAGCTTTCACATTTGTTCACTGCCCCCAAATCTAGTCCAGACTCCTAAATGGCATCCAGGGTCCTTTCTGATCTTCCATTACTTCCCAACACACGCTCAATACCCCAATGTTAATCTAGATCATAAACCATTCCTTAAACATGGAGTACACTACCCCACTTGGAAGTAAAGTTCCTCTCTCTACAGCTGTTGTTGTTGTTTATGTATACCACACTACCCGTGGTATTTTATTTTCTTTCGGTTTTGAGTGAGCCCTGTGATGGTTAATTTTATGTGTCAGCTTGGTTAGACTATGCTGCTCAATTGTTTTGTCAAATAATTTTTTCAAATGTCGCTGTAAAGGTATTTTGTAGATGTGATTAACATTTACAGTCAGTCAACTTTAAGTAAAGGAGATTACTCTTGATAATGTGGGTGGGCCTCATCCAATCAGGTGAAGGGCTTCAGAGCAAAAACTGAGGTTTCCAGAGAGAAGGAGTTCTGCCTCAAGACTGTAACGTAGGTCTCCTGCAGGAGTTTCTAGCCTGCTGCCTGGTCTATGGATTTTGGACTCGCCAGCTTCAAAATCACATGAGCTGATTCAAATAAGTCTTTATATATACACAGGTCACTATGCGTCAGAATTGATGTGATGGCAATGAGTTTGGTGTTTTTTGGATATATACAGTCAAACCTGCAAAAGCCAGAGCCTCTGTAAGATGGAAGCCAGTCAGAGAAGGGTAACTCCGACATTTTCCACTAAAACGAGTGGTAGAAAAGTGGTAAGGCTGCATCCTGTCGAAGGTGGAAAACTTTCAGGACCCGAAGAAACAAAGCTGTCTCAACAAGTTTGGCTCTTACAGCTTTCGTGGTATATGTGGTTCTGTTTCTCTGGAGAACTCTAACTAAAGCAAACCTCTTGAAGCCAGGAACTGGATTTTACAATCCTTACATAAAATTACAGTGCCTACACCAGTGCCTTACACATACTAATCTCTTAAAAAATGTTTCTGCAATAAACATGCAAATAAATCATGCTTGGGCAGTAGAAAAGTTTATAGGGAAAACACTTAATAAGAGAGGGACATTGGCAGAACGGAAGCTATAATCCTTTCCTTTATTCATTGCACAAACATTTAGTCAACATTATTATGTGCCTGACACTGTGCTAGGCCTTGCGTATACAAAGACTCAGAAAAAGAATCCCTGCCCTGGTAGGTACAGTTACAATGAAATGCAATCATTGCTATGATAGTGATACAGGATGCAAAGGAAGAGGAACTCAAGAAGTCAAGGAGAGCGTCCAGGAGGAGGCAAAGCCTAGGCTGAGCCTGGAAGGATGTATTAGAAAGTCAGCGGAGGGGGGAGTAGGAATGTAGGATGGATGACAGCAAGGGGAAAGAGAGAAAGAGACACAGTATTTAGAAAACCAGTTGCTGTTGAGTTGCTTCTGACTCACGGCAACCCCATATACGTGTCTCACAGTAGAACTGTGCTCTGTAGAGTCTTCAATGACTGATTTTTCAGAAGTAGATTGCCAAGCCTTTCTTCTGAATTGCCTTTGGGTGGACTCGAACCTCCAACATTTTGGTTAGCAGTTAAGTGTGTTAACTGCACCACCCAGGGACTCTGGCACAGTATTTACAGGGACTGTAATTAGTTGGGTGTAGTTAGAACATACAGCATGTGTATGCATGTGTATATATGTGTGTGTACACAGGGTGAGAGGTGATGAATAAGCCAGGAGGGGTCTTATATGACTGCTCACAAGCTCACAGAAGGCATGATAAATACAGATAAATATAGAGGGTTTGAGCTCTATCCTCCAACGCCCAGGAATAAAAAGCAGTGTGACCTGTGGTTAAGAGAGTGGACTCTGGAGCCAGACGGCCTGAGTTACAATCCTAGTTCTGCCACTTTCTAGCTAGGTGATTTGGGGCCTGTTTCCTCATCTGTAAAGTGGAAGTGATGATAACTATCCCTTAGTTTTGTTGTGTGACATTCAAACGACTTAGAAATTTCTCAGTACGTACGTACGTACGTATGTATGTATATGTAGCTCTGTTTCTCTGGAGAACTCAGACTAAAGCAAACCTTGTAAGGCCAGGAACTGGATTTTATAATCTTTACATAACATTACAGTGGCTAGGATAGTGGCTTACACATAGTAAGCTCTTCCTGCCACAAGGGAAGAGCTCCATTTTTGTTAGCTATTTTTATTACTGCTCTTCAAGTATAAAATGAAAAAAAAAGAAGTAAAACAGTATTTCCTCAACTTCATTTATACTGGGGAAAACACACAGAATCTAAGATCTAACAAAGTTCCCTGCATGGATTCTAGAGCCAGGTTACCTGGATTCAAACTTTAGCAAGGTAATTTGGGGCTAAGTAAACCCTCTGTGCCTCAGTTTCCCCATTTGTAAAATGGGGATAATAAAGTAGCCACTCCAAAGGGTTTTGTGAGGATGAAATGAATTAGTACAGGTAATATACTTAGAGCCACAACTTGTACACAGTCATAACAGTAAATACTTACCTAGCATTTACAATATACCAGGCAACATTCTGAGTGCTTTTAACTCTGACTATAATTATTATTCTTTATATGCCTTAAGCTAGAACCCTCGTGGTGCAGTGGTTAACTATTTGGCCGCTAACCAAAAGATGGGTAATTCCAATTCATCAGCCACTCCTTGGAAACTTTATGTGGTAGTTCTACACTGTCCTACAGGGTCCCTACAAGTTGGAATTGACTTGACAGAACAGGTTTGGGTTTTTTTGTCTGTTTTTTTGGAAGACAAGTGTCATAGAAGATGTCATAGATTGAATTGTGTCACCCAGAAATGTATCAACGTGGATAGGTCATGATTCCCAGCACTGTGTGGTTGTCCTCCATTTTCTGACCTGATGTAGTTGTCCTATGTGTTGTCAATCCTAATTGCTGCCTGTGGTTAATGAGGCAAGATTAGGCCATGTTAAAGAAGATTAGGTTGGCAGCAACACCATTATTCATGTCACAGCCTTGATCAGATGTAAGTGGAGTTTCCCTGAGGTTTGGCCTGCATCACCTTTTATCTTATAAAAGATAAAAAAGAGACAGAAGGAGCACAGAGAGGGGGCCCTCAGTACCACCAAGAAAGAACAGCCAGGAGTAGAGTGCTTCCTTTGGATGTGGGGTCCCTGTAGATCCAGAAGAAGATTGATGACAATACACGTGGAGATTTCCAAGGAAAGCTGGGCCCACATACGTTGAAAGGAGACAAGGACCTTCCCCCAGAGCCAACAGAGAGGCTTCCCCTGGAGCTGGCGCCCTGAATTTGAACTTCAACCCTCCTAAACTGTGAGAGAAAAAATTTCTGTTTGTTAAAGCCATCCACTTATATTTTTTCTGTTACAGCAGCACTAGATAACTAAGACAGAAGGTGAAGTGGTGGTCATGTTGTCATCACCACTGAAGTCACTCTGGAAGGCCAGCCATGTCCAGTTTTGCCAGTGAGCTCACGTACCTTCAGGGGCAGTGGTGTTTTCAGAATTTTCTCTTCCCTGGTCAGCTTGGTTGGCAACTACACTTCCACTCTTTGTCCTCCGAAGGACACTCAAAGCTCTATTTATTTTCTTAAAAGATCTGCTTCTGATAGTAGATCGCTCAAAGGGCCGTGCTGAGGAAAAGAGAGAAGAGAGTAATGACAACTATGTATTAAAAGAAATCATCTTGTAGGTACACATTTGATAAGATATAAATATAAAAAAACAGTTGCTGTTAAGTCAATTCCAACTCATAGAGACCCCACAGGTTTCAGAGTAGAAATGTGTTCCATAATGTTTTCATGGATATGATCTTTCAGAAGCAGATTACCAGGACTTTTTTCTGCGGTGCCACCAGGTGGGTTGGGGAAGTGTGATGGATCACTTTTGTATGGTCTTTCTAGCCATGGTCTTGTAGCTTCCACTTAAATGATCGGGTGGGACTGTGAGATTGTAGCCCACCAAGGGGATTGGTCAGTTTTGCCATCCTGCTGAGCTTGAAATGAGCCACCTCAGACGTGGTAAGGAGAAGACACAACCATAACCAAGGAAGAACAGCCAGGAGCAGGCGTGTCCTTTGGACCCAGGATCGCTGCTCTGGGAGGCTCTTGGGACCAGGAGACAGAGAGAGAGCAAGCTGTAACCCTGAAGATGGTGAGGAGCGGTAGCAAGAGACCCAGCAGCAGAGACCTGGCATCAGGAGATGGAGTGGTGGGCTTCCCGGCCCACAGAGAGAGAAAGCTGAGTGCCTTTGGGGAGAGGCTTAGGGCCAAGGAGAGGCATAACTTCGAGCATGGCTGGGAAGGGGCTGTCCTGATGGAAGAACTGTATCCTTGAGTGTTCCCGAGCCTGAATTGTAACTGTTACATCCCTAATAAACCCCATAATGCTGAGTATGGTCTGTGAGTTCTGTGTGGTCACTGCAATGAATTATCGAACCAACAGAGAAGTAGAGAGTGCCGTGGGAGGGACGGTTGATGTCAGAGTTGGTAAAGATGGAGGAGAAAAAAGGTGTGTCTGACTGCCACCTCGCAGGAATCAGCCTTGGGTTGCTGATCTTGATTCTCCTTTCCCCTTGTGAAGTAACAGGAGGTCAGACACTGCCCCTAGGCCATTTTTACAATTGGAACCACCAACCTTTCAGTTGGCAGCTCAGTGCTTAACCGTTTGTACACTGAGGGACTCTAAGATATATACACAATACACTAAAACATTAACAGTGGTTATCTCTAGGGAGAGAACTACAGAATTTGCTTAACTGCATTTTCTACGTTTTCTACAATGACATATGTATAACTTGTTTAAAAATCTGCTCTTTTTTTTTTTTCCCTGGGCTGGACTGAACATAATAGCATTTTTCTTGAGCTGCATGGATAGGAAGGAACTGACACTGCAAGAGTGATGAATCATTAGGTCTAGTTTCAATCCCTTTCACCAAGTCAGATTGCACACAGTTTTAGTAATCTGAGGTACTTGTGGTTTTATCTCACTTTGGAGAATTGGACATTGGGTTGCTGCCAAGGCTAACAGAACTATTATCCCTTAAAAAAACATTTCTAGAACTTTCCAGTGAATATTCCACAGAGGGCAATCCCAAGGCAAGGAGCCCATTCCCAGACAACCACCCATTTGACTCACTTCTAGTTCGGTTGCTCCGGCCAGGGTCCAGTGGGCTGTTCGCTGGCTGGCCATCCTCCACCGTGGATACGTAGGCAGGGTTGTCTAGACCTGGCTGGTCTGTCATTAAGGAGATGGTGGCAGCTGCGGAAAACTCTGGGGAAAGTGCCATTGCTGTGAGGCTGACACAGCCATCTGGACCGCCATCTTGTGAGCGCCTCTTTCTGTCTTTGGTCAGGCCATAGTGGGAGGCACCTTTACAGCTGTAACAAATCCAATGGGGAGGTTAGAAAAGGCTTCAGTTTTGTTGCCATTATTTAGTCAGGGCCACATTTCAAGTACATTTCTGCTATTGTTGTTGTTAGGTGCCATTGAGTCGATTTTTGACTCACAGCGACCCTTTGTGACAGAGTAGAACTGCCCAATAGGGTTTCCTTGGCTGTGATGGAAGAGTTTTAATTCTCTTGGAATCCAGATTTTTGGCTTTCATGGAAGTTGGAGTAACCCACATAGGCCCTTAGGTGTCCCTTTCAGCCTTGAAAAAACTGGTTCCCTGAAGTTACCTTCAGGTCAAATAATAACTTACTAAGCAGCTTAGCAGAGATGTTTGCCTTTAGGCATTGGGTTTTTTAAAGAAAATTATCTATGCGCAGCCAGCTTTGAGAAGCAGGAACTGGAAGGTCCGACTAGAGACTGTTTTAGGATGTATGTCATGTCCTTGGTGACTGTAACCTGCCCTTTTGGAGAATTCAGTTAGTTTTGAGAAACAAACTCCAAAGGTCAGACTGGGAGCTAAGTTTAGGGTAAGTCAGGCATTATTTTAATTGTTCTTCAAGACAATGCTGTTCGAAAATCCTTCCTGACCACAAATTTGTTTATCAGTTCTGTTCCCACTCTTCTTCCCATCCAATGATAATAAGATTTGGTATAAGGATTTTGGCAGTTCTTTTCATCTTCAGGACATTTCTGACCCTCTAGTTGAAATGTCACTCTGATTTACAAATTATATATTCAATAAACTTCAACCAATTTCTACTATTGGCTTAATATGATCTTTGTTTTAACAGTTTCAGTCTTTACGAGGGCAGATGGCCAGGTCTCTGCTCCCTTGGAGCCACTGGGTGGGTTCAAGCCACCAACCTTCTGGTTAGCAGCCCAGCACTTAACCAGGGTTCCATGTTTGCTATGCAGATGTACCTATCTGGATGGATAGGCATCATGCTGTTGCCTCTAGGGATGGTAAACCAAAAAACCAAACCTGTTGCCATCGAGTCGATTCCGACTCATAGCGACCCTACAGGACAGAGTAGAACTGCCCCATAGGGTTTCCAAGGGGCACCAGGTAATGAGATAGTTTTGGTGAAGGATTGGGGAATACAAGCAGGTGGCAAACGACTTTCACTTTTCACTTTGTATAGTTTTTTTTATTGCAATGCTTCTCAGACTATAGTTAAGGAGCAGTTATTCCAGCCTGGTGTGAAATGATACTTTTGTAAAATCCATTAAAAATGGATTACTATTAAAATGTTATTTAAAAAAAAAAATACATGTTTGCTAGGCTGGAAACAACATGATTTGATTATACCTGTATTCCTCCCTCCCTTTTCACATGTAGGTAACTCAATATACACTTGCCAACCAAATGAATTAATAAATTGAGAAAGTAATTTTAAAGGATGCTTATTTCATGCCATTAAATCTCTGTACTGGCCCCTGGAGCGCAAATTTATGAAATCTGTAGTGGTATCTATATGACCAGGGCTTGAGGCTGATAATCTTGAACTGTGTGGACTTGCTAATTTCTTGCTGGTGCTTGTTTTGACCGTGAAAGCCCTGTACCAAACCACATTCTCACTCTCACTCATTTCTTTTGGGGTTAGCTCCCAAATGAAATCCTCCAGAGCACTGAACACAAGTACAAAGTTGCTATCAGATTCTGTATTTAACTGTTCATGGAAACAGAATCACCGTTGCCACAAAACCACTGGAGTTTACTCAGCATAGCTTTTCTCCAGAGACAGGCTTCCATCCTCTACTGCTGGGTTGGTCTGAAAGGGCCTCCCTTGTTCCGCTGAGCAGCCAGGACAAGGGGGATTAGGGATTCCCATGCACTGAAAAATTTCACTCATTGTCATATATCTTCCAATATTGGGAGAGTAAAACGGCTTTATAGTCTTTAACAAAAATATAATTGTCTCTATTCATTCACATTGGAGTCCATGGATGGTGCAAATGGTTTGCATGCTCAGCTGCTAACCTAAAGGTTGGAGGTTGGAGCCCACCCAGTGGTGCCTCAAAAGAAAGGCCTGGTGACCTACTTCTGAGAAATCAGCCATCGAAAACCCTATGGACCATGGTTCTGCTGTGATATGCATGGGGTCGCCATGAGTTGAAATCAACTGAATAGCAACTGGTGTTGGTTTTATTCATTCACATCAGTTTAAAAAAAAAAAAATCTTGGTGAGGAACAAGTCATCGGAGCAGCAGGGAGAAGTGGAGAAAGAGTAGACTCGAGGGTCAAGAGACCAATATTTGATGTGATCTGAGTTCATATGGTGCCGTGAACGTACTTCTGTGTGCTACTGGACAAGTCACTTCAGCTCTCAGGTAGGGCTGTGGTCAGGAAACGTGAGGATTTAGCTATCTCGTCTTGCTGTGGTGAGGAACAGCCACAGGCAGCCACACCAGCCTCCACAGGTGTTGTGAGGGCAGAAATCATTTCTGTTGTGCTCCTTTAAGAGGTGGCAATTTGCGTATAATGAATGTGGTAATTATAAATCATTCTTATCAATTCCTTACAGAAAGTCACATATGGTTATTTTAAATAACACTTCGATGCCCTATTTGGGCATTCCCTGGGTGGGGCTTTTAAGGGTTATGTGCTCTCTCCACTACCAGGTGAAAGCTTGGTGATTTGAACTCATTCGGAGGTGTCTTAGAAGACAGGCCTGGTGATATGCTTCCGAAAGGTCATAGCCTTGCAAACTCTCTGGAGCAGTTCTACTCTTCATCATGAATCAGAATGAACTCAACGGTAACCAATAACAACAAGCCTATGTGGAGTGACGCTTCATGCTCTTAAAAGTAAACTGAATTCAAGGGCAGACTGCAGTTGATATGCACACATGGTTTGCATTACTTGCAGAGCCACAGAACAGGGAGAATAGAAGGTGCTAGGGCCCTATTGTCTGGATCAGAATCCTTGCCCTAAAATTTACCTAGTTGTGTGATCTGCGCAGTTTTATTAGCAATGGCTCGGTTTCCTAATCTGGACATACTTCTTGGGATGCTGCAAGTTTTGATTGACATTAGGCTTATCAAGAGTTTAGTACCTTGCCAGATAAACAGTAAATTCTCAGTAAACAGTAGCTATTTCTATAACTCATCAATTCTAAGATGCCCGTTTTTCAACATCTCTGAGATCAGGATGCACGTGTGATCGATGGTGTTGCAGGTGGCAGTCTTGACACAAAGTCATTGCCTGCACCTGATGAATAGTCATTGATGTCCATCTTGTCACCTCCATTGAGTTGGTACTCTACTATTGAGTTTAGCTGCCATTTAAATGTCTTAGAAAAGATTACACTGTGATTCAGCCTTGTAATAAAAAATTACTGTGTACAGAAGGGGACCTGGTGGCTCAGTGGTTAAACAGCTTGACTGCTAACCAAATGGTCAGCAGTTCAAATCCACCAGCCACTCCTTGGAAACCCTCCGGGGAAGTTTTACCCTGTCCTGTAGGGTCACTGGGAGTCAGAATCGACTCAATGGCAAGAGGGGTAACGGGTGTATAAAAAAAACCAAACCTGTTGCCATCGAGTCAATTCTGACTCATAGCGACCATATAAGACAGAGTAGAACTGCCCCATAGAGTTTCCAAGGAGCGCCTGGCGGACTCGAACTGCTCACCTCTTGGTTAGCAGCCACAGCACTTAACTGCTATGCCACCAGGGTTTCCAAAGGATGTAGAGAAAGTCTTAAAAACAGAGCAGCAGGGTGTCAATTCAATATTGATGAAGCAAAATTCATTATTATTAGAACTGCAATTCTATATTTTCTTGCAGAAGGACAAACAAATGCTTTATGGGAAGTCTGAAATAAAGACACTTGCAAGACAATGAAGGGTCCCTGTGTGGCACAAATGATCAAGCACTTGGCTGCTAACCAAAAAGTTGGTAGTTCAAATCCACTGACAGTCGCCTCAGAAGAAAGTCCTCGTGAACTACTTCTGAAAGGTCACAACCACTGAAAACTTTACGGAGCACAGTTCTACACTGAAACACATGGGGTCGCCTTAGTTGGAATCGACTTGAAGGCAGCTGTTTTTGTTGTTGTTTTGTTTCTTAAGGCAATGAAAAGTGGGTTACAATTTGTTATTGAGATTGTTCAAAAGGATGGTCTATTACATGCCAATCAATGCAGCTGAGGGCAGAAGAAATTGCCAGATGCCTCTGAATGATTTCACAACCACTAAAGGCTGGTGTGACTGATTCTCGCATCGAAGGAACATCGTTAAAGACGTTTCGGGAGAGTTAACTGGAGGTGGGGTTTTGTTCTTTTTTTTAAATTTTCCTTTCTTATTGGTACATCTTAGATTTGATGAAATTTGTTTTTAATATTAGTGTAACAGAATGTAACAGATTATATAACCCTACCCCTTCATGTTAGAGAAGAGGAAGCGGGCCTTCAGCTCATCCTGCTGCTGCTTTCCCTCTTCCCTGAAAGAGTTCAAGCTCCCTGCTGGAATGGTGAGGTTTTACCGTACTGATTAGCTACTTTGGCTTGGAATTGTTCCGCTTAAAAATAGCAAAGTGGCTGATACGGGAAACTCAAAAAATTGGAAGAAACACTGCGTGATGGAAAAAATAAAAGTCAGGGTGTTTTGAGCAGCTCCAAAGTCATAAATACATGAGCGGAACACTTCTAGGCGGGCCAGCAGTATTTGGTTAGCAGTACACGGGAAGGAAGTTTCAAGACTATTTAGTTGTCTGGAAATCGTTCTTCTTTTCTCAGGGCGGTAATGCCCTTGACTGTGTGCCAGTGCAAGGAATGAATTTTCCGATCGGACAAATGGCTGGCAAAAGCGCGAAGCTGTGGTTTTCTGGTGGACACAGCATATCCCAGTGAAAGAAAGTGACATCTTATTCTGCTACGCATTGGTGAGGAGGGCTAAGGCATTCAAAAACATCCGAATCCCCAAATTATGCCATTAAGAAATCATTCTGTCTCAAAGCCTTGGGGCTCCAAACACAGTTTTGGGTAAAGGAATGGGAAATTCCATACAATGGGTAGGTAGTCTTCTCCTTGGCCTCACAGTAAGACTGGACAACAGCTGGAGAGGGTGAAGGATCTAGTTTAGATTTTCAGACTCATAACCCGGTGTAAAAAAGATTCTGCTTAAGAAACTCATATTTGTGTAATGCTGGCTTTTTCAGCCTCTTGGCTTAGCTTGAATCTGAGGCACAGAGTGATCTATGAAGGTAGCTGCTTGTACTTACTAATTATCTGTTTTGTGGTGACTAATCCTAGGGCCTCTTGATTTACAAGCATAAAAGAGGGGAGTGGAGAGGAAGAGCTGATTAGCATTGGCCGGTACAGGAACATAACAGTGAACCCTGGGTTGTGTTCAAAGCAAGCAGGATTTATTCTCCCTTTCAGTTATCCTGAGCACTAAGTACTCTCAGGTGGTGATGGGTGATGGCCATGAACTTGAAGGATGAAATCAACGAACGTGGGAAACCATTTTTCGAACAAACCATGCACTTTGGCTATGTTGTCCGTTAAACAAAAAACAAACAAAACAAAAAGCTGCTGTCGAGTTGACCCTGACTCATAGTGACCCCATGTGTGTCAGAGTAGAAATGTGCTCCACAGGATTTTTGGAAGTAGATCACCAGGCTTTTCTCCTGGCTCACCTTTGGGTGGACTCAAACCTCCACCCTTTTGGTGAGCAGTGGAACACATTAACCATTTCTGCCACCCAGGGACTCCTTGCTAAACAAAGAATCTATGAAAATCAGTTTTCTTGGTAATAATGAAGGTAGCATCCCAAGTGCCTATATAGAACTGAGCAGAGACAAAATCAGTGTTAATATAAGAATACTGAAGTTAGGTATGCCATGGACTTTTGGTCTCCTTCTTTGGGGGGGTGGCGGTGGTGTAGGGTGGGATAATGAACCCCCTTCTTGAAAAAATTCCTGAGTCAGTGAGCTCACTGCTAACAGGATGTGGACACTAGAAGCAGGATGGACCGCAGGCATAATTCTCAGAATTCAGCCAACTAGGTAGTTTGGGAGCCCTGTTGGTGCAGTGGTTAAGTGTTTAGCTGTTTGAATCCACTAGCCCTTCCTTGGAAACCCCATGGGGCATTTCTACTCTGTCCTGTAGGGTCACTATGAGTTGGAATTGACTCCATGGCAATGGGTTGGGTTTTTTAGTTTGGTGGGCAGTTAGAGCTAGTTTGCAGTGGGGGTGCTCCCTCTTGCTGGTGAACTTGCCCACCTATGAGAGAAGAAGAAAAGTTGCCCACAAGAAAGCGAGCCGTGATACCCTCGTCATAACCGTCTGGCTAATGACACAACCTCCCTTTGATCACTCTCATTCCCTCACATTCTTTCTCTTTCGGTTCCCTTCTGCGTTAGGTAAACACTGAGTCATTTCACTTTGAATTCATTAACTGTCCAGTCTGATCTTCCTTTAAACCAAGGCTCCTACACTCATATGCTTGTCAGGTGAGGAAATGAGTGAGGCAAGGCTGGGCGGGGGCTGCGGGGAGCAGGGCTGTTCTGTTTTAAGGACACAGCAGCCTCCACAGAGCTCTGTGGAGGGCTGCATTCAGAAAGCCAGCCCAGCGCTGCCAGAGCAAGCAATTTAGAAGCTGAAATCCAGTTTTTAATGTGAAATCTCTTGATTCTTAACAATTGGCAACAAATTCAAAAAGTTTTAAATAAATAAAACATGCCTGCAGGCCAGATCTATCTCAAAAGCCAAAAAACCAAACCCATCGCATTTGAATGGATTCTGACTTATGGTGACCCCACGTGTTACTGAGTAGAACTGTCCCATAGGGTTTTTGATGATTGTAATCTTTATGAAAGCAGATTGCCAGGCCCTTCTTCCATGGTGCCACTGGGTGAATTCAAACTGCCAATCTTTAGGCTAGTAGTAAAGTGCAAACTGTTTATACCACCAGGGACCTAGATCTATCTCATGGGATGCCAATGTCCAACCTCTGGTAAGCAAAATACTGCCAGTTGGAGTAGGTCAGACCCATTTTTCTCTTTTCAGTCCTTCAGAAAGCTGCACCATCTCTCCTCTCACTCCTTCCTCAATCTTGGTCTCTCCACCTCTGTGTGAGGCTGGACAAGTCCATGCCTAGGTGAGAGGGTCCCCTAAAGGAAGCTTCCAAGCATGAGACTGAATCTTAAATGTTCGTCTTTCACTCCTGGGAGAGCTAAGTGCCTGCCCAAAGCTATTACTTAGTGGGAACGGGAGACATTCAACCCTAATGGATGTACACACTCTTTCAGGCAAAGAGAATCAAGATTAGGGACTCTGGAGGGAAGCGAGCTTCCTGCCAACAGCTGGATCTGAGGCTTCTGCCGCTCCACGGAACAGGATGAGTGATTTGGAAACTTTGCTTAAATTGGGGGCCCAGGGTCAGCCTGGAAGACTGTGCACAGGTGGGGAGATGGTCGCCGTGAGATAGTGACAGGCTCTCGTTTGTGTCCTCAGGTAAGGCAGCTGGGAAATAAGCCAGTGGGAACCTCGAGGACTCACAGAGCACTGGCTCAGAGAAAGCCTTTGTTGGAGTGGTAGTGACCCAGGAGACTGAGGGTGGCTCAGCCCCCAACTGCACCTTCACAGCCGCCACCCTGCCCCTGGCCCTCCTGACCCTGTGCCTCCATCGCTTTGCAATACACCCTAGCACATCTCCCTGCCCTCAGTCTTCCCTCCACTCAGTCAATGCTAACCACACCAAACACAAACTTTTTAATCCAGAAACTTCCCATGGAAATGTTTCCCTTTGCTTATGGATTGAGTCCCCACTCCTCATGTGGACATCCCAGGCATTCCCTGAATCCTGTTATCAATCCTGGCCTTTTCTAAAGACAGGACAATCTGAAGGGGTTGGGAAGAGAACCAAAAATCATTGATCTCCTATTACATACTACGAGCATTGGTGGTACAGGGGGGTTAAAAGCTAAGCTGCTAACCAAAAGGTCCACAGTCTGAATCCACCAGCTGTTCCTCGGAAACCCTATGGAGCAGTTCTACTTTGTCCTATAGGGTCATTATGAGTCCAAATCAACCTGATAGCAATGGGTTTGGTTTTTTGGTTTGGGTTATGTAGTACAACCAGAATGTTCTTTAGAAGCGAGGATGTTAAGACTTCATCTTGCTTACTTTGGACATGTCATCAGGAGAAACCAATCACTAGCAAATAACATCATACTTGAAAAAGCAAAAAGTCAGTGAAAATGAGGAAACATTCAATGAGATGTATTGACACAATAGCCACAGCAATGGACTTAAATATACCAACGATCACGAAGACGGCAAAGAATGGGCAATGTTCCGCTCTGTTATACGTATGGTCGCCCTGAGTCGGAGCTGACTTGAAGGCAACTAACAACAACATCATGTACTGTGTGTTATTCGCTGTGGCATAGGATTGGTCGTACCACCTCCAGTTTATGGATGAGAAAATGGAAACTAGAATGGAGAAAGGCTTTGTCCAAGTTCACACAAGCGGAGCTAGGGTTTTAATCCAGGCTTTAGGGCTCTATGCTTTTCCCCTCATGGGTCTTGGCCTCCAGCCCAGAAGCTTTCCCTTGAACTTCAGATTCATATATCAAACTGCTTACTCCACATTTTCACTTAGATGTCTAATAGGCGTCTCAGATTTAACACATTCCAACACTCTGATCTGCTCTGTCAAACCAGCTCTTACCACATCTTCCCCCATTAAATAGCATCTTACATCCTTCCTGTTCAGTCCCCAAAATCTCAGACTCATCTTTGATTCCTTTCTTGTGATACAATCCTGCAAAATACATCTAGAATCCAACTAAGTATCATTACTCCCATTGCCACCAGCATGGTCTGAGCTACCATCAGCAGTGCCCGGATTATTGCAACAGTCTCCTATGTGGTGTTCCTGCTTCCACACTTGCTCCCCTCCACTATGTAGTCGCAGCAGAGCAGCCAGAGTGATCCTTTTAAAATGGCTCTCCATTTTACTAAATACATAAGGTCTTTACAATGGCCTAACCACCAGGTGCCTTTAAGCCGATGCCAACTCATGGTGACCTCATGTGTTTTAGTGCAGAACTGTGCCCCATAGGGTTTTCAATGGCTGATTTTTTGGAAGTAGATTGCCAGATCTTTCTTTTGAGGAACCACTGGGTAGAATCCAACCTTCAACCTTTCAGTTAGCAGCTAAGCCCGTTCACAGCTTGCACCACCTAGGGACTCCTTAAATGGCCTACAAGGCCCTATATTTTCTGTCCCCTGTTATTTCTGACCTTACCTCCTTTAACTTTCTCCATTCCACTCTCATTCAGCAACACCCCCCACCCCCCGCCCCACCCTGTCCTCAAACATGCCTAGTATTTTTACTTAAGGGTCTTTGACCTTTGCTGCTGCTCCTGCCTAGAACATTCTTTACCCAGGCTCCCAAATGGCTTGGTCTCTCATCTCTTTCAGGTCTCTGATTAAAATTTACCTTGCCTGACCACTCTATTTGAAATGGCTGCTTCTTCCCTGGCACATCCTATCCGTACCTCTTATCCCCTGTTCATTTCTTCTCTATAGAATGCAAGTTCCAAAAAGGGCAGAGATTTTGGTCCCATTTTCTTAACCATTGTATCTCTAGTCCCTAAAACAGTAACTGGCATATAGGAGGTACTCGATATATAATTTTTGAATGAAAGAATGGCTTTTACTGATCATAGAACTTACTGAAGTTTGTAGACTGTGGAGCGAATTAATTATATTGGCTATCTTTTTTTTTTTTTATCTAATTAGGTTACTTATTTGTTTTTTTACCCAGTTAAAGACCACACTACACCATCTTAATACTCAGTCTCTCCAAGCTAAGAGTACTGAAACGTGAACAAGGCATAAGATCTAGTTATTAAACAAGTGTTGTGATAATGATCTTAACAGAGAAACATTTATTTGAATAATAAGGCCAAGGATTTTACTCCTATTGAGGTAAAATTCATATCACGTAAACTTAACCATTTTGAAGTGAACAATTTGGTGGCATTTAGTACATTCGTAATGTTGTGCAAACACCACCTCTATCTAGTTCCAAAATAAAACCCCACACCCAATAAGCAGTTACTCCTCGTTTCCCTCCTCCCCTCTCCCCCAGCCCATGACAATCACTAATCTTTTCTCTGCATGGGTTTACCTATTCTATGTATTTCATATAAATGGAATCACAGACTATGTGACCTTTTATCATTAGCATAATGTTTTCAAGATTCATTTATGTTGTAGCATGTATCAGTACTTCATTCCTTTTATGTCTGAATAATATTCCATTGTATGGCTACATTGCACTTTATCTATTCATCAGTTGATGGATACTTGGGTTGTTTCTCTCTTTTAGCTGTTGGGTATATGCCTAATATCGGAATTGTTGAGTCATATGGTAATTCTATGTTTTACTTTCTGAGGAACTGCCAAACTGTTTTCCACAGCAGCCAAACCATTTTACATTCCCACAAGCAATGTATGAAGTTTCCAGTTTTTCCACATCCTCACCAACACTAGTTATTATATGCTTTTTATTTTTCATTATAGCCACTTTAGAGGGTGGGCCAAACATTTTAGTTTTAACATTTGTTTAACTGAGGGGTAAACCTAAATACACTATCCAAACAACATATTCAATGAATCTATATTCCAAATGGAGCAATAGTTACTAGACCAGAAAACTATGATATGAGGGCATTTCACAGAGATTGGAATTAACTGCTTGGGCGGGGGGGGAAGTCTAGCTCCAAAACGAAACCAATAGAACCAAATCTTGAAAACACAGGCTTTCTCCCCCTAGATTGAAGATGGCTTCTTTGGGAAGAATTAACTCACGGAGTCCCGCGTCACTGATGACTGCCAGTCAAGGCACATCAGCTGTCTCAGCTCACTGGTGTGCTCTGGACAGCTCTTGCACCATGAGACTATAAGAGACTTGAGTTGTTGTGTGCTGTCAAGTCTATTCCGATTCATTACGACCCTGTAGGACAGAACAGAACTGCCCCATAAGGTTTCCCAGGCTATAATCTTTACAGAAGCAGATGCCAGATCTTTTTTTTCCTGAAGGGAAGCTGGTGGGTTCAAGCCTCTGACCTTTCAGTTAGCAGCTGAGGACTACTGCGCCCCCACTGCGCCACCAAGACTTCTATAAGAGACTTGAATAAAGGGACAAAGTCTTGTTTACCCTGAGTACCTTTCAGAAGACTTGCATACTATACATACTTCCTAGAATCAATGCTCAATAAACCTTTGTTGAATTGAACTGAACAACAGTCACTCTTTTGGTGTTCTGCTTATTGAAATTACCAAACTGGGAATTGAGGGATATGCCCACGCAGGGCTTGTAACACATAATTACTTGTGGTTGATTGCGATATCGATGCTATCCATCCTCGGCAAGCTCATGATTTTCCTACACTCAAATTCAGGAGAGAAAAGTGGGAAAAAGGAGAAGAAAGACTGTTCTCAATTATTCTTTCATTTTTCACATACTTCCCTAGTAACTTTGATAGGATTTTGTCTGATCCAGATTTTAAGGCCCTGATGGCACAACAGTTAAGCACTTGGCTAGTAACGGAAAGGTTAGTGGTTTACACCCACCCAGCAGCGCTGAGGAAGAAAGACCTGGTAACCTGCTCCCGTAAAGATTACAGCCAAGAAAACTCTATGGGGCAGTTCTACTCTGTCACATGGGGTCGCTAAGAGTCGAAAGTTGACTCAACAGCACCTACCAACAACAACATTCCTATAGTAGGACTAAGGGTAATAATTACCACATACCTTCTTTTGATGGATTATGCTGGTACGGTGTTTTGTTTTTTCAGAGTGATATTGAAATATATATTTTTTTCATTCAATAAAGATTTAGGGAGGGCCTACGAAGAAGGATGGCACAGCGGAGTGGAAAGAATTTCAGACTTTTAAGTTTAACACATCTGGGTGTGAATCCGAGGTCCACCATCTACCAGCTCTGTGACCTTGGACAAGTTCCTTAATTCCTCTAAGCCTGGTTTCCCATATGTGAAGCGGGCACAATAATGTTTACTTACTGTGAAGTTTAAAGATTTATGCGAAGTATCTACTAGTGCCTGCGTTAAAGCAGCCCAAAAGATTAGAAAGGCAGCTGTATTTTTTTTTATTAAATATTTTCTGCTTTACTTTTGGAGCCCTGGTGACACAGTGGTTAAGAGCCTGGCTGCTAACCAAAATGTTGGACATTCGGATCCATCAGCTGCTCATTGGAAACCCTATGGGGCAGTTCTACTCTGTTCTGCAGGGTTGCTATGAGTTGGAATCAACTCAAAGGCAACAGGTTTGGTTTTTGGTTTTGGTTTTAGTTTTAATTGTGTTGGCCCAGATGTTTTAATATTTGTAGAATGCCTTGCTTCTTGTTTTGGAAGGAGGCAGGCTATACATGTTAAATATATGATAACTAACACTTCACAATTCTTTTATTATGAAGCACCAGAAACCTTATCGTTTAGGATAAAAATAAAGGCATCCGTCATCAGCTTCCAAAACAGTCCCATCCTGAGCTCTCCAAGCCCACCCTGGAGCAGGACCTGCCCTTGCTAATTAAGTCCTGATCCTGGTACTTGGAAGAGATCCCAAGTAACAGTAATTCCACTTCAATTAACACAACTCCTCTGGTCCTCGGCACCCCTGAGCACAGACGCCTTTCAGGAACATTTCAAGTTCAGATTGGATAATTATTTCTACATTTTACTCACCAGACCTTGATCTTCTTAAATGATATCTCTTTGGTCTAAAAACATTAAGCAAAGTCATTTCTTCCTTGTTTGGATTACTTTTTCTCCCTCTCTAAGTTAAAACCCATGTTCTCTAGGATCAAATTACACAGCTGCTCACGTATCTATCAGAAACTATACATTAAAAAAAAAAATTAGCTGTCATTACATTAAGAAGAAATGAACATGCCTTCTTTAAAAGAAAGAACTCATATATCCCTGAAAAAAAAATTATTAGCATTTTTGTGTGGTCATGGGTGAAGTAAACATCAATTAATAAAGAGGTCATCAGTTCAGCAAGCCCACCCTTGGGTAATCTGTTTGGACCCTGAGTGTGAGCTTGAGCCTGAATGGTCCTCACGCTGGAGAAACGACTGGTTACATCACTGCCAACCACACACTCCTTCCCCTCATCAGCCTCTTTTTTCTGCCTCCAAACCACTGGGCAAAATGTCCCCAACTCTTCCAGCCACTCCTGCTTCTTTTGTTAATGAACACCAGAAAGAGAAAATTAAAAACAAACTGGAAAGAGACTTGAAGATGCAAAGTCACCAGCAGCTCGAACCCAGCCTCTTGGCTTGGGCAGCGTGAGGTCGGGCGAGTATGTCCTAAAGGCACAGCACACTCAGGCAATGCCAGCCTAAGCAAGCACTTTTGACTTGGTTTACCAAAGATGCTGACGTGTTCCTGTGGGATAGATCACCCAGAGCGTGCAGGCATGGGAACAGTTGCCAGTCTTTGCACTGTGCCAAATTTTATTATGTATTTTTTTTTTTTTGGCAGAGAGGAAATGGATATTTTTCGACTTAATGTTAAGGGCTCTCTTTTTCCATCCATCTTTTCTACTAGTTTAAATTAATGCCTCTAAGATAATCTGTGGGTACATCTTCTTCTCCTTCAAACCCCAACTCACAAAATTCATAATTACTTATAATTGTAGCCAACACTTATGGCACACTCACTATGGGCCAGGCACTGTTCTATACTTTTTACACATATTAACCCACTTAATCCCCATATCGTGTGCAAATGCCTAAGTGCTCTGATGCTAACAGAAAGTTGGCAGTTCAAATCCACCCAGAGGCACCTTGGAAGAAAGTCTTCCAAAAAAATAGCTATTGAAAACCCTATGGGGTTGGAATCAACTGAACAGCAACTGGCTAATCTCCATATCAGCTCTATGAGGATGATTCTATTATATCCTCTTTTTGCTAATGAGAAATTGAGGCACAGAGAGATAAACTTCCTCAAGGCCACACAGCTGGTACGTGGAGGGGCTGGCATTTGAATTCAAGGCAGACAGACTTTTAATCGAGGCATACACTCTAAGACTATAAAATGCCATGCACTCTGGCTGGCACAGAATTCAGAGATGACTTTAATAAAAGTAGGCTGGGACAAAACAAAGAAAATTAGGAGCAAGTTATTTATAATCTTCTATCCTTTACTACAGATATTATTCACTGCCAGCTACTGTGTTACATGCCGTGGAGTTGATTCTGACTCATAGTGACTCTATAGGACAGAGTAGAACTGTCCCACAGGGTATCCTGGGCTGTAATCTTTACGGGAGCAGATCGTCAGGTCTTTTCTCCCATGGAGTGACTTGTGGGTTCAAATTGCTGACCTTTTGGTTAGCAGTCAAGCAGTTAACCATTATACCACCAGGGCTCCTTGAGAGGCTGTTAGGGAAATACAAACAGCATGAGCTGGCAAGGATGCCCTTGCTTCGGCGCACCCTGCTCTTACTAGGGGGCATCTCCAGGTCTGCATCCTATAAGCACGAGCTGTGAGCTTTATATACACTCCTATGCCTTTCCCTCTGCCCTTTGTCATCAAGGCCATTTGTCAGTGGAGCAGGCTTTGTGGTGTTGATGGCTGGGGGAGGAAGGCTGCATGGCCCCCACATGCCCTCAGGCTTGCTGTCTCACTGCCGTTCTTTCCCTCATAAAATAACCACATCATCTTTTGGAATAGGCGTGGCCCAAGCATCCTAGAGGTAGAAGCTCAAAATGATCCCTCTGGGTGTGTGGGCATCTCTAGGTGATTTACTTATTCCTCCTCTAGAGGAGTCTCTTAGGTCAGGTAGTCACATACTTAAATGGGCAGTATAAACGCACAGCACTTGTAGTTAGAACAGCCTCTATCAGAAGGAGAAAAGAGGCCCACTTGTCCATCCATGCCCACTAGAAGTACATCTTCTCTTCTCCTGTTAATAACAACAGCCATATAGTGACCTCCTGAGCTGTCGTTTGTTCGGTGCTTGTTTTTTTTTAAATAATTTTTATTGTGCTTTAAGTGAAAGTTTACAAATCAAGTCAGTCTCTCACACAAAAACCCATATACATCTTGCTACACACTCCCAATTACTCTCACCCTAATGAGACAGCCCACTCCCTCCCTCCACTCTCTCTTTTCGTGTCCATTTCGCCAGCTTCTAACCCCCTCCACCCTCTCATCTCCCCTCCAGGCAGGAGATGCCAACATAGTCTCAAGTGTCCACCTGATCCAAGAAGCTCACTCCTCACCAGCATCCCTCTCCAACCCATTGTCCAGTCTGATCCATGTCTGATGAGTTGGCTTCGGGAATGGTTCCTGTCCTGGGGCAACAGAAGGTCTGGGGGCCATGAGCTTGTTCTTTATTACCACGCAGACACGGTGCAGGTGCTCACCCCACTGAACACTCCAGACTGCCTCGGGAGCTGGTTACTAATCAAAAGGCTGGTGGTTTGAATCCACCTTGGAAGAAAAGCCTAGCCATCTACTTTCAAAAAATCAGCCCTTGGAAACCCTATGGAGCACGTTTCTACTCTGACACACACTGGGTCACCATGAATCAGAACCAACTCATGGACAGTTGGTTTTAACTAGTATTGGCATGGAAAATGAGGCTTAGAGAGGTTAAGTAATTTACTCAAGATGACATAGCATTAAAGCAGGAGAGCTGAAAGTTGAATTTGGCTCTGTATGGGATTCTGTTGCTGCCGGTGCTTTAAACCCTGTATACATATACCAGGAAACCCTGGTGGCGTAGTGGTTAAGTGCTACGGCTGCTAATCAAGAGGTCGGCAGTTCGAATCCTCCAGGTGCTCCTTGGAAACTCTATGGTGCATTTCTACTCTGTCCTATAGGGTCGCTATGAGTCGGAATTGACTCGACAGCTGTGGGTTTTTTTTTTTTTTAATATACACAGCAAATCATCTTATAATAATATTAACAACTAACACACATAGTCCTTAACGTGGGCCTGGCAGTTCTGAGCACTTTGCACTATACTCATTTAATCCTCACAACAATCTAATGAGATCAGTGAGATTATCGTACCCATTTTACAGATGTGGAAACTTGATACAAAGGTTAACTTGCCCAAGAGTCATACAGTTAGTATCTAGGGTGACCAAATGCCCCAGTTAGCTCAAGACTGACTGGGTTCCTGAGCATGCAGGGAAGTCCTGGGATGCAGGACTTTCACTTTTAAAACCAGGACAGTCCCAGGCAAACCAGGACCAACTGTTAGCCCTATAAGTGTCAGAAACAGGGTTTGAGGTTAAGGTCATGGCTCCAAAGAATATACTCTTAACCATGACACTCTACAGCATCTTCTTCCCTTTCTTATGTTTTGTTCAAAGAATGAAGAGAAACAGAAGCTAGAGTTGGGGACGGTTTTGTGTGTGTGTGTGTATTCAGGTCCCTGCTGGTGCACGTTGATATGACGTCCTCTTCAATGGGTGTCCAAAATGCCACCCCAAACTGCTGCTTGAGCATACTCTTGGGCAGCCCTTGCAGGTCCAAACTTTACGCAAGTCCAGGGCTTCCCAGCAACTAAAAGAACCGACTTCGCTGTTTAGTTATGAAGAGCCATGCTGATAGCCAGGAGCACCTGATAAATACCAGCGCTGCTCCCTGGGGTGACGCCTAAGAATTCCAAAGTTGAAACCAGATGTGAAGTTGTCAGTGGCTCATGAGGAATGGTTTGAGAACTTGGGCACAGTCCACATGCCAGGCCAATTCCTCATAGAGATGTCAGGATAGTTTATCCATTCTGTGAGTCTCTGGCATCTTTGGGGTCACTGAGTTGTTTTCCTGGACACTTCTGGGGGAGGGGAGCAGGGTGAGTGGAGACAATCTCCATGCTACAGATGATTTGAGTTTTCTGTTAACTGCCCACGGTTTAGGATGTGTTTGTGTTGGGGGCGGTGGTCACCTTATTTTTTGTTAATTAACCTTGATTCCTGCAATTCTTGGTTCCATTCAGAACTACTCTATTAACTTTTAAAACACTTGGAAATGACCGAAGTCTAAAACCAAACAAAGCCCATTGCCGCCCAGTCAATTCCAGCACATGGTGACCCCCTGTGTTATAGAGTACAAATGTTCCTTAGGGTTTTCTTGGTGTAATCTTTACGAATGCAGGTCACCAGGTCTTTCTCCCAAAGAGCCACTGGGTGGGGTTGAACCGCTTATCTTTCAGCTAGCAGGACATGGCAAACTACTGCGTCACCCAGTGTCCTGACCAAAGTCTAGCTTCTCATTTTTGGGAAACTGGACTATGGATCAACAGTGCTTTGGTTTCTATTTCAGGATTGACTAGGGAGTGTTTTTAGGGTGGGAAAGGGTGGACTTCATGGTGGCGAGTTTTCTAAACACTGGATCTGACTGCCCAGTGAGGTTTCTGACAAGCTCTGCAAGCAGCCTAGGTTTCCAGCGGCCTGCTATACGTCTTTTTTCAGTGCCTTGCATTTTGGTGAAGTCTATAGAACCCACGGGCCATACAGAGGTTGTCACAGCTCGGTGTGGAGCTGGGGATAGGGATGGCACCCGAATGGAAATCATTCCCAGACGACATTTAAAAACATTTCCTTCATTCTTGAAAGTGCATTCCATTCAGGCTCTTAGGATGAATGTGAAACACTACGCTCTCTCCAGGCCCTTTCTAGGCTGGGTGTCACAGGGCCTCCTGGATGTGGTATGTGACGCTCAGACACTGAGAAATTTATTGGGTTCTTCCTCGGTCTGTGTTTGAGAATATGTCCTGCAGAGAGATTTGGCTCCTTTTGTGGCTACATGCAACAAGAAATCATAATTTTTCCAGCCAGTTTCTATGTTGGCTAAATGAGTTTCCTCTTTGCTTTCAAAACATTTAAAGGAACAACGTTACTCCTTTCTGAGAATCCTATTTCATTTCCCCAAAATTGCACCATGCAAATAGCCTGGGGGTGGGAAGAGTGCATGCTTCTCCTGTTTGCAGGGAATGATGATTCTATTATTTATTCACTGAACGTTATGGATTGAATTGTGTCCACCCAACATATGTGTCTGGAATCCTACCCCCTATCTGCCTGTAGATGTAATCCCATTTGGGAATAGGGTTTTCTTTGTTATGTTAATGAGGCAATGTCAGTGTAGGGTGTGTCCCAAGCCTAATCACTTCTGAGTTACAGAAAAAAGTGGAATAGACACAGAGACGCACACAGAAGAACAAAGATGAAGTGATGACCCGCCTACAAATGAAGCAATGCCAAGGATGACCCACAGACACAAGAAACTAGGAAAGAGGCTCATGGAAGGAATCGACACAGCTGAAACCCTGATTTGGATTTTTAGCCTCCTGACCTGTGAGAAAGTAAGTTCTGTTTTTTAAAGCCACCCACCTGTGGCATTTGTGTTACAGCAGCACTGGAAAACTAAGACACTGGGTTACTGGAAATCCCTTCTTTCTCCTTTTCTCTTGGCAGGCCCACCTTTTGACTATTGCTCTCCTTGATTCCTTTAGAGTGGCCCAGTCAGTGCAGGAGATAAAGGCTTTTAGCAGTTGGTCACATCTGTGCACTGTCCCTCCTCACATCAAAGCCATTTACCATATCCAGGTCTTTGTCCAAGTGGGCTTCTTACATGGAGTGGCCACCATTTGAACAAATCCTACTCATTCTATCCAAGGCCTGCCTCAAAACCTACTTTCTCCATTGAAGCTTCATAGTAATCATTCTTCTCTCTGAACTTAATTCATTTATTCATTCCTTCCACAAGCATTCGGCTACTAAAGTCTACCCAACGGAAGGCACAAGACTAGCTGCTACTAAGACCCGGCCCCCCAGTAGTTAGCAATCTAGCACAGGATATAAGACATACAGGCAAACACGTGCAGTATGAACTATGCTGTTTAAACAAGGACCTTTAGTCTTTATTATAAATTGACAGGGTGCTCCAGGGATGTTGGTTGGGTCTCTTTAACTAGATAGCAAACTCCCTGAGACCATGTCTTACAGTTCTTTTGTATTCTCCACCATGCAAATAGGGTTGAGAACATGACAGATCTTTATGAAATACTTCCTTAGTGTATTTGAACCAAATAGAAGTAGTCCTTTTTTTTCCCCTGGTTTTAAAAGCAATAGAGGTTCAGGGAATAAATTTTTGAAAATACATAAAACTTAAAATATATTTAAAAAAATAGAAAATACAAGAAAAAAGAAACTAAAAATAACCCATAATTCCACCCCCAAAGAAAAGCCCTGCTAACTTGTTGATACTTATTCTTCCAGTGTTTTTTTCTATGCATCTACACACACACATATACGTACATTTATGTTTTTGCTTTGTTTCTTCGTAACTGGACCAAGTGAAATGCACATTTTAAAGATTTTTGAGATTTGACTCTACCATCAATGTGTCAACACGCTTGTCCCCCTATCCAGTGACTCTTAACTTTGGCTGAACAATAGGATCATGTGGAGAGATTTAAAGAATTCAGCCACTCAGGTACTTGAGACTAATTCAATCGAAATCTTTGGAGATGAATCTGCTAAACATTAGTGGTTTTGAAAACTCCCAGGGTGATCCCAATGTGTAGCCAGAGTTGAGAAGCACTGCCCCAACCATTTCTATCTCATTGCTGATTTTAATTGACTGAATTGGACACATCAACTTAGAGCTGACCATTGACCAATCTATGCTGCGTGAACTCTTGAAATCACTGACTTCATTGTTGATGGCTAGGTGACCAGGAGCCCTTTCTTTCAGGTTAGTTTCCCTTATCTCTTTGTGAAGGCGGTTCTGAAACCATCTGTGGATAAAGCCTCGGGTTGTGGGGCCTAGCTATGCTGGTGCCTTATGGAAAGAGGTGGAACAGGGTTTCTTCTATGCTAACTGACCATTTAGATCCGGAAAAGGTGAGAATTAAGGCTCACTGCTATCTCTGTACTCTGAACTACAATGTCCTCCACAAATCACGTTGTATCTAAAATGCTGGGAGTCGACTTCTTAGAGTTTTATTTATTTGCCCGATACAGTTAAAATACAACCCATCAAAGAATGTCCAATATGATTACAAAATATTCTCAAAACTTACATATAGCTCAGGGCATAAGTTGAAAGGCCACCTCAGTAAATGTAGTGATGGATTTCTATGGCTAAAAATAAGCCACATTAAGATATTTTCCCATTATCTTAAGTTGTAGAAACCTTTCAATGAAACCTACTGGATCCTCTTTCAACCATAATAATAAGCCTGAGAATCCTATTCAGAGCTACACAGAGTGCGTGATACATTAGGATCTAATAAACACGTGTTCAATGATGATACAAGAATATTTCATTAATTATTTTCCTGATTTCAACCACCTATGTAACAATTAGTCACCCGATTCCTGGTTCCTTACACTCAGACAAGAATTGGAATAACTTTAACAGCACTGCCTATTTTTCCAGCATCCTGTTTCCATATCCACTTCTCTACAACACATATATACCGTGCTCGCTAAGCTTATAAAATCCTTGAGGTGGGTAAACGCCTTAAACAGCTTTTTTGCTGTGTACCCAGGGTCTACCACATGATCTCAGTGAATTAATTTAGACAAGCAGTGTTTAGGGCCTGCAGACCTGTTAAAGGCGCTGTCTTTACTATTCATCCTCCGACACTTTGATGTTTAGTTTTGACTCCTGACTGAATCCTAAACATGCCCTAGCTCCTACTTGTGGGCTCTGATGTTACCTTTTAGTTCTCAATCCTGGTGATTATTTTTCCTTTCACTTCACTAGGAATTCAACAGTCCCTAGAGAAGAGGTAGCAAAGAAAGGAATTAGAGAAAAAAAAAAATCCAAACTTTGGCTATTTGCCAACCACCTTATTTATCACTCAGAAATGCTTGTGACTAAATCCTCTTTCCACTGAAATTAATAGGGTCAAACATTTTAATCTGTCCAATTACTCCAGAGGGAGTAAATTGAGTCCCCAGATTTACTAGGGTCATGGTCATGTGGACTTTCCAGTTGTTCAGATTAAGCCTTTACCCATCTTCCAACAATGTAAACGGGAGATTGGGAAGTGAAGCTGTAGGGGGTTATCATATCAGCAAGGATTTCGTCTCTAAATGGTTGGATTTGGTACCAGCATCCTTTTGATCTGAGCTCTTCTAGATATTCCAAACTTTTATAAGATGTTAGGCATTTCATTTATTATGAGTTGTTTTATCATAACATAAATACAGATTAACAATTGTTTAGACCCCCAGCTGGATTAAACCACAAGACTCTCCAAAATTCTTCTAAGGAGACACCAACCTGTTCTTGTTGGGTGCCATCGAGTCACTTCTGACTCATAGCAACCCTACATACAATAAAACAAAACACTGCCCAGTCCTGTGCTAGTGTTTGAGCCCATCACTGCAGCCACTGTGCTAATCCATCTTGTTGGGAGTCTTCCTCTCTTTCGCTGACCCTCTACTTTACCAAGCATGATGTCCTTCTTCAGAGACTGGTCCCTCCTGATAACATGTCCAAAGTACTTGACACAAAGTCATCCTTGCTTCTAAGGAGCACTCTGGCTATACTTCTTCCAAGATGAATTTGTTAATTTTTTTTGGCATTCCATGGTGTATTCAATATATTCCACCAACACCATAATTCAAAGGCGTCAATTCTTCGGTCTTCCTTATTCACACTCCAGCTTTTGCACGCGTATGAGGAGAATGAAAATACCATGGCCTGGGTCAGGCGCACCTTAGTTCTCAAAGGGGCATCCTTGTTTTTTTAACACTTTAAAGAGGTCTTTTGCAACAGATTTGCTGCCAGTGCAATATGTTGTCTGATTTCTTGACTGTTGCTTCCACAAACGTTGATTGTGGATCAAAGTAAAATGAAATCCTTGACAACTTCAATCTTTTCTCTGTTCATCATGATGCTGCTTATTGGTCTGTACCACGGATTGAATTGTGTTCCCCAATATATATACACACACACACACATATATATATATACATATATATATATATATATATATATATACATATATATATATATGTCAACTTGGCTAGGCCATGATTCCCGGTATTGTGATTGTCCAACATTTTGTCATCTGATGTGATTTTCCTGTTTGGTAAATCCTATCTCTATGATGTTAATGAGGCAGGATTAGAGACAGTTATGTTAATGAGGCAGGACTCTACAAGATTAGGTTGTGTGTTAAATGAATCTCTTGAGATATAAAAAAGAGAAGCAAGCAGAGACAGGGGGATCTCATACCACAAAGAAAGCAGTGGCAGGAGCAGAGTGAGTCCTTTGGACCTGAGGTTCCTATGCTGAGAAGCTCCTAAACCAGAGGAAGAGGCTGATGACAGCAACCTTCCTCCAGAGCCAGAAGAGAGAGAAAGCCTTCCCTGAGGCTGGAGCCCTGAATTCAGACTTCTAGCCTCCTTGACTGTGAGAGAACAAACTTCCGTTTGTTAAAACCATTCACTTGTGGTATTTCTGTTATAGCAGCACTAGATAACTAAGACAGTTCAGTTGTGAGGATTTTTGTTTCCTTTACGTTGAGGTGTAATCCATACTGAAGGCTGTAGTCTTTGATATTCATCAGTAAGTGCTTCAAGTACTCTTTGCTTTCGGCAAGCAAGGTTGTGTTATTTGCATATTGCAGGTTGTTAATGAGTTTCCCACCAATCCTGATGCTGCATTCTTCTTCATATAGTCTAGCATCTCAGATTATATAAGTATAGTGAAAGGATACAACCCTGACACATACCTTTCTTGACTTTAAACCACACAGGCAGTTTGAACAACTGTCTCTTCATCTGTGTACAGGTTCTCCATGAGCACAATTAAGTGTTCTGAAATTCCTGTTCTTTGCAATGTTACCCACAATTTATTATGATCCACAGAGTCCAACGCCTTTGCATAGTCCATAAAACACAGGTAAACATCTTTCTAGTATTCTCTGCTTTCAGCCAAGATCCATCTGACATCAGCAATGATATCTCTCATTCCACATCCTTTTCTGAATCTGGCTTGAATTTCTGGCAGTTCCCTGTTGATGTACAGCTGCAACTGCTTTTGAATGATCTTCAGTAAAATTTTACTTGCATGTGACATTAACAATATTGTTTGATAATTTCCACATTCTGTTGGATCACCCTTCTTTGGAATGGATCTCTTCCAGTCAGTCAGTTGGTCTTCCAAACTTCTTGTGCCTCCAGTGCCTCCAGCGCTGCATCCATTTATTAAACATTTGGTATTTGTGAATTCCTGGAGCCTTGTTTTTCACCAATGCCTTCAGTGCAGCTTGGACTTCTTCCTTCAACACCATCGGTTCTTGATCATATGCTATCTCCTGAGATGGTTGAATATCGACCAGTTCTTTTTGGTACAGTGACTCTGTGTTTTCCTTCCATCTTCTTTAAGATACTCTGTTGGTATTTGAAATACTGGTGGCATAGCTCTCAGCATCAAAGCAACGTGCAAGCCACCACAGTACAATAAACTGACAGGCGAGGTTATAGATGCCACCTAGGCATGGATTTATGCTCTTGACAAAGAATGAGTAAGGATTACTGTATGGGGAGAAAATTCTCTTTTGAACTTCAAAAATGATTATTATAAATCATGAAATGAGTTTTCAAATATAAATACATCTATAAAATTCAGACAGTAGACTACAAGAAGGAGACTGAATTTCCTGCTTCATATGCAAATTTAAGTATAGTTTTTATATCTTCAAATGAAGGCAAACTCAGGCACATTACAGAAATTACACTGGATTCAGGTAGTTTCAGACACTTGAAACAATTAGCAGCCCTCGTACCTGGTGGCACAGTGGTTAAGTGCTACGGCTGCTAACCAAAGGGTCGGCAGTTCAAATCTGCTAGGTGCTCCTTGGAAACTCTATGGGGCAGTTCTACTCTATCCTATAGGGTCGCTATGAGTCAGAATCGACTCGACGGCACTGGGTTTGGTTTTTTGGTTTTGGTAACTTTGTAAGGAGTCTCTGAGTGGTGCAAATGGTTAATGTGCTCAGCTACTACCCAAAGGTTGGAGGTTCAAACGCACCCAGAAGCACCTCAGAAAAAAGGCTTGGCGGTCTACTTCTGAAAAATCGGTCACTGAAAACCCTATGGAGCACACAGTTCTACTCAGATACACATGGGGATGCCATGAGTTGAAATCGACAATAACTGGCTTTTTGATTACTTTGCAAATTGTCCTAGAATAACCTGTGAAGTCTCCATTCACACTGTTCGCCCATCTTTCTGCTCGTCTGTCAATGACAGAGGATTTAGTTAATTATGATACCAAGAACTGATTTTCTGAACACAACTTTTATTCTCTTTAACGTTAATTGTAACCTGGCTGGTCAGCCTATTCTGAAATTGACCATCGACTGGATTAGATAAAACTGACATTTTGGATACAGGTCTTTGTTCTTCCAGAAAACCAGGAGATTTGGCTCACTGTTGCTGTCTTAATACTATCGATGTGTTTTGGGAAGATCTGGTTTAATCTGAAAGTTCATTTGATAAAAAACAGTACTATGGTTTAAACTAACTTTTTTGTCTTTTAAAATTACAGTCAACACAGCTTTCGCTGGACCTTGATAGCATTAAGGTTATTATCTCAAGGAAACTGGTGATTTGAAGAGCTAGTTATGGAGAGTGGAGGCTTCCTGTCCCAGAAAGAGCCCAAAGTTGAGAGCCAGGCATGAAAGTGCCAGAGAAAATGGCCTTCAGGGGAATAAACAGTTGTTAAGCCCTGTACTACCCTTTCATACATGGTATCTGTCATATTTAATGTTGTTGTTGTTGCTGTCAGTTGTTGTTCAGTCAATTATGACTCATGGCCACCCCATGTGTGCAGAGTAGAACTGCTCCATAGGGTTTTCAAGGTTGTGACCTTTCAGAAGCCTATCACCAAGTTTGTCTTCCAAAGCGCCTCTGGGAGAGTTTGAATAGTCGATCTTTTGGCTAGTAGTTGGGCACTCAACCGTTTGTGCCACTCATCACCAAATCTGGTGACAAAGGTGTCATTAATCCCCATATTACAGATGAAACACATTCAGGGAAGCTAAGTCACTCATCCAAGTTTGCACAGCAAGAAGACCAAGATGACAAGTCCACTCAATTCTAACCTGGCTAGTAAAAGGCAGATCAAGAAATAAAAAATGGGTCTGTATGAATTCAAGCCTATACTCTTTCTACTAGGCAATGGTTGCCTCCAGGACTGACTTGATTCCTGAAAAGTTTATTGCATTTATGCAGGAGATTGCAAGTGAGGTTTAGGGGAAATAAACATAGTTGTGCAGTTTGGACCTCTCACAAAGGTGCCTGAGGGGTTGGGGGTACGATACCCACCTAGTGCTCTGTGTTCCAAGCTCTGTGCCAGCAAGGGGAAACACCTGCCAGGAGGAAGGGGCCTTTTCTTTGCACAAAAGCTCTGTCCATTTGCTAATGGGGTGCTTTTTATAATTTACACAATGATGTGAAGAAGGTCCTTAATGGAGGTAAGTCTTAATAGAAACACATTAAGGGAATCCCCAACACAGATGGGAATTTTGCTTCATCTGGAAGCTTTCAGAAAGCTCTTGCCTGTTGAACAAATAATAGCTAATCTACATTTTATGGCCCTTCGTAGCCAGAGGGCCTTCAAAACTTTACATACTCTCAATCTCTTCTTTAGCTCTCATTTAGAACACTCAGAGCCACTCAACCTGGGCTATTAGCACCCTTGTTACAGATATAAAAAAACAGTTCTGCCACTTGTGCAAAGTCATACAGCTAGTAAACCAAGAGGATCCAGGCATAAGTCTTTTCCTAACCTCCTTACTTCTAGTTTTCCAATTTTCAGCCTACTCTCGCTTATCTAGGTCACCACACAGAGCAAACATGCTTGACTTCCTGGCCGCAATTCCAGCTCTCTTTTGACCTCAGCAAATCTCAGAAATATTTCTGTCTCTCAGTAAACAAAGTTAATTGGCAATCATCCCACCATGTGGAGAGAACCATCAGTCTATCGGATGGGAACAGCTCAGGTGTTCAAAACTTTGCTTTCTGAAAGGTACGCTCTGAAAGGTCATGGAAGATTCTTCTTAACTTGGATCAAAACCACAGTGGACAATGCTATCATCCCGTGGTTGAAACAGCATCTCTCTTTCAGGAAGAATATTCTGAAAGCCAAGGACCTCTGGAGGCAAAGTGGTTAAGTGCTTGAATGCTAACTGAAAGTTCAGCAGTTAGAACCCCTGGAGAAAGACGTGGCAGTCTGCTTCCATAAAGATTACAGCGTCGGAAACCCTATGGTGCAGTTCTACCCTGCCCTATAAGATCGCTATCAGTTGGAATCAACTCAATGGCACACAACAACATTCTGAAAGCCGGGAAAGGGGTTTATCTGGGGGAAGGCCCTCGCACGCTAATGGTTAAAATAATGAAGTTCTTTGTTAAGCTCAGTGCATTTTTAGGAAATACCACCTGATCAGTGCTAGCCTGTACCCTGTCATTTAATAAAATGGGAAAAGGGGCAATTTGTGAATTAGATTCTGCAAATTGCCAGTAATCTATCATTTAATCCAAATAATCTCTTGGCTACTGGCATTCAATTAAAACATAAGGCAGGGCATTGTTTTAAAGCTGCAGAAAAACTTTTTTTTTTTTTTTTGCCTTTTTGGAAATGAAAAATTTTAATAAAGATTCCATGATAATTTAAGTCACATTTAAAAAGAAGCCTCTTCTAATCAGTGGTGAGATGAATGAGCAAACACAGTCCCTAGACACAGTGCCCACTACACACATTTTCTGTGTCCATCCCCATTTTTACATCAGAAAATCAATTTGGGGGAATTTATTTACCTTGCTGTGAAATGATTAGTGCTGTTCACTATATAAGTGAGACACAACAACTACTTCTGAACTATTTCCATGATCCAGAATTCTTGCGTCTGAATTACCAACCACGCAACCAACCTACCCCTGGTAGTAAGTGGCGAAACCAGCGTTACCGAGTGCAACTTAATGTTAGAATGGCTACTTTTGGGGAAAAAAATCTGAAAGCCCAATGAAAACTCTTGGCCAACAGCTGATAAAGTACAAACGAACACACAGTCTTTCCCAATCCAAGTGATGTCAGCCACTTCCCTCCAGCCACACGGACCACTTGTGAGAACCATCACCCACCTCCGTACCCTAACATCTGCTCCAGCCTCTGCTTGAAATGTCCTTGCTTCTTTCTGTGCCCAGCAAAACCCTGCTCCACCTTCAAGAGCCTTTCTTAACACTCTGGGTGAAATCCTTTTCTTTTCCTTTGCATCTTTGTAACTTCTGGCTCTTTTCAGTTGCAAATATGTCCATCTCTCCAGTTGAATTGTGAGTGTTTTAATGGTAGAGAATGTGGCTTAAAATCTTTATATTCCCAGAACCTGGCCCCATAAAAGGCTCACACTGTTTGTAGAATGAGTTAAAATATAGAAGAAATTTTCAGAGTGATGAAAACGGACAGTGGCGATGGCTGTGCAATATGGTGGGTGGAATTAATGTCACTGAATTAATTATGCACTTAAAATGACAAATGTTGTGTGATATATACTTTACCACAATGAAAAATCTTAAAAATATAGAATATGTCCATCTTTATAAAGTATGCGATCATCGTTCTAGAATAAGAGAAAATGTAAGCTAGAAGAGGAATGGAAAATGCATGAATTGGAGACCAAGTCCACGCTGGGTCAAGGAAGGTTCAAACTCATTAAAACACACACACTTGTACACAAACAGAAAGCCAACCCAAACTTGTGTTTATAGACATTAGTTGCAACGAAAATGTCTCAGTAGGAATTGCAAAATTCCGTTCTGTATTTGAGACAAGTTCAGTTCATTCATTCCATCTTTGTAAACAGGGATAGAATTTCAGTGAATGGGTACTGTTTTATTTCTACGTGTTCAATGCACTAGCTAATTTCCAGATTCAAGGTACAAACAAGCTATCTAAGTCGGGTTATTTAATTATACATTATATGGAACTTTTCTTCTATTTTAAGAGTTCACCTACTTAAATGTGTTCTCTTAATTTGGTGTGGTGAGGGGTGAATTACCCAATAAGCAAGGTAAGCACAGGTTTACCTACTAATCTGCAGTGAACAAAGTGAAACCAATGTGAAATTCTTCACTACAGTTAGTAAGTAAACACAAGTAAGCCTGTGCTTACCTTGCTTGCTTACTGGGTCGTCCGCCCCGTCAGGGACTGTAAATTTGAAAAGAAGCTTTGCTTTGATTCTATAGGAAGGTGCTGTGGTGTTGGGAGAGATGGCAGCCACACCTGGAAGCAGAATCTTTGATGTGGTGAAAAATGTGAAATTGTTCAGTACAGAGTAGTAAGTAAGCATGAGTAAACCCGTGCTTACCTTGCTTAATGGATAATCTGCCCATGGGTGTGGTGCTCAGTACCTGATGGCTTCAAAACCCCTGAGAGTGGGTGTGCAGTACTTTCCCGCATCTACAGTAGTTTCCACAAGTCTGGAGCTGAGTCTATAAATAAAAAGTCCTTAGCCCCAGGGCGTCCCTTGGCCTTTGAAGAGTTAGCTCCATTTCAAACACTTTATCACACATAGGAAATGTTTTTAACTCCTTGGAACACTCATTTCCTGTGTCTCTTTACATCCCTCAGGACTGTCACCTCCATTCCTGTGCCAACTGCAATGTAGTCGACACAAACTCATGGCGATCCCGTGTGTCAGAATAGAACTGTGCTCCATAGGGCTTTCAATGGCTGATTTTTTCAAAGGAGTCCCTTGGTTGGTTGCGCAAATGGTGCTCGGCTACTAAGCAAGAGGTTAGCAGTTCTAAGTCTACCCAGAGGCATCTCAGAAGAAAGGCCTGGTAATCTACTTCTGAAAGATCACAGCTATTGAAAGCCCTACGGGGTTGCCCTGAATTGTAATCAACTCCACTGCAACTGGTTTAGTGTTTGTATTTTTTTTTTTATGATTTCTAGGAAGTAGCTCACCAGGCCTTTTTTCCAAGGCACCGCTGGGTGGACTCAAACTTCCTGTCTTTCATTCAGCAGCCAAGGGTGCTAAACGTTTGCACCATCCATGAATTCTGAGTCCTTACTGGATCAGTGGTAAGCCCCATGCCCACACATGCATAGTACAGGGTACACAGCACAACAGTGAGAGGGCGACCCAGGGCTGTCAGCTCTTGGGCTTTCTGAGGACAATGAACCTCGTGAAAGCTGCCCCTCCCTGGCAGATTCAGTATATTCTCCAATGATCAAGAGAGAAACTTAAAGGAATTCTAGTCCCACTGCAAAGGCAATTAGGTAGTGCTCATGATCTAATATAGTTTACTCACTCATTCATCCCAAAATACTAATCGTAAATCTAACTATGTGCCAGGTTCTAGGAATAAAGTTTTATGCTAAGTTTATCTAATACTTAGGATTCAGGTTTATCTATTTTCAAGTGTCTTCCTTTCAATCTGTGTCCTCAAATTCCTTATAACATAGATTAAGTTGTCTAGCCCTCTGAGACTGGTTGGCTTATTTTTCACTGGAGAACTACCCCTCTCCCACCTGGAGGGACTATCAATCATTCAATCATGTGGGCTCACCCAGGGATGACGTCCAAAATATTTAAAAAACCAGGTGCAGTCTGAACAGCAACTAGGGAGAGCAAATAACTGACCAGTGAATAAGAACCAAAGCTGGCCTGAAAAGACTGGCTGAATAGTTCTACCTTGGCGTGGGGGAGGGAGAAGCACATGATCAAACCTAGTCAATCAAGACGTCCATAGTCAGCAGGATTGGTTCCGGGAGGGGCATGTGACCCACATCAGATCAATCAGAGTTGGGGCCATGAATGCCTGGCTGATGGGAAAAGGCTGCCTGAGAAAGAAGCCATCACAGAGGAAAGCAAAGATGACAAGAGACAGCCACAGCCTTAATGACATTGTTGCAGCCCTAAGATCACTGGTGCCTGGAATGTTCAGTTCATGAGTCAGTACTGTTTTTGCTTAAACTTGTTTGAACTGGTTTATTGACATCTACACATAGAGTACTGACCAACACAGGCAACACACAGGAAAACACAACACAACAAGGGGAAAAGATTAGAAAACCTAAATATCAAAATTAAGATTGACAGGAACACAGTCTAGGAGCTAAGGCCACTGGAGCTGGGCTGAGAAACCCAATAGCTAGCCTGCCCCATGTATTGATTCATGAAACAACAGAATCTGCATGGGGGAAAAAAATACTTCTATTCTCTGTCTGCTTCTTGGTCCCGGGACCTAGAGAGGCTATCCCAACTGAAAAACAGGGTGATGTGGGTTCTGGTTTTCGAGGCAACCAAGCTATAGTTATCATATTCATGTATCACATTCACATTTGCATATTTCTACACCAGTGTAGAGACTGCAATTCCCAGAAAACCTGACAGCCACAAGTCAAGGAGAGACAGTACCTCAGTGGCACATTTTACCTGGGAGGTATAGTCACCCAGTAAGGCATGAAGTCCTGTTGTCTGGGACCAGTGCTAGGGGATCCTATCCTGCAAGCAGTGCAAATATGGGACTTAACAGTTTCATGCACGTTGTAAGCTCCCAAAGTGTGAGAGAACTAGAAGATGATGGTTATATGAGGTACCACTATAGTAGAATAGAACCTCCCTGGAGAAAACTGACTATAGCAGTAATGGGTCTGGGTTTAATTTAGCATGGTTGTAAGGATTTCTAAGAGAATGTCTGTAGCTCTGAGAAAGGATTTCCCTGGGACTCAAGTGCATGGTCATCAGAGCTAAGGAAAATGGACAATCCTGTCTAGGTAAAACACAAGCGCTCCCCTCACTCAAGGAAGGATAAGAGATTGACACAATAGATACAACAATGGACTTAAACATATCAGTCAATGGTCATGAAGATGGCACAGGGCTGGGGAACATTTCATCCTGTTATACATTAGGTCATCATGAATCAGAGCAGAATCGATGGCAACTGACAACAACCAAGAGAAAGAAATTAACTCGGGGGCTGTGAAAGAATGGTGGGAAGACTAGAAGAAGATGTAATGAATACTTTTCAGGCCTAAAGATGGGTGTTATGGATTGAATTGTGTCCCCCCAAAATGTATGTCAACTTGTCTGGGCCATGATTCCCAACATTGTGTGAATGTCCATCATTTTGCCATCTGATGTGATTTTCCTAGGTGTTATAAACCTACCTCTATGATGTTAATGAGGTAGGATTAAAGGCAGTTATGTTAATGAGGCAGGGCTCAATCTACAGGATTAGGTTATGTCTTAAGTCAATTTCTTTTGAGATATAACAGAAAGAACTGAGCAGAGAGATGGGGGACCTCCCACCACCAAGAAAGCAGCACCGGGAGCAGAGCGCATCCTTTGGACTCAAGGTCACTGCGTTGAGAAGCTTCTAGACCGGGGCAAGACTGATGACAGGGATCTTCCCCTAGAAGAATGGAGAGAGGAAGCCTTCCCCGGGAGCTGGTGCGCTGAATTTGGACTTCTAGCCTCCTAGACTGCGAGAGAATAAACTTCAGTTTGCTAAAGCCATCCACTTGTGGTATTTGTTATAGCAGTGCGAGATGACTAAGGCAAATCCTGGTGGTGTAGTAGTTAAGTGCTACAGCTGCTAACCAAAAGGTCAGCAGTTCAAATCCGCCAGGCGCTCCTTGGAAACTCTACAGGGCAGTTCTACTCTGTCCTGTAGGGTCGGAATCGACTCGACAGCAGTGGGTTTAGATAACTTAAGAATGGGGAAGACCTCAACTTTCTATACTCAAAGAAAGGTTCCTAGGTGGTGCAAATGGTTTGCATTTCACTGCTAACCTAAAGGTTGGCTGCTCAAATTCACCTAAGAGTACAGTGGAAGAAAAGTCCTGGAGATCTGCTTCCATTAAGGCTATGGCCAAGAAAACCCCATGGAGCAGTTCTACTCTGTAACACATGGGGTTGCCATAAGTTGGAATCTACTCGATGGCAACTAACAACAATAACAACGTATGTCAAAGAAATTGAAGAGGTAAAGTTCGATATATTTAGGCTGATTGCAATTATGTAAAAATATATTTGCCTCCATATACAAAACTAGCAAATAATGATAACAGTGTTAGAGCAATGTGGTTCTAGATAATGTTTGTACTCTGTACTTCAAAACATTCCTTAAGGTTGTCTTTAAATAATGTTGTTTTAAAAAATACAGAAAGGGTCTTAAGTAAAATAAAAGACTAATAACTTGGAAAAAATAATTGTGACATATATGATCAAAGAATTAATATCTTTAATATATATATAAAAGTACATTAAAATTTCATTTTACTTACTCGGATCCACAATCAATGCTCATGAAAGCAGCAGGCAAGAAATCAAACAATGTATTGCATTGGTCAGGTCTGCTGCAAAAGACCTATTCAAAGTGTTAAAAAGCAAAGGTGGCACCTTGAGAACTAAGGTGCGCCTGAGTCAAGTCATGGTATTTTCAGCATGTGAAAGGTGGGTAATGAATAAGGAAGATAAAAGAAGAATTGATACATTTAAATTATGGTGTTGGTGAAGAATATTGAATCTACCGTGGACTGCCAGAGAAATGAACAAATCTGTCTTAGAAGAAGTACAGCCAGAGTGCTCTTTAAAAGCAAGGATGGCAAGACTTCACCTTATGTACTTTGGATACGGTATTAAGAGGGTCCAGGCTCTGTAGAAGGGCATAATGCTTGGTAAAGTAGAGGGTCAGTGAGAAAGAGGAAGACCCTCAACAAGATGGATTGACACAGTGGCTGGAACAATGGGCTCAAGCAGAGTAACGATTGTGAAGATGGCACAGGATCAAGCTGTGTTTTGTTCTGTTGTACATAGGGTTGCTAAGGGTCAGAAATGACTCAATGGCACCTAACAAAAACAATATTAAAAGCACCCCAAAACCCACCGAAAATGGTGAAGAAGTATTGAAGACATGTACAAGGCAAATTAAACATAAGAAAACATTGCTGACCTCAGTTGTAATTAAAGAAGTGCAACTTATAATTAAAGAAACTACACTGAGAGAACACTCTCGTGTATCAGCACTGATGGGAGTGTCTTCCATGAAGCACTTCCATAAGCTACTGAAAGGAGTGTAAATTTTTAGAAAGCAATTTGGTATACGTAGCAAGTATTTTAAAATCTACTTTGAGTCAGTAATTCTGCTTGTAAGAATTTAGCTTAAAAAATAGATTTATTTTAAAGAATGCTCATTATAAATTATTTCAGTTAGCGAAAATTTGATAACAACTTCAATACATGTTTAAGTAAATGCCCCAATGTCTAGGGAATAGTTTAATAAATTATGGCACAACAAAAGATGGACTATTATGCAACCACTTACCATATTTTTTGCAAATAATGTGCTTTTTTTTACGTTTGCTTTCCCATCGCCCCCTCCTCCCGTGAGGTATTTTCCTAAGCACCACTATGCCAGTTTTTTTTTTTTTTACATGCTGCTGTTAAAAAAAAAAAAAAAAATAGCACAGCGTACTTACAAAACTAACACGTTATTTGCTTTATTTGTTGAAGTATTTCTGGTTAAAATGACATAATAACTGGAATTTGTTTTAAAATATTCCATCAAAAGAAAAAAAGTGGTGGAGACAAAATAAAATTTGCGAAATGTTGATTGAGTGTTGAAACTGATCTGTACTGGCAATGTGTACATTACTGCATTCTACATTTGGGACATTCTACCCTGAAAAATTAAAACCATATTTGTAAAGAAAAGCAAAGAAAATGTAAACATGATTATGAATTAACATTAAGAAATGCAAGACACAAAATTACATACATGTATATTCACACACATACATGTACATATACTTCCTATGCTTTCAAAACAGTACGATCCTAATTCCATTCAATCCTTTTTTTGATGCAGAGTCTAGAACACAGAACTGTCCTGTAGAAGTTTAAAGCAAGCTACATATGTACCTTTTAATTTCCTAGTAGCCACATTAAAAAAATTAAAGTTTTTAAAAAATCCAGGTAAAATGAATTTTAGTAATATATTTCATTTAACTCCATATAAAAACATAACTATTTCAATATCTAATAGAAAAGTTATTATTGAGATATTTTACATTCCTTTTTTCATACTAAGTCTTCAAAATCTACAATGTATTTTACATTTGCAGGACATCTTAATTTAGAAGACCTGCATTTCAAGTGTTCATTAGCCACATGTGGCTAGTGGCTGTCATATTGAAGAACACAGGGCAAGCAAGCTCTTTTAAACCCCTTTCCCTACATACGGGACCCCGGCTAGCCTAATTGCAAAACAAATAAACCAGCTAGAACAATGATGCCCTAACCCCTAGACTGCTCTCTTGGAAGACTAACAGCACCACGCTCAAGTTCACTGGACCCTTTCAGACAATGATATGGAGTGGAGTCCTAGGGCCCAGGTAATTAGCCAGGTAGAACCCCCAGCTTCTTTTCCTTACTTATTTCTTCCTCCCTTTCTCCACCAATCTCTTGCCAAGGTCCTGGAACTTCCAGACAGGCCCACAATATACCTCTAGCTCCGGTTCTATCTCTCATGCTCTCTTTCTGCTTCTCTCTCTCTCCCTTGCACAAACATGTGTGCACAGGCACACATATATACACATTGCTTCAGTCTTGCTGCATTTCTTGCAGGAAGTTAAACTCAACTGACATGAGTTGAGAATTTTTCTCTCTTTTGTTAGGCCAGAAAGTGCTGTGAACACGATGTAGAGAAAGAACACTATATGGGGAAAAGAATTGGGTAATGGACAGAAAACTAGGTCAGAAATTAAAAAGATTCACCGCCTGTACTTTTCTGCACCAACTAATTGCATTCTCTTGAGCAAACCATTTCTGGGGCTCCGGTCCCTCATCTGTAAAGTGAAAAACTTAGACTGAACAAGCTCTAATGTCCTGAATAATCTTAGCATTCCGTGTTTCAGCCTGGCCCAGTCATACGTCCATCTCATCAGCTACACCCCTGGCTTCCTGGATGAAGCACACGGAAATAGACAGTGGTCAAGACAATATTTAGCCTTCAAAATATTTTTTCATATAAATTATTTTAGCTAGAAATGAGTTGTTTGGTTTAGCCTGTTCTGTGGCTTCCCTACCACGTAAACATATAAGCTTGGGGAGAATATAAAGGGAGGTGAATGAACTCATAATCGTTGTGTAAACTGTGAACAAGGATTAAACGCGAGACTGAAATGCCCCCCGTTTATAAAACGTTTGAACCAAGCTGCTGGTGAGCCACAATTTCTGCACTTCATTTTTCTTGACAGTGGGCCATAATTAATGCTTGGAGTTCTAAGAGAGAGCCTCACGAGTTCTCCCAGATGCGGCTGTTGTTGCCCTTTGTTCTATCACAACAACATGCTGGTGATACATTTGTCTCTCTTCATGAATGTTTAGGGCACAGAAACAGTGCGGTCTCTTTGAGGACTGGAAACCAATGCTGCCTCGGTTACTCCTTTTTGCTGGATGGGTAGGAGTTAAAAGGGCCCTGGTGCTTTTATAGGAGCCCTGGTGGCTCAGTGGTTAAGAACTCGGCTGTTAACTAAAAGGTCAGCAGTTCAAATCCACCAGCCACTCCTCGGACCCTATGGGACAGTTTTACTCTGCCCTACCAGGTCCCTATGACTTGAAATCAACTCGATGGCAATGGGTTTATGATTTTGGGTGCTTTTATAAGGAATCCCTGGGTGGTGCAAATAGTTAAGCAGTCAACTACTAACCAAAAGGTTGATGGTTCGAACCTACCCAGATGTGTCTTGGAAGAAAGGCCTGATGATCTGCTTTTATAAGAAATGGAGCAGCCACAAGTCGACACCCAAGCGTTTATTCAGTCTCGCAACGAGAAACAAATAAAGGCAACGTTATTTCTAAATGTCACTGTATAATGGCTTAGGTTATTTTAAAAAAGCGTGGATCAAAGAGACAAATGCCATTAATACATTCAGTGGACCCTCAAGAAGCACCTATTGACACAAGGCCATCAGCTATAATAGCTAAAAGCCCCAGGGAGACACACAGACCGGAAGCCCTTGCACTGACAGACTGAACCCAGGCTTATTTTAACAAAATGTTCTTTCCCTAAAGATCCCTGCAGAAGGCCTGTCCTCTTGAATAGACCAGCTCTTCTAGAACACAACACTTGGACAGTCCCCACAGGAAATTCTCCTCATGCCAGTTTGAAAATAACATCCCCGACAGGACCGTTTGGATAGGAAGTTTCAGCCACAGGAGGCAGACTAAACAACGGAATTCCTGAAAGCATTCAAGTCACTCATTCTAGAAACGAAGGTCCCGGCTTCTGCTTTGCTAGTGTCCAGCTTGTGCTGGACTGAGGGAGGATGAGCCTCTGCTGGAGGCCGCCTCACCGGAGGGTGAAGCCAGGTCTGGCTTTCCTTCAGGGAAACTTCCAGGCTGACCAGGAAGTTGCTGGCAGGCATCATCTGTTCCAAATACTGCCCCTCCTGGAGCCTGCTACCTAAATGCTTTCCACTCCATGGGGTGGGGAGACTATTTAGTGTTCTCCTGGCTTACACAATGACAGCAAGGACCCCATTATTAAGCACACAGCCCCCCTAGATGCAGCACATAGCACGATTTTGTTTATTCATTGTTAACTGCCTTCTGGAGCCCTGGTGGCACAGTGATTAAGAGCTTGGCTGCTAACCAAAAGGTCCACAATTTAAATCCACAGCACTCCTTGGAAACCGTATGGGGCAGTTCTATTCTGTCCTACAGGGTGGCTATGAATAGGAATTGACTTGATGGCAACAAGTTCAAATTGCCTTCTGGACAGCAGGGTGGGCCTGGACTGGGAAGGGAAGAGCTAAGGTTTAATTTTTGAGACTGTTGTAAACCTCTGAGTGGCCATGGTGGCAGGGGCTGAGGGGTGTTGAAAAGGAAGAAAAGGCCCAATAAGGGACATAAAAGGACTCTGAGCTGGGTGTGGAGTTCCTAGGAGCTAGAGTTATCCAAAGAAGCCCTGCTGGTGCAGTGGTTAAGTGCTCAGCTGCTAACCAAAAGGTCAGAAACTAGAACCGGGACTTTGAACTGGTTTATTCTGGTTCAAAACCCCCTGCTGAGAATTTGCATTTTCACCCCCAGTATACTGAATCTGAATCTGCAGTTAACAAAATCCCCAGGTGATTCTTATTTATATATAAAATGTCCATTCTGACTTAAGAATTACCCCGGGGCCTTGTTAAACTGTAGATTCTGATTCAGTATACCTTAGTTACAAAGGCAAATTCTCAGCAGGGGGTCGAGCCAGAACAAACCAGTTCAAAGTCCTGGTTAGAATCCACCAGCCACTCTGCTGGAGATTCCATAAAAATTACAGTCTTGGAAACCCTATGTGGCAGTTCTACTCTGTCCTATAGGGTCTATATGAGTCAGAATTGACAACTTGACAGCAATAGGTTAGAGTTACCTGAAAAAAAAAAACAAAAAAACCGTTGCCTTTGAGTCAATTCTGACTCATAGTGACCCTACAGGACAGGGTAGAACTGCCCCACAGAGTTTCTAAGTAGCACCTGGTGGATTCAAACTGCCGACCTTTTGGTTAGCAGCTGTAGCGCTTAACCACTACACCACCAGGGTTTCTAAGTTACCTGAGGAGCTTACTAAAATGTGGAATCCTGGACCTCATTGCTTCTCTTAGGAATTGGAATTTCTAAAACAATCATTCTCAATTGGGGGCAATTTTGCCCCCCATGAGACATTGGGCAATGTCCAGAAACATTTTGCTTGCCTCAACTTGGGGATTCCTGTTGGCATCTAGTGAGTGGGTAGAGGCCAGGGATGCTGGGAAACATCCTGCAACGCACAGAACAGCCCCACAATGAAGAATTATCTGGCTGAAACAGCAACAGCACAGAGGTGGAGAAGCCTGCGTTATGAGGAAGAGAGGTGCCAAGTATTTGTGGTTTAACAGTCTCTCCTGGTGATTCTAATGCACACTGAGCTTTGAGAACCACTGCCCATGCCTTAAGGAACCCTGGTGGCATAGTGGTTAAAAGCATTCAGCCTCCAGCCGAAAGGTCGGTGGTTTGAACCCGCCAGCCACTCTGTGGGAGAAAGATGTGGCAGTCTGCTTCTGTAAAGATTTACAGCCCTGTAAACCCCATGTGACAGTTCTACACTGTCCTAAAGGGTTGCTATGAGTCGCAATCGACTCTCCGGTGGTGGGTGTTGGCCCATACCTTAGCAGCCAGCTGACATGAGATTGCCAGAGCAATGAGGGTGGGCCGAAGGTGGGCATATGAGCCCACCAAAAGCGTTAGCACTAACAATAGTCATGAACTACGTGCAATTTATCCCAAATGAGACCCCAAGGAAGGAGTTCCTGGGTGGTGTAAACAATTTATATGCCCAGCTACTAACTGGAAGTTCAGAGATTAGAGTTCACCTAGAGGTGCTTCGGAAAAAAGTCCTAGAGATCTACTTCCAAAAAGTCAGCAAGTGAGACACGTGGAGTTGCCATGAATCAGAGCTGACTCGACAGTGACCAATTAAGACCCATGGAAGACTTTAATAATAGGACTTACAATAATAATGGGACAGCTCTCATGAGAAGGTATAGGGTCCAGTTACCCACAAGCAGAAAGTCAAGAGCATGTTGAGCAACTGTGCCTCAGAAACATCAACCTCACTGCCAATTAGTCCACCATCACCTTTATAGCTTTGTTGATTTGGCTCTGGAAGATTGTGTGGAGTTCTCAAGTGTACTATGCTGCTGGATAGGGCCCTACCAGTTAATTCTAGGCCCTGTATGTTGATCGCTTGATGTGTAACAGGAGGCTAAGGGACTCCAGAAAACGTCATATTAAGAGTCAAGATTTTTGCCTCTCTCTTCATCAGCCATGTCATATGACTAGACTGCTACCTGTGAACACCTCAGTGTCCTATCCCATAATAATGCTTAACCTATCTAACTCATAGCATTGTTGTAAGGGTCACCAAGAGTGTCTAAGAAAGGGCCTTTAAAAAACTGCAATGGGAAAAAGTGATTGTGTTTGTAGGTAGAAGGAGGAAAAGAAAAACTTGTTGCATTAACCTATTGAAAATAAAAAATGTTTTTCTTTGAAGTCATGGAGCTGATGGAGGTGTATGTCATTTTCTAGAAATAATTACGAATGCTCATGGCTATAAGCAATTGGACAAGAACAAAAAGTAGATTTTCTTTCTGCATCATAATTGAAAGTTTTAGACTTTTTGATAAAGGAACACAAAGGATATAATCAAAGTCATATGAGTCATATGGCTGTTTCCATTTCAAACTAAGTCTGTGTAATTAGGTTATACAGACCCCATAAACAACTGAGACCAAGCCTTGTTGTTTTGGTTGCTTGAGGCATGACTCTTGTCCTTTTTGCAAATTCTATTGCAATCGTTGTCTTTCTCTCAAAACATTATTATCTCTATAACATAAAATCTGCAACCTTGATGTGGCTACAAATGAAATATCTGTCCAGGATAGCATACCTTGTTTTACTCTGCTTACCTCCAAGGACTCATTTCCTCTATTGATTCTCATTTGTTTATCGGCTCAGTTCATGAGCACATGGGTATACTACCTTTAATTCTACATTTGGTATAACTTGTTGCCATCAAGTTGATTCCAACTCATGGTGATCCATGTGTTACATATCGGAAGTGTTCCATAGCATTTTCTTGGGTGGCACAAATGGTTTGCACTTGATTACTAACAAGAAGGTTGGTGGTTCAAACTCACCCAGCAATGCCATGAAAGAATGGCCTGGAATATTTATGGAAGCAAATCACCAGGCATTTCTTCCATAGCACCACTGGGTGGGTTCAAACCAACCTTTTGGTTAGTAGTCAAGTGCAAACCGTTTGTGCCAACCAAGCACTATTACATTTTATGTAGCACATAGTAACTATTGACAAAGGCACCATTACCCCTATTTTACAGATGGGGAAGTTCAAATACCAAGGTATTAGACTTAGTGAAGGTCGGAACTCCTGAAAAGTTTTCAAGGACTGCTCTGACTTAAGCCTGTGGATTAATCACCTGGCCCTGACCCAAGTTTTTCACTTGCTTTTAGTGAACATTTTAGAGCACCCTGTAGCTACTTTACTATCATTTTATTAGTTATTCCATGCAACAGGGTAGCATAGTTTTCCTTATTTACCCATGGGGAAGTGGGTAGAGAGCAAGTAAGTTCATTTCTACATAAATGCAATGCCCTTGTCTGTGAATCCACTTCCTATATTCTTACCTGAAAGTCAAACAAACTCTCAGTGGGAATCTCACAGGAAATGCCTGACAGGATTTCCTCCCGTGACCGAAGCCACCCATCATCCATCGCAGATGAACAGATTCTCATTGCATGTTTCGTTGGAAGACAAGATTCCTAACAGAGTGCAGGAGGCCCCAGCCACGGAAGGCATCCCCTGATGTGCTTTTACTTTGGATGATAAGCACAAAAATGGTCACAGTAAAGTATCTAGAGGTTTTACTGAGTGGAATAGTGATGGTACCTAGACCACAAGCAACTCCTGCTGTGCTCGGTGACATAAAACAGTTTCTTCTTCCTCTTCATGTTCCTCCTTGAACACAGTGTAAGGAACCCCTTATAAAAATTTGTTTGGAAGCCCTGATTTTCCAAAGCTAGATTAGATCTCAGGGCCACCACATTCTGTGTTTGCATTCTCACATCACGTCTTTACAAAGAGTTTTACAAACACCGATGTCACCCCAGCTCCTCGAATGAATGCTCTGAATGACTGAAGATTCTCTGATTACATTGAGGAAGCACAAAATGTTCACGAAAATCACTCCTTTGTTTTCTGTAATTAGCTGGTTCTCTTCCTCTTCTTAATTCCATGCTTAGTGATCCATCGACTTGGTTAAACAATAACATCACAGAAGATTTGTAGACTGCATTTATTACACTACGATACAGTGTGAGGAGACAGATTACCCAATAAGCAAGGTATGCAGGGGCTTAACTGTGCTTACTTACTAACCTGTAGTGTAGCTGTGGTGAAAACCCATGTGAAATTGTGCACTACAGATTAGTAGGTAAACACAATGAAGGCGTGCATACCATGCTCACTTGTTAATTTGCCCCTGAGTGATAAAATATTAACATTAACATGGAATTTCTGCTTCATGCCCAAACCACCAACCAACAGCTGTCGAGCGAATCAATTCTGACTCATAGCGACCCCATAGGGTTTCCAAGGCTGTAAATCTCTATGGAAGCAGGCTGCCACGTCTTTCTCCCGTGAAGCAGCTGGTGGTTTCAAACCACTGACCTTTCAGTTAGCTTCACCCCCAGGACCTTTATTTTCTCCAAGTATCTCTAACATGGTTTTAGCAGTAATTATTTATAGTTTTTTATCTGGAAAATCTTTTTGTTTATTCTTTTGTTTATAGCCTGAGCTGGCATGCCATTTGGTGAAGAAACTCACCTCTAGGTCTATTTCTTTTGATTTTGGAGTGGTAGTGAGGAAGCGGAGTCTCTGAGCGGATCAAATGGTTAACGCACTCAGCTGCTAAATGAAAGGTTGGAGGTTCGAGTCCAGCCAGAGGCACCTCATTAGAAAGACCTGGAGATCTATTTCTGCAAAATCAGCCACTAAAAACCCTATGGAGCGCAGCTCTACTCTGACACATATGGGGTTACCACAAGTCAGAATCAACTCAACACTAAGTGGGAAGTAGGGAAGTAATATAGATTTTCCTGTCAAAAGTGATTTACCTGAAAACACATGATAAAGATGGTTGAAAAAAAAAAAGAAGCCAACTTGCAGGAACACGTGGCACCTTTTATGTGAGTCAAATGCCCAGCAAATTATAAAGGAATTACAAACATGTCCATAAATGCTTCGAAACAGTGAACAACACCCTTGGCGTCTTGTGTTTACAGTAGCCTTAGGTCCACCCTTTCTTGGCTGACAGAATCTTTTGTCTGAGAGATGAGCTCTTGTCCTCCTGTGTCTAGCCTCTTTTGTGGGTGGAGAAGGGAGGGAGGTTGTAGTGTTTCTATCAACAGGTGGCCAGATGCAGGTACTTTAGAAAACATTGATTCATTTTATTCCTTTTATTGTACCAAAGACAAAAACAAAAATAGTGAATAGTGATAAAGGATTGGGATATGGTCCCTTTTTATAGTTCTTTAGCATTCTTTCACTCTCTTCATCTTTCCCTTAACTCTAGCCCAACGTTGCACCAGACACCATGATCTACCACCACATTCGAAGTCCTGTGGGATCCTTAGTACTGCCTGGGGCCCCACACAGGTGGACAGCCGGAGGTGCCTTCCTTTGCACCATTGCACTATCTGCCAATCTGTCATTAGCCTATGCCCTAAGTTTCACAGGAGTCTGCCCAGTCCACACCCTATAACACACCTAAGGAAAGGGAACAGCTTTCAACAAGTGGCACTCCTTCCTCATAATATCCACAACCTGGTCCATCCAGTCCCTTCTTTACAGGAGATGAGTAGGGGAGTCAGTCCTGCTGGATGGACAACAGAGAGTATCCTCAGGCTAGTCAGGGCTTGGTACTGTCAGTAATTGCTTCTCTAATTATGCTCTTTCCAAATGTGAAACATTAGGTGATATATAATGTATGTAAGGAGCCCTGGTGGCACATTGGTTAAGAGGTTGAGTGGTAACCAGAAGGTTAGCAATTCAAATCCACCAGCCGCAGTTCTACTCTGTCCTATAGGGTCTCTGGGAGTCAGAATCAACTTGATGGCAAAGGGTTTGTTTGTTTATTTGTTCTTTAATATGAAGTATGTAAGGAGCCCTGCTGGTGCAATGGTTAAGCACTAACTGAAAAACTGGCAGTTCAAACCCACCAGTCTCTGCGAGAGAAAAGCTCTGGCAATCTGCTCCTGTAAACATTAAAAAAAAAAAACATTACAGTCTAGGAAACCCTAAGGGACAGCTCTACTCTGTCCTATAGGGCTGCTATTGTCAGAAGGAACTCAACAGCACAGAACAACAGGAAGTATATAAAGACTTTTGCAAAGCAATGACTGGTTTCAATGGGTCATTGGCTAAATGTAAATATCCATTAAAATAGAATCAATAATAATCACAAAAACCTCACTCCCAAGCCCAGCACCCAGAACTCAGAGAAAGGGAGCCTGTGTAGCACACAGGCCTGGAAGGATGGGTGCCTGGATGGCTCCTGGGGATGGCACGCCATGGTGTCTGGGTGTTCATTCCCATCCGCACCTCCTACCACTAGACTAGACATTTCCACAGAACTACTGTTAGGTGGGACCCCTTCTTCAAGCCTCAGGGTAAGGCTTGGCAGTAACAGAAAAAGGCTTCTGCCACGTCATGGTTTGTTAGCAAGAGCAGCTTTCTTTGTAAAGTTCCGCCACGCTTGGGACTCTCAATACTTCATGGGGAAAGCAGGAGGAGGCAGGAACGTAAAGTGAGGTGGGGTGTGAGATTGGAAACCCTATGTTTTTTTATAAATGAATTAGGGTTCATGTCTGAAAAGGCACTAAAATTGCAATGCAGGCCCAATTAATCTAAGTTTTAAATTTGGGAAAAGTCAGACTGAATCCACTTGCTCTGCCGGACGACTCGTATTATGGCATGTGTCCGGTGAAAACCTCTTCCCCTGTAGCCTGCATCTCACTTGACTCATTTGTGATTCCAAAGCTGTGACTGAAAGAGCCTTCAAATTCACAGGTGTTCAGCTCACTGGGGACACGGCACAGAAATTCAAAACGCAGCAGCTATTAGTGTCCAGTCTCATTATTTTCATGGCCAGGAAAGACTCAACGCGAACACAGTGGAACAAGAGCCCTTTTGGGGTAGGGAGGAAAAAACAAGGTAACTGAAGACCCTCAATAGGGACAACACGTTCAGCAACTTCTGGAAGTCATCACAGGGAGCAAGCCGCACAGCCGACTAACGTTCATGCAGACAGTCTTACAGGGCCAAGTCCAGGGGATCCAGAAAGAGGGCTAAATCAACTGGGTCCAACTGAAAGCGGTGGGTCAGTTCCAGAGGCTTAATCTGTTTTGTGTGTTTTTTGTTTTTAACTTGAAATTAGGAAGATTTCCTGGCTAAAATCACGTCAGCTGTGTAATCATCGTGCTGTACAGCAGAATTGCTCTTTACAGCAAACACATGGGTCAAGGGCTCCCTCTGGCCCTAACGGGGCCAGCAGAGCCCCTAGTGGAGGAGTTGCTGGATGCCTGAGGCCAGGATCTGGAACAGAGAAATGTCCACGTGTCCCTGTCCCAGCAGGCGCCCAGCAATATTTCCTCCCCGTTTGGTCCTCTAATCATGTAGAGTCTGGAGAAGTAGGGAAAGTATATTACCCTCTCTCTCAAAAAAAAAGAGAGAGAGAGAACAGTATAGTATATAGTATATGGAGGAGCCTAGGTGCCATCAGCTGCTAATCCAAAGGCTGGAGGTTCAAACTCATCCAATGGTGCCATTGAAGAAAGGCCTGGCAATCTGTTTCCATAAAGATTAAAGCCAAGAAAACTCTATGAGGCTTGGTTCTACTCTGTAACACGTGGAGTCCTCACAAGTCGAGGGCTTACTCAATAGCAGCTAACAACAACAACAACACAGTATAGAGCTATTTACCTACTGAGTTACGTCTGGGCTGACATTAATACTCAGATATTCCTCAGTTTCTTCTTTACAATGCCTCATTTTAGCCTAAGACTTCAGCATTTTGAAATTTCTCCACTAACAGCATGAGCATAAGATTCATGCAAGATTCATGCAAACACTTTCATTTGCAGAAGATGATTCAGTTCCAACTTGTTTGGTTTAACCCCTGCTCTGATCTCTTTGAAGTGCACGTGTGTATATCAGTGTCCACTACCAGGACTGCTGTTACCTAAAGCTGACACTATCAACGGCATTGGTTACTGTGTGTTTTAAGATAAGTGCATGCTTCCAGGACAGGAACAATGGCTTTTTGTAGGCTGCATGGGGAGGCCTGCCCTACAGTAAGACTGTTGTTTCTTTGCAACCAGCTTTGATCAGTATTTATTTTTGCTGGCCTTGCATGGGGCATCCCATGTGGTTAAAATGGGAAATGGAATATTTTTAGTTGCTCCAATTATTTTTACTCAGCCTACTAATCAATATCAACTCTAATGCCATTTGAATAACATAAAATAGCACAGTGATTAAACTCTTCCTGCTAAAAGCTCCAAATGACGATGAGGCTTCAATCCAATACCAATTTCAAAGCCAACTGCCACGCCATCTTCTAAAAGTTTGTTAAGGATAAAAGTTATTGCATCCTAAGCGGAGCTTTCTTTTGGAATAATCATTGATTGGCCTGGGGTGGTTACAGATTTAAGTGTCCTTGCTTATTGGGGTCAAACATTTGTCTTTAGCAAAATCAGGGAGTTGGATTAGATTCTAAAAATAAATGGCAAGAATGTATTCTATGACTTCAGGATTCTCCAGTGGGTGGGTGGGGGTATCAACTAAGTTAGGATACCCATAACAACTGAATAAACTTCAGCAAAATCCTCTCCAAAGTCATGTCGACTTGGCAAGGTCATGTTAAAAAAAAGGTTGGGTTAAATAACATTATTTCTCTGAGGAGAGGGCAGATAATTAGCGCCAAATTTATCTGCATAATGGAAAGCTCTGTGGTTTGGGAGGAGCCCTGGTGGTGCAGAGGTTAAGAGCTTGGCTGCTAACCTAAAAGGCCGGCAGTTCAAATTCACCAGCTGCTCCTTAGAAACGCTATGAGGCAATTCTACTCTGTCCTATGGAGTTGTATGAGTAGGAATCGACTTGACAGCAATGGATTTAATACGCTGGGAAAGGAGCCCTAGTAGTACAATGGTTGAGTTCTCAGCTACTAACTGAATGGTTGGTGGTTGGAACCCACCAGCAGCAACTCAGGAAGAAAGACCTGGAGATCTGCTCCTGTAAAGATTAAGAGAAACCAAACTCGTTGCCATCAAGTTGATTCCGACTCATAGTGACCTACAGGACAGAGTAGAACTGCCCTGTAGGGCTTCTAAGGCTGTAAATCTTTGCGGAAACACACTGCTATATCTTTTCTCCCTCAGAGCGGCTGGTGTTCAAACCACCGACCTTTCGGTTAGCACTGAGCACTTAACCACTGCACCACCAGGGCTCCTTCATAAAGATTATGGCCTAGGAAATCCTATGGGGCAGTTCTGTGCTCTATAGGGTCGGTAAGAGTTGGAATCAATTCGATGGCAAACAACAACAACATACTTTGGAGAGATGAGAGACCTGGTAGTTTCTAAAGAAGCTGATCTGATCAGTGCCTTCCATTGCTAATTTTTTCTGGAAGAAATTTATAGTTCATAATTATGTTATTCTGGATTCTAAATACTTGTGTGTCAGAAACTTTTAGGATTACTAAACAGTCCTGAATACATAAGAAACAAGAATAAGAGGCTGAGAAAATGTACTGTGTCAGTTAAGCTCAGCAGTCAAAAATATGAATTGAAACCCAAGGACTTCACACAGCAATAGCTTTAAAATCTGTATGCTTGCCCTGAGTCATAAAAAATAGGCCAAGAAGCTTGAAAGTACACAGATCTACTAAATAAAAGAGGTGAAGGCTGAAATAATAATTTGAAAACCCTGAGATGCTGAACTCCTTTAAAAATATATCTTTGTAATAAATATATATAAGTGAAATTTTGAAAACTATAAACTCATGCAGATAACTCTGGACAAGAAAAAATAGGTAAAGGAATAGTTGGCAAACATGAACACGTATAAATCAGTTGCTCCAGATGACACACGTCCTTGGAGGATAAAAGAATTTGACTAATATGCTTACTGAACAATGGTGCAGTAAAAATGAATAATTATTTCGAAAAATTACCTTGCACTCTAGGGGGATGTCAAAAGATTGGAAAAAGACCAACAGCATGTGATCCTGATGCAGAAAGAAAATAGAAGGAAAGGTAGTAAAAAAATGAATGTACAACATATGCAATTGTTGGTTTAAAAAAGAAATTGTGGAGTAAACATTAGGGAAGTAAAACTAAAAAAGCTCAGCAAACCGGGGATGAATAGCCAGAAGACAGTTTGCATTTAAATGACCACAGACAAGTTTATGAGATTCTCTCAAAGGCTATAACACCGTTCTTATTGTAGCTAAGAACATGAAGGGACAAAGGAGGGGAACGAGCTGAATGTGCAGTGTTTTGGGAAAGATTTTATTTTCACTATTAGTCCAAACTGGCTAGATTCAAAGGGGGACTGGGAATGGACAGAAATTTCAAACAAAAATGGTATTAAATCCAGTTTTGGGGAGTTGTTACAGACGGTGTCTTAACAACCCGCTATCACAGTAATCTGAATTGACATCCTGACTGATGACCCAAGACAGAGAGTCTCGAAATTTACGGATGAACATGTAGGTGAGGAGTGCCGCAAAAACTCAAGGCAGGAGTAAGAAAAAATATAAACTAGAAGGTTAGACCCGGACACATCTGCAGCTAGAGAAAAACCACTGAAAATATAGAGACGAATAGGCTGGAGAAACTTAGAAAGCAAAGAAGTGTAGGAATGAGGAAAATTAAGCAGGAATCCACACTGAGCAAGAATTGGGGATGGTGGTGGGGGGAGGCCATTGGTATTATCAGATTCCACTTAAAACTATTTTCAGAGCATGTGACGTGGAGTGATGTTTGCTGTTAGCTGTCTTTGAGTCAGCTCCCGACTCCTGGTAACCCCAGACACAGTGGGATCGGAACTTTGTGATCCATAGGGTTTTCACTGAGTGATTTTTGGGAAGTAGATTGCCAGGCCTTTCTTTCTAGGCAGTTAGTCTGGAAGCTCCACTAACACCTGTTCAGCATCATAGCAACACACAAGCCTTCACAGGCAGGCAGGTGGTGGTTGCACATGAGGTACACTGGTGGAGCCTCGAACCCAGGTCTTCCACATGGAAGGTGAGAATCCTACCACTTAACGATTCTCCCCACCTCCTCCAGGAATAATTCATCAACAATAAAAGTGGAAGTAGCAGGAGCAACATTCACCGAGTGTGCCCAAGAGGTGGGTCCTTTTACAGAGGTCTCATTCTCTACTCATAGGAATCCTGTGCTGTGGGAGTCATCATCCCCACTTTATGGATGAGGAAACAGAGGTGCAGAGGGCTTAAGGCCATATAATAAGTCACAGAGCTGCAAAGTGGCGGATTTAGAGTTTGCAAACAGGACAATCTGACTCCACAGTCAACAGTCATCCCCCATCACACACTCTGGAGGATCCCTCCCCTGGCTTCCTTCTGATCTCCATTCAAATGCCAATTCCTCAGTAAGGCCTTGTTATGGAAAACAGCATCTCCTTGCCTTGGTTTATTTACTTCACATCACCTACTACCACCTGATACATTATATATTTGCCTGCTTACTGCCCTCTCACTGAAGTATCAGTTTACTGTAGAATCCCCAGGCCCTCAAACATGCCTGACATCTCATATTGTTGTTACTGAATCATATATACTTTTACCAGGAATGAATACTTTCTTTTTACTACCTATGTTTAAACTTCTAATTTAATTTTTGCCTAGTTTGCAAAATCACACTCAGAAAACAGAACACAGAACAGAGGATAAGAACTTCCAAGAAAGGGCAAATACCTTTGTTGGATATTTTTATAAGAACATGAAGTAATTTACATCCGCTGGACAAAGCAATGTTTCTGTATAGCACTATTTTTATGAATAGAAATCCCCTGCTCTCGTTGAATGTTAAAGAAAGTCAAACAACTAACAAATTTGAAGGGGAACCAAATCACTGGGGGAATCAAATCAAATTTGAAGGGGGTCCCCATGCCTCGATCCAGCCGGTCAACCAAACCAAGAAAGTGCAAGTAGAGGGGGGAACATATGTCCCAAGAAACCAAAGAAAGGTGAAAAATCAATTAATCACCCTGTTTCCTTTAAATGACAGTAAGCAACTGAATGGGGGATTTAAAACATCAAATTGATCACATTTCCCACAGAATAATGGATATTGTCTGGTTATTTTGTAATTGCAGAGGCAATGTCTGAGTTATAGGGAACACTTGTTTTTCTTAGTCTCCTCCACCCTCCCTTGACCTACTTTTGATCCTGGACGTTATTCCTATCTAGTTGCCAACTGGATATTTCAATTCCCTGAAGTGAACTATAAGTGTTTGGGTTTTTCTTTTTTTTTTTAATCAAATCAGCGCCTCTCGGGTATTTAATAATTCCTTTTTGATGTTGAAGGAATTATAATTCCCTGAGGAGGCCAGTTGTCTTGAGTAGGCCCCAAAGAGGCCAAAAGAGAGGTACTTAGGAGAAGTCTCTAAAGTAGTAAGACACCAGCACCATTGCCCTATACCCATGTGCAAATGCAAAGCCTGATTATTGTCACATGGCCCTAGGTTCCATTCACACACTTTTCCTAAGAGAAAAAGTATGCAGGCATCAAAGAAAGAAAACTGGTTTGTGGCTTAGGGAAACAGGCCATTGCGTGGCTTATAACAACAGAAAGGTATTCTCTCTCAGTTCTGGAGGCTCCAATGTCAATTCCTTCTGAAGGCTCTGAGGGAGAATGTCCCCTGGCCTCTTCCTGCTTCTGGTGCCTCCTGGCAATCTGTGGCACTCCTTGGCTTATAGCTGCGTCACTCTAATCTCTGCCTCCATCTTCACATGGTATTCTCCCTGTGTATCTCTCTGTGTCTTCTTCTCTCCTTATAAGACACCAGTCATGGTGGATTAGGTCCACCCTAGTCCAGTTAACTAATTACATCTATAAAGGCCGTATTTCCTTATAAGTTCACAGCTACCAGAGGCTAGGACTTCAACATACTTGTGGCGGGGGGACAATTCAACCCATAACAAATAGTAAAGAAGGAAACATAAAAATATCTAATGATCAATAATGTCCATGTGCTAGACATTGTACTAGGGCTGCATACATACGATCTTGTTTAGTCCTCGCAGTAACTCAAAAAGGCTGGTACCGTGATTATCACAACTCAGAGAAATTAAGGAAATTTCCCAAAAGCATGCATCTATAAATGACAGAGCCAGGGTCCTTCTGGCTCTAGAGTCTGTCATCATAATCAGAAGCCTACACGACCTCACGTCTCTTACGGCACTTTTAGACCTACACAGGGAGACAGCTTGAAGCACTTATTGATAAAAGCCGAAGACTATAGCCTTCAGTACAGATAACAACTGAATGTGAAGAAAACAAAAATCCTCACAAGTGGACCACGAAACAACATCATGATAAATGGAGAAGAAATTGGAGTTGTTGATGATTTCATTCTACTTGCATCAACAATCAACATTTATGGAGCCAGCAGTCAAGAAATCAAGTGATGTATTGCATTGAGCAAAACTGCTGGAAAAGACCTCTTTAAAGTTTTACAAAGCAAAGATGTCACTTTGATGACTAAGGCACATCTGACCCAAGCCATGGATTTTTCAAGTGCCTCGTATGTGTCTGAAAGTTGGATAATGAGAAAGGAAGACGGAAGAAGAATTGGTGTGTTGGAAGTGTGGTATTAGCGAAGAATATTGAATATACTGTGGACTGCCAAAAGAATGAACAAATCAGTCTTAGAAAAAAAATACAACCAGAATGTTCCTGAGAAGTGAGGATGGTGAGGCTTTGACTCGCTTACTTTGGACACATCATCAGGAAAGACCAATCACTAGAAAACGGCATCATAGTTGGTAAAGTGGAGGGCCAAAAAAATGAGGAAAACTCTTGATAAGATGGATTGACACAGTAGCTGCAACAGTGGGCTCAAACATACCAACGATCACGAAGAGGCTCAGGACCCAGAAATGTCTCATCCTGTTATACATAAGGTCGCCATGAGTCAGAGCCCGCTTGAAGGCAACTGACAACATCACAGGGAAGGAGAGGATTCCACACTTTTGATGGTACCCAGATGCTTTTTCTATATGAAAATAAATGTAGGGACATCTAGGAGGGAAGGGTTAGTCCGGGTGCATTTGAATAGGATTCCTTTGATCCTCTTTAATCTATCATCAATTAGCTCATGAAACCAAAAAATATGTTTGGCTGACTGCTTTAAAGAACATTATTGGGACCACTTGTAGTCTGCCCTCTCATGCCTGTTTTAGTGGGAAATAATTGTGCAAGCTGGAAAGTTCTCATCTTCAGCATAATTTCAAGTGCTGAGAGAAATTACCCAAATATTTTCACCTATATAGCAATTTATTTTTCTCATTCACAGTCAGTCTCAGTCTCCTAACCTGGCCCTGGTGAACTGCAAAGAGACCCTAGCAACACCATCTCCACGGCAACAAGGAAGATGCAGGAAGAAAAACTCCGGCTCTGGAGTCAGGATGCCTGCATTCCAGTGCTGGCTGTATCATCCAGGGCAACCTCCTCAATCTCTCTGAACCTTAGCTTTCTCATCAGTAGGATAAGGAATCGCTGCCTTTACTGAGGTTCAAATAAGGTAATTTATTTATCATCACCACGGCTAATGTTTACAGTGCACTTGCAATGTTCTAGGCACTGACTGAGTTGCTTCATGGATGTTGTATGTAATTTTCACCCCATTAGCAGGTACTATCATTTAAAGATCTTGTATAAGGATGAAGAAGTTGATGGTTAGCTAAGGCTAAGTAAGTAATCTATCCAAGGTTACACAGCTAGTAAGTGATGAGCCAGGATTTGAACTCAGACCTGGGTGACTTCAGAGGCAAAAGCTTGTAATTGCTTCATATTGGGCTCTGCCTGCCTCCTGGCTGCTGTCCTTTGTCTCTGGGTCATATGAAAACTCTTGAATGCCATGTTCTGAAGTAAACCTTCATTACTGTCAAATGATCTCAGGTTCCATTTGTACAAAATTGTACAAGGAAGCTCCATAACACCAGTCCCTGAGCATGTCTGAACACCCAGACTCCATCAGAGGACACTCAGTTCAACAGGGGTGACGTGCATGGCTGTATGCATCATTGCATCACATCTATGCCATCGCTTCGCCTAAAGCTGTTAGTTTAAAATTTTAACAACTAGCTCCAATTTTACCGTTTCCTGGTTGGCACATTAAAATAATGAATGCATTATCGTTGTTTCAGAAAAAAAAAAAAATCATATGACCTGTTCAAGGTCACTTAGCTTGTTACAGGTAGGGCTGAGTCATTTCAGTAAATTATGATGCCTCAGTTTCATCTACAAAAATGAGGTGTTTGAACTGGCTCACCTCCAAGACCTCCTTCAGCTCTAAAACTCCATGGTTCTGGGCCATGGAATCAAATTAGCAAAACTAAATGCTGGATTCAGTCTTCCCCTTCAAATCAGGGAAGGGAGAAAATGGAGAGGAAAGAGGAAGGAAATAGCTGCAGTGTCAAGGCAAAAAGGAAAGGAGCCCTCCATGCGCTAAGTAGCAGAAGAATGGTTGCGGGGCAGAGGGGTGGGGAGGGCGGTTGCCGTAAAGAAGAATCCACTCTAGAAGCACAGTTGCGTGGAAGGCGTGGCTCTCACCCACTGCCAAGTGGCTCAGGCCTCTCCCCCACAGACTTTACCTGAGGTGCTCATCACCCCTTCTTAGCTCAGGTAAGTCACTTATCTGCCTCTTCCGTGAGGGAGGGAAGTGGGGGGCTGTCTGGTTTCAGCATTTCCATTTTTCTTGATCTCTGCCTATCCATTCTCACCATGGATGAAATTTAATTATTCCCATATTTCATCAAATCAAAGACTCCATGACCATTATTTTACACATTACCAAGGAGGGAAAGCACTGCCAATTATCCCTGTACGGTGCCATCAATTCTAAGATGCAGCCTGCTTTCGGTATGTTAAATAGTATGTCTTAGAATTGATGAATTCTTAGAATCGTTCTTATAACTACTTCTAGTACTAATAAAAGAACCCATAATTTAAGGGTTTTTTATGTACTAGGAGGAGTCCCTAGGTGATTCAAATGTTTAACGTGCTTGGCTGCTAACTGAAAGGTTGGAGGTTCATGTCCACCCAAAGGTGCCTCAGAAGGCTTGGTGATCTATTTCTGAAAAATCGGCCATTGAAAACCGTATGGAGCATAGTTTTACTCTGATACACATGGAGTCTCCATGAGTCGAAGTCAACTCAACAGCAACTGATTTTATGTATCAGGCACTGTTTTAAATGCTGTACATAGGTGATCTTATTCAGTACTCACAGCAACCTGTGAGGTATTTGTCATTATCCCCATTTAGAGCTGAGAAAAGCTCAGAGAGGCTAATAAACTTGCCCAAAGTTGCCTAGCTGGCAGAGACTGAATACAAACCTGGGTTAATATGACTCCGGAGCTTGTGTCTTTATTCACCAAGGTATCCCGCCTCAACCTTCCAGTGGTGGGCTACTTAATTATGGTCCTCAGAATGGCAAGTGGGCTTATTCATGGTCTTGGAGCGCTGGCCTCTCCCTCTCTTACTCTTATGGGTAGAGACGCTAGTGCAGGGAGAGGTGCGGAAGGGATAACAGATACTTCCTTGGTTCACAAAGAATCAGGAAGATGGTTCTAGCTCTGGGTATACAGGAGAAGTGGGCTTAGCGTGGCACCGGAGTTCTTAGAGCTGGTTCTATAGGGAAACATAAGAGCATGAGAAAAGGGGAGTCAGAAAGAAAGACAGATGAAGTTGGTACTTCAGTGCTCACACAAACAAGGGTTACCGTGAGACCGATGTTAGTGTTTCAAGGTTCCCAGAATGCTTGGGCCTTTCCAAGACCCTGAAAAGGAACATAGCAGTTGTGTATTCCTAATTTTGTCTTCTGTTTTTTTTTAAATGACCCCTCAAATTCTTTATGTTTCAGGTTCCACAAACCTGGATGCTCCTGGGTCCCACTCTTGGTATTTATAAGGTAGGTGTGGTGGAAGGTGGAGGGGCTTCGGAGGAAGGTGGGAGAGTGTGGGGCCCCCACGGGCCACACGAAGGAAGGAGCAACGGTTCCAAAGGGGAAAATGACTCAGAGAAAAGGATGTCTGTTTCTCTGGCCCACAAGTTTTATTTGGCCTGCAGAAGTGGGCCATTTCCTGCCTCATTCCTTCCAAGACTAACCCCACAGACTGGCAGTCAGAAATGTTCCTCTGTTTACTTTGAGAGGTTGTGTCCTAATACCAGTGAGTCTTCAGAGCCTGTTCCTCAAGCAGTCGAAGACAACCCATGAGGAGCGTGGGAAGGCTATAACAGAACTCTTAGCTATAATTTTCTTTTATCCTTTAAATATATTATATATATTATTTAAAAAAAACCCAGTGTCATCGAATAGGGGATGTAATATACTAACACAGTAGTAAATGTGTATAATTTACAAATAAAAGTATATATATGATGGGAATATGGACTAATTTTTTTTAATGACATAGGTCTACAATCAAAATATTTGGAAGATATTGCCCCATTCTATTTACGTTGCCCATTATAAAGCTTCTGGGAGACAAGGTCATCAATTGCCACCATCTTGCTTAAAAGTGTGAAATTATTAAATTCATGAAGATTTTTCAATATTTTGAGATTTCTTTCTTTACACTTCCCTCAACTTGAATATTTCCTTGTTTTTCCATTACTAGTCCAGTATCTGGTGTTTGCCAAAGCTACCTTCCTCAGGGAGCCCTGGTGGAGCAGTGGTTAAGCACTCGGCTGCTAACCAAAAGGTTGGTGGTTCCACCCATTCCAGACACTCCACGGGAGAAAATGTGGCAGTCTGCTTCCGTAAAGATTACGGCCTTGGAAGGGTCACTATGAATTGAAATCAACTCACTGGCAAAGTTTTTTTTTTTCATATATTCCTGAATATTTACCTCTGGGGCTCCTTTGTATCAGTGGAATGCAAAGAAGGGGAAAGAAGAGAAAGGGGAGGAGGGGAAAAGAGGCTTAAGAGATATGGCAACCAACTGCAATGTTAGACCTTACTTAGCTCATGATTCAAACAATCTATACAAAGAAAAGTTATCCCACCTTAAACTTGATATTAAGGAATTATGGTTCATTGTTTTTGGTGTGATACTGGTGGTGTGGTTCTATTTTTTAAGACTCCTCATCCTTTAGAGATAAATACTAAAATATTCTCAAATGAAACCATACGATTTCTGAGATTTGTCTCAAAATAATTCAAGGGGATATAAATGAGATGAGATTGACCATGAGTTGATCATTGTTGAAGATGGGTACTGAGTACATGGAGGCTCATTATACTATTCTCTCTACTTTTGTATGGTTTGAAATTTTCCATTACAACATGTTTGAAAGAAGGAGGAGGAAATAAACAAACCAAACATGAAGGAATCAGTGAGGCCTCTGATGTCCTGTGAAGGAAATCTCCACTTTGCCTTTCCTCCACCTGACGCATAGTCACATGATCCAGGGCAAGGCAAACGCAGCTTGCCAAGCACGCGTGTGGCCTCTTGAAACTCCTGAGTTTTACATTTAAGACCAGGAAATGAACGGTTTGGGACTGGAGATGCTTTACTGCTGGCAAAAGAGAACTTGCTGATTCTCAAGGAGAAAACAATAAGACCAATGAAATGAGATCGCAAGGCTCTCTGGACATCAAAGAATCATTACAAAGCAACCTATTGATGAGCGAAGTGTAAATGAACCAGGAACATGCGGATTCAATTTCCTTAGAAATACACAAGTTAAAAAATTTGAGAACAAATGCCCAGTTAAACACGTGTGGAACCGAAATGCTTTGAAAGACATTGAGAGAGTCATTGAACCCAAAAGGGCCCTGGCTTTGCTCTGGGAACTGGAGCTTGTTCTCTGTTGTAGTGTTATTTCCCCATCTCACTCTATTTCCTCTGTTACTTAGCCTCCTTCCTTCCAGCTCCTAATCCAAACTTGACTTCAAATTCTCAAAACATAGCAAGAGAAAAACCCAGAGATTAGCCACGTTTTTTTTTTTTTTTTTTCTTTTCAATTTTGATGAAAAGACTCAATATGGCAAATCCATAAAGTTCACCCTGGTGGTTTAAACTTTGAAAGTGTTGCGAATAGTTAACACAGTGAAAATGAAGTGAAGAGGAAATGGATGTCGAAGTAATCCCACTGTGTTCCTCTCATACTTCTTGTCCCCCACCAGTTTCATTGTATTCCTCTAATACTTCCTGCCTCCACCCTCTTAAACTACAAGAAAGAATTCAACAATCTAGACATGCCTTGGAGCCCCTGGGTGGTGCAAATGGTAAACACCGTTACTAGGCTTGCTGCTAGCCAAAATGCTGGAGGCTTAAATCTACCCAGAGGCACCTTGGAAGAATGGCCTGGCAACCGACTTCTGAAAAATCAGTCACTGAAAGCCCTAGGGAGCACAGTCCTACCCTGAAACACATGGGGCTGCAATGCATCAGAATTGACTCAATGGCAGCTGGTTGGTTGGTTGGTTCGTAGACATGCCTTGTGTGGATCTCCATTTAGTTCAAAGGTTTTAAAAAGATGCTTCCCAGATTATGCAGTTCACAACCCAATACCTGGTGCAAGTTAGTGAGGGAGGTAAAGGAACTGGTAAAGCTAACGTTGCTATACAGCCTTGACCTGTTGTTGTTGTTAGTTACCATCAAGTCTGCCCCGACGCATGGCAATCTTTTTTTTTAATTGTACTTTAGATGAAGGTTTACAGAATGAACTAGTTTCTCATTAAACAGTACACGTATTGTTTCATGACATTGGTTAACAACCCCACTACATGTCAACACTCTCCCTTCTTGACCTTGGGTTCCCTTTTACCAGCTTTCCTGTTCCCTTCTGTTCACCTTCCTGTTCCTTGCCCCTGGGCTGGTGTGCCCCTTTAGTCTTGTTCTCTTTTATGGGCCTGTCTAACCTTTCACTGAAGGGTGAACCTTGGGAGTGACTTCATTACTCAGCTAAAAGGGTGTCTGGGGGCCATACTCTTGGAGTTTCTCCAGTTTCTGTGAGACCAGGAAGTCTGGTCTTTTTTAGTGAGTTAGAATTTTGTTCTACGTTTTCCTCCAGCTCTGTCTGGGACCCTCTATTGCCGACTCATGGCAATCTTATGTTTAACAGAACAAAACATTGCCTGGGCTTGTGCCATGTTCATGATCATTGGTATGTTTAAGTCTATTTTTTGGCTATTGTGTCAATCCATTTCATTGAGGGTTTCTCTCGTTGAGGGTGTCCCTCATTTTCACTGATCCTCTATTTAACAAGCATGATGTCCTTTTCCAGGGATTGGTCTAAATTGGTCTAGCAACTGGATTACATCTGAACGTGCAAAAAACAAAAATCCTCACAACTGAACCAATAAACAACATCATAATAAATGGAGAAGAAATTGAAGTTGTCAATGATTTTATTCTACTTGCATCAACAATCACCATCCCTGTAAGCAGCAGTCAAGAAATCAAACAACATACTGGGCTGAGCACTGCTGCAAAAGGCCTCTTAAGAGTTTTAAAAAGCAGAGATGCCACTTTGATGACTAAGGTGCACCTGACTCAGGCCACTGTCTTTTTTTTTTTGGACTTCAGATAAAGGTTTACAGAGTAAATTAGTTTCTTATTAAACAATCAATACATGTATTGTTTTGTGACATTGGTTACCAACCACACCAAATGACATGTCAACACTTTCCCTTTCTAAACCCCATTACCAGCTTTCCTGTTCCCTCCTGCCTTACTGTCCTCACCTTTGGGCTGGTGTGCCCATTTAGTTGCATTTTGTTTTATGGGCCTGTCTAATCTTTGGCTGAAGGGTGAACCTCAGGAATGACTTCGGTACTGAGTTAAAAGGGTGTTTGGGGGCCAAGCCATAGTCTTTTCGATCATCTCATATACATGCAAAGGTTGGATAAGGAAAAGGAAAGACTGAAAAAGAATTGCTGTGTTCAAACTGTAGTGTTGGCAAAGAATCCTGAATATACCGTGGACTGCCAAAAGAATAAAACCCATCTTAGAAGACCAGAATGTTCCCTAGAAGTGAGGATGGTGAGACTTTGACTTGCTTACTTCAGACACGTCATCAGGAAAGACCGGTTGCTAGCCTTGACAAAGAGAAAGGGAAATTGAGGAGCTGGGACCAAGGCCTAATGAATGATATATGAAACTAAGACAAGCAATCTTCTCACTTGTAAGTCTGGAATGCCCAGCTAAGTTTAAGATTCTTTTGGCCTGTGAGCCTAAAGGTGAACATCCTTGCTGCATGAAGACAGAGCAATTTGTCAGAGATGTGTTTCTGCAGGTTGGTTTGAGAAAATGTTGTGAGTCTCTGCCTTCTGGGGCCTACTCTACTTCCCAGGAAGGACATACACAGGATGGCTTCATAACTCCTGCTGTTCTTGGCAGTTTCTCCAGGGGACCTCATCTTTCCATAACCCTCAATGATTCAAGTTGTGAAATTGGAATCATTCATTTTAATTTCCCGACTACAAAACTCCGGTGGGAATAAGCCTTCCCCACTTAGAACTACTATCTCTGCAGGAGTCAGGGAATAAAGTATAATTTTTCTCTCCAGATTCTGGCATGAATACTATTCATAGTGTTTCCACTTATAAACCAAAAATATTTATCGGAGTGTAAGCTAGAAAGAGAGCCAGCATTTCCTGACTTCCTGAGAAGCCTCTCAGCCATAGCAGTAGCACTAGTTTCAGGGACTGGTCATCCTCCAGGGATCGTGCCCACTGTCTTGTTGACAACCACAACCCTAAAATGAAGGACAGTCATTTACTCTGAAAGGCAGGGCCCTAACTTACACAGAACATTCTCAAATGTTACATCGTGGGTGTGAACAGGTCACAGCACCCACCAGAATACGAGGCCCAAGTGAAAAGCATTTCCAAGGTTGGTTAAAAAAAAAAAAAACTTCCCCAAAGGGTTTGTGAGAAGCAGCTAGTGGATTTGAACTGCTGATCTTTTCTGGTTAGCAGCTGAGCTTCTAACCACTGTGCCACAGGGCTCTGCTCCAAGGATGATAGGAACTGGAAATCTGAAAGTTGGAATAAAACACATCACCACCACTAACACCACCCTACCAAACTTTAAGGTTTTCCCTGGGAATTTTGCTAAACTAATATTTTAAGCAATGTAACAAAAGATACAGAGTCCCTGGGTGGTAGAAATGGTTAACACACTTGGCTGCTAACTGAAAGGTTGGAGGTTCAAGTCTTCTCAGAGGTGCCTTGGAAGGAAGGCCTGGCGATCTACTTCCTGAAAACCCTATGAAGCAAGGTTTTACTGAATCCTTACAGTTAAGGAACTCAAGATGAAATAATCCTGGGTTATCTGAGTGGGCCCTAAATCCAATGACAAGTATCCTTTTAAGAAGAAAAGACACAGACAGGAGAGGAGAGGACACACAGAAGGGCCTGTGACAATAGAGGCAGAAATGAGAGTGATGCAGCCACAAGCCAATGAACACGTGGAAGTACCAGAAGCTGGAAGAGACAAGGAAGGAGTGTCCCCTGGAGCCTTCTCAGGGATTGTGGCCCTGCCGACACTTTGATTTCAGACTTCTGGCCTCCACAACTGTATGAGGATACACTTCTGTACCCAATGCCACCAAATTTGTGGTAATTTGTTGCAGCAGTCCTAGGAAACTGCGGTGGCAACTGACAAGGATAGCAGATGACGGAGGAATGCTGTGGCATTGGATTCCAGTGTCCATCAAGCAAGAAGAAGGAACGTTTTCATAATCTCAATTAGCTCTGCATTGTATATTTTTCTAGAAATCTTCCACAATGTCATTCCCCAGAGATGCTCATTATTCAGGCTTAGGCCAGATACTTTGTCTTTGAACTTTCTTATCTAAGATAGACTGGGGTTACTGTTCTTAACAATATACTAGGCCCAGATAATCCTGAAACGCACAGTCATTAAAACAAATGATCTAACTCCAAGGAACTAGTTCACTTTTTCTTTCCTCTCTTTATCAAATATTTATTAAGCATCTATTCCTGGCCAATGCCCCTCGTGCACAGCTACCATCTATTTGTCAGTAGAGGCTTGTGTATTGCTATGATGCTGAACAGATTTCAGAGGAGTTTCCAGACTAAGATAGGCTAGGAAGAAAGGCCTGGCAATCAACTTCTGAAAATCAGCCAGTGAAAACTCTGTGGATCCCAACGATCTGATCCGCAACCGATCATGGGGATGGTGCAGGAGCAGGTAGCATTTCGGTCCCTTATGCGTGGGGCCGTCATGATTTGGGGGCCTACTCAAGGGCAGCTAACAACAACAACAACTGTGCTTTAGGCACTAGACAAATTGGTTAGTCTAGCTAATTACAAAAGAGACACTGGTTATCACCACATATTCATGTGTGGTATCACTATCTAAATATGACCAGCCAAGCTTTTCTAATCCTGGTTCTACAAGCTCTGTTTAGACTCCTTACTTTAATTTACCCACTGACTCTAATTTACACATAAGCCAACCCTTGCTATTTTTACATCTCTGGCTAGCAAGGACAAACACATTTTTGTAAATGCCCCAAACACTGAGGCACATGTAGCAACACTTTTATATGCTTGCAAGAAGCTGTTCACATCAGTCTGCAAAAGAGCCAGAAAAGCATCAAGGTAGAGGTTGGGGACATGAGTCATTTCCTCTCAGAAAACGCACACAGGTCGTGCAGGAAAAAGTCCTAATATTTTAGAAATATTTAGTGAAGTGTTCAGGGTGACATGTCATGGTGGCTATAATTTACTCCAAATCGTTTTTGCAAAAAAATCAAACATATGAAGCAAGCGTGGCAACACATTATTAAAACTAGGCAATGGGAATACAAGTGCTTTCTACTTTTCCACGTATTTAAAAACTATCAAAAATAAAATAAAATGAAGATATATTTTTATACCTAGGGATAGCTTTCCCTTGTATTGATACTGTAAGTATTTGCAGGCTGATGGTCTCAATAAAGGGATACTGTCTGTTTGCAATTAGAAATGCCCATTTGAAGCCGCAGATCTGTGCAAGCAAGCTCTGTTCTTAACTGCTGTTTGGTTCTATTTATGGAAGAAAAGACACATCTATTGAGAAAAAGCAGAGTACCAAAGGAAGGGGGGAAAAAAAAGCAGCAGCGTTGGCACAGAAGCAGGAAAAAAAGCACTGCATTGATGGTATTTTTTGTTCATCACAGACAGCCAAGCATACTGCTTCAACTGTTGGCAGGGCATTTCATTCAAGCACATCTTGGGTATATGGAATTTATCCGTCCAAACAGACACAGCAGCCAGGGAACTGACTCAGGGCCCACCCCTAGCATCCCCGACACACGAAACAGGCAGGCACAGTAAGAGAAGGGACTCACAGTTCTGAGTATAGGAAGTGCAGGTTGCCCACATTGTCAATGTAGTTAGCAGGACTGAGCCAAGGTAAGACCAGTAACAAAAGCGCCTTCATTTTCCGTGCAGAGTGCTGCTTTCCTCCTGACCACCTCCTCTCTGTCAGCTGCAGGGGTCCCAGCCAGCCAAGCCCCTTTAAACAAACCTTGCCATGTCCCTATAATCAGTAGATGATAACGAATCTGACTGAAAGCTCTTAGATGAAACCACGCATCCAAATCACAGGCCTGTAAGAGGATTACCCCCTCTGCCTCTCAGATGGGGAGATGGGAGAACAGAGGGCCCCAGCACAGTTGATGAGAGGCTGAGGCTGACAGCAAGCAGGCTGGTGCCTGGGGAAGGGACCTGCCTCCTCCTGGAGGAAGCAGACTGGTTCTTGGGAAGCAGCTGGTACATTTACATCATCGGCTAGGAGCAGATGGGCTGGTAGCTAAACTGAGCTGGAAGAGGGCATGAACATGGCACATTCAGACCCCACGGTGTGAACAAGCAAATAACCAAAAGCTGTCCTACCGCTTGCTCCAGTAAGACACTGTAAGAAATTAGCATCTTTGGAACAGTGCCTGGAGAGCTGAGCTCAAAGAGAAATAGGAGTCCTTTAAATATACATCAACTCCATATCTCCTGAGTGCTGCATGTAAACAGAGAATATGCATTTAAGACATTTTACCTACCACTGTCTCATCACACTAACGTATGTAAGAGAAGGGACGGCTTTCTTGCTAATTTAAAACATTTGCAAATACATTGCTCCTATGCAAGAAAACCCTATGGAGCTCAGTTCCGATCTGTAACACCATGAGTTTGAAGCCAGCTCAATAGCAGTTAACAATAACAACAACACACAAGAATAGGCTGCGTCATTCCCTCTGAGAATGACAAAGAGTCTAAACAGACATCAAGTTCATTCCAAGCAAGGTACAGATTCCTGTTCTGTGAGAAAAGGAGTCACCCCATTCTTCCTTCTCCCCTGAGTAATTGAATTAAGTTGTGACACTAGCTGCATGACCCTGGGCATTTCATTTAAGTTCCCGAACTCCAGTCACCTCATCTTTGAAATGGAGCCTTTCCTGCCTGGCGGACCACACCATCTGTCCCAGCTTTAAAATCCATGATACAAGAAGGCCCCATTTATCCTAACATTAGGACTGTCTTCGCATGCCTAAGCTCTGGGATGCCATAGAAGACCCCAGAACTGCCCTCTATCCCATTTTCAAGAACATTAAAATCCATTTTGCCAACTCAAGGCCTACTCTTAGTAGAAATGGCTCAAAGGAGTAGTTATGTTGACAACCAAGCAATTACAACAACTAGACTTTATAGGAAGAAGACCAGAGACAAGTTTACGGGGTGCGACCAACCCCGGTGGACCGCGTATTAAGGAATTTGGCAACAGAAATCTGTATTCACCCGAGGTAGCGCTAACGGAATTTAAATACGATAGACCCTTAGAGTGTGGAGATTTAACTTCTACAGTTTAGATCAGAGACAAGCAACCTTGATGACACATGACATATAACACTTTATAATTTTGTTGAGGGCCAAACTTGAATCCCATTCCCTTTAAGGCTGGTGTGCAAAAGTGAGTCAGATCTGGTGAAGAGCAGCAAAAAGGAAGTTGGGCTTGGTATTTAGGTGCTGGAGTCAGACAGGCCTGAGTGTGAACCCCAGCTTTGCCACATAATAGCTGTGTGACACTGGGCATGTTGCTTAATCTCTCTGAACCTCTATTTCCTCCTCTGTAAAAGAAAGACAATAATAATAGTGTTTAACTCACAGTTTTGTTATGAGGGTGGAGTGAGATTATGCTTATAAAGTACAAAGGGCTCAGTGAGCGTTGTTGTTGTTAGCTGCCATCAAGTCGGCTCTGACTTGTGGTGACCCCCTGTACAACAGAACAAAATGTTCTTCATGATCACCGGTATGTTTGAGTCCATTCTTGCAGCTACTGTGTGTTTTGAGTGGCTTCCAACCTAGGGGACTCATCTTCCAACACTATATCAGACCATATTCTTGTGACTCCCTAGGGTTTTCATGAGCTAATTTTCAGAAGTAAATCACCAGGCCTTTCTTCCTACTCTTAGTCTGGAAGCTCTGTGGAAACCTGTGTACCATGGGTGACACTGCTGGTATTTGAAACACTGGTGACATAGCTTCCAGCATCATAACAACACATAAGCCAGCACAGTACAACAAATTGACAGACAGGTGTTGAAAAGTGTTAGCTGTTGTTATTAAAAAAAAAAAAAAGTTGCCGTTGAGTTGGTTCCGACTCAGAGAGACCCTATACGACAGAGTAGAACTGCCCCGTAGGGTTTCCAAGGCATCTGCCCCATCTTTTTCCTGTGTAGCAGCTGGCAGGTTCAAAGTGCCAACCTTTGGTTGGCAGCCAAATGCTTAACCACTGTGCTACAAGGGCTCCTTGCTATTGCTAATATTAGTTGCAAATGAGCCTAGCTGGTAGCTCAGCACCCATCTCCAAGAGGCTTTGTTACTCTTATCCCTTCTTTCCCCTTGCACTATTAGGGAAATTACATGTTCTAGTCTTTTCCTGAATTTGGAGTTTTACAAAGTCCTGGGACATGTTCCTTCTGAATGCCCAGTATCTACTACATAAGTCATATCTGATAAGCAACATGGGGTATAGTACAGGGTGTGAGCTTCATACTGTTATTGGACTGTATTTCTGATAATCAGTTGTGTTGGGTTGGCTCTCCAAGCCTCTATAAAAAAGAAATAAGAATATCTAACCTCTCACCTCTTTGTATTTCAAGATGATAAAATTAATTAATAGATGTGAATACAGTAAAGAAACTAAAATACTGTTTTTTGTTGTTGCTTTATGTCCCTGTTGCCTATCCATATCTAATCTCCCCTCTTCCTTGTATCAGAACCTAGGTTTTATTCATGGCGGTAATGTGCTTAGCCTCCTTTACAGCTAGGGGTGACTATGTTATACAATTCGGGCCAATGAGGCGTAAGCAGAAATTGCTGGGTAATGCATTCCTAAAAGCTCTTTAAAAGGAAGCAGTTTCAGTTTTTACACTGTATTTTTCCCTTCCTGTCTAGTTCTTCCTGCCTGAAACTTAGATGTGAGGCTGAAGGCTGAGCAGCCATTTTGAGACCAAGAGGTGACAAGCTTGAGGATGAAAACTGAAAAGCAGAATGAGACTGAATGCTTGGTGGCATCTGGCAACATAATATTAGCCCTGAACTGCCTACACTTGACTTTTTGTTACATAAGAGAAATAAAACTTCTACATGGTTAAACTACTATAAATTGAATTTTCTATTATTTACTATCAAATATAATCCTAACTAACACAGTCCCTTGGGGTCAAAAATCCCACCCTCAAATGCTCACAGATCGCTCTGTAGCTTCCTTGCCAGTAAGCAGTCCTAATGCAAACCCTCGTACCCATGCTTTGCCTGGCTAAGTCCTATTTATCTTAAATATCATCTCAGGCATCACTATTACCTCCTGCTTTTTTTTTTTTTTTTAATCTCTTTTCCCTTCACTAAACAGAATTTTTTTTTTTTTAAACAGAAAGCTCCTCAAAGGCAGGAGTTCTACTGGTCTTGTTTTCCATTGTTTCCTCATCATAGAGCTTGGAACACAGTAGATACTCAGTACATATTTGTTGAATGAAAGAGGACTCGACTTAGTTAAAGAGTCAATTTTTTGGACCAAACTTTCTGGATTAGAGGCAAGATAGCAAAAAAAAAAAAAAAAAAAAGTCAAACTTTACAAGGGTCAGGGGAGGGGTTGGGCATTTGTATAGATGAATAATAAATACCCAAGGAAGAAAGGAAATAGTTAAGGAAGATTTCTGGGAATAGGTGACCAGGAGAATGTTGTTTCTTGAAAGAATTGCATGGAGCATAATCTGACCAAAACTCAATGGTTCACTCAAAAGGTAATGCGGAAAAATGGGCTCGTACTTTCCAGGAACAGGATACAGAGAGGTGTACAGCTGTAAAACCAGATGCTGTCATTTCCAACCCATGGCAACCCCACGTGCTCTATAGGGTTTTCAGTGGTTTGTTTTTTAGAAGTAAACTGCCAGGACTTTCTTTCTAAGCACCTCTGGGTGAACTCGAAACTTCAAACTTTTGGTTAGCAGTTGAGTGAGTTAACTATTTGTACTTCCCAGGGACTCCAACTAGGAGCCAGGAAAAAGTTACATTCGAAGTTAGAAAGTCATAAATGATGTGTGTCAAAGCATGATTATTGTGGAGATGTTTAACTAGGGCCAAAATGACCACCAAGCCTTCTAGCAACTTACCTGCCTTTTCATAGGGTACCACTCCCTTACATTCCCTCTCTGCAGTTACATCTTCCTTGCACTGTCGACAGCTAACCAAGCCTGTGTGGAACTCAACACACTGCAGAAACAAGCCACCTGACAGAAGCAAAGGTCAACAGAGGTCCAAGGGTAAGTCTGTGGAATAGAAACTTCCAGTACCTTGGGTACAAAGTTAATCAAGAAAATAACCCCAGGGAGCTTTCACCCAGGTGTGTCTTGGGCCAATTATATCACATTTTCATTCGGGTCAGTTTTCAAAACATTGAACAATGATCTCTTTATTCACTCTAGTAAATACTTAACACGGGTCTATCTACCCTTATTACAAAACAAGAGTGAAAAAGAAGGGCAAAGTGACTTACGCTACGAAACAAGTCAATGTGCACTTGTATCCAGCTTCTCTCTTTTACCACTTCTTCTGAGGCAGAGATCATGGCTTGTATAGCTTATTCTTCCACTCAGGGTTTGGCCTAATGTGAGTCCTTGGTAAGTATCATATGCAGGTGATGGTATTACACAGTGAAGACATGGTCTTAGGCCTACGGTGACTCCCATTCAAGGTCGAGGAAGTGAAAGCTTCTCCTCCACACAGCCTCTCAGTGACTGGGCAATGGTCTGGGTCAGAATTATAGTTCTCTCTCTCAGCCTGCCTAGTTTGTATTCATTAAAATGCCATGAGTGAAAGAGTTTTTTTTTTTTTTTTTTTTTTTTAACTCATCACATTTTAAATACAGAAACCAAGCTTTATAAACAAAAGCTATCTTCCAGCACATGTGTAAGACAACACTCCCATATAGGCAACCTCCAACCATGGAGGTCTCATATAGAAGTCTAAGGAAAACACTTGCCTCCTCATAACTTCTTCGTTTTCCTAGTCCAAGAGGCTCCAGAGGCCTTAACTACTTAATCTTTTTAATGTCCCTTCTGAGGGGAGGAAAAAGCGGTCCGCTGGCCTAGTCACAGGCCCAAGGCCCAAGAGGGCTCTCAGTCAGGCTCTGGATTAGCTCCAAATTCTTCACCTGTGCCTATAATGCCAAGGGGGTGGGAGCAAAGGGAGTATATGTTAAGCACCTGATGACTAATATATACAATATATTTTTGGAAATGCTGGTTTTAACCCACTTAGGAAGCTGAAGTGTGGCGTGCTTCAAGAGCAGGTGTCAAGGCCCAGCGCCTCATTTATGTGGGAGCTTTCCTCTCCAAAGAGACACGGCTGATCAGTGCCTGTGAAGGACTCCGAAGCTGCAATTTCAATTAGTGTTGGGCTCTTTCCTCACTGTAGTTTTTCAAAAGTGCATATCATTATCAGCTGAGTGTTAATCAGGCCTGTATCTTGGGCTTTCTTGAGGTGTGTGGGTCACACAGTCTGTGCGGGCGGGGGAATGAAATTCAGCTCCACAAGCTGAGTGTGAATGAGGTCTCTCTCCCAGACACCCCATCAGTCTCTAGTGGCCTCTTCCCAGCCCTTCCCCTTTCCCACTTCTGTTCCAGCTTCATCATCAGAACCATGTGCCATCATGGCACTTTTAGCAATATCTTTAGCCCCAAATCAGTTTTTGAGGTGAGGAGATGAGAAGAAGCTGCCCTGTGTCCACTTTCTCTCCAGAAAGTGCCTCCATTTCATTCCCTCTCTCTTTCTCTCTCTCCTTTCTCATTCTTCTCTTGCAAAACTATAGTTGGCAAAACAATGACCACCCCCCCCCCAAAGATGTCCTCATCCTAATCCTTGGAACCTGTGAATGTCACCTTACATGACAAAAGAGACTTTGTAGATGTGATTAAACTAAGGATTTTGAGATGAGGAGATTATATAGGATTATTGGGATTATCCAGGTACGCCCAATGTAATCACCAAACCAAAAAACCAAACCCAGTGCTGTCCAGTCAATTCCGACTCATAGAGACCCTATCGGACAGAGTAGAACTGCCCCATAGAGTTTCCAAGGAGCACCTGGTGGATTCAAACTGCTGATCTTTTGGTTAGTAGCCATAGCACTAAACTACTACGCCACCAGAGTTTCCAATGCAATCACAAGGGTCTTTATAAGAGGGAGGCAGGAATGCCAGAGTCAGAGAAGATGTGATGATGAAAGCAGAGGCAGAAACAGAGATATGTGGTGATGCTATGATGCTGGCTTTGAAGATGGAGAAAGGAGACCATGAGTCAAGGAATGCAGGCAGCCTCTACAAACTGGAAAAGGCAAGGAAACAGATTCTTTGCTAAAGCCTCCAAAATGAACATAGCCCTTCCGACAACTTAAGCTCCACAAGACCCATTTCAGACTTCTGACCTCCAGAGCTGTTAAGATGATAAATTTGTCTTGTTTTAAGCTACTACACTTGTGATAATTTGTTATAGCAGCAATAAGAAACAAATACAGTCCCAAACACAAATGTATACTGTATTTTTCACATGTAAATGATATTTTTTTTTTTTTTTTTTAAAAAAATGATATGCCCATATATATAACTCTAAGAAATGACAAAATTAAGTAAAACAGTTCTGGCATGGTGCACACATTATTTGTGGGGAAAAAAATATGGTAGATAGTAAAATATAAAGAGTATAGGAAAGCGATTTGTGTGGAGGGGGCTCTTCCAGGGCCTTTTCTCCTATTCCTCACCTGCCCCTCCAGGTGTGGCTCTCGTCTTGACCCTGGCTCTGCACCAGCACCTGTCAGTATCTTCTTACATCTGACTCCAGGCCTCCTTCTCTTAGACAAAGCCCATCATACTGGGTGAAACTTGCAAGGAGGGTCAGAGAGATTCCCCTAACTCCTTCTCCTCTGGTCTTGCCTTCTTCCGGGGAATCAGAGAAGTGGGGAATCCTAGTTTGCTGTTCTTGTTAGCTGCTATCCAGTCAGTCTCCAGTTCATGGCAACATCATGCACAACACAATGAAGTGCTGCTGGGTCCTAAGCGATCCCCATGATCCGCTGCGGACAGAACTGTTGTGATCCATAGAGTTTTCATTGGCTGATTTTCAGAAGTAGATTGCCAGGCCTTTCTTCCTAGTATGCCTTAGTCTGGAAGTTCCACTGAAACCTGTTCAGAATTATAGCCACACACAAGCTTCCACTGACACATGGGTGGTGGCTGTGCATGAGGTTCACTGGCTGGAATTTGAACCTGGGTCTCCCACATGGAAGATTAGAATTCTACCTACCACTGAACCACCAGTGTCCCCTCATTCTAGTTGAAACACCAATGATAACAGAGTTGGCTGCAACTAACAAAGCTGAGTTAGATACATTTGGCTCAACATTTTGGGGAGAAAAATGAGTTCAACATAATTAGTATGGAAAACATGTGCTATGCGTCACACTCAGGCCACTGCTTTTGATGCCAAGTTCCATGTTACTGAATTCCTGCATGCCCCCAAAGACAAAGACTCAGATTCATGACGTAAGGTATGTGACCTTTAACAAAAAATACCTGTGCCTGCCTCCTGTCCTTGTCACCACAGGAACCAAGATAAATACCAGCTTCCACATTTCCTCTTACAAAGTAACTATAATCATGTCAGCAACTTGGCATTATTGTTCCTTTTATTAAGTACCTTAACTGTTCTAAGAGAGTACATCATGTGGAACAAGACACAGTGCCACTCCTAAGTCATCCACACAAAGAATGTCCAAGAACATGACAATGTAAGTGGACAAAATAAGATGCAGACAAGTGGAGCAGGAGATGATGACCATCAGCAGAGACAATCATGCCCTTGTCATGGATTCAATTATGTCCACCCCAAAATGTGTGTATTAACTTGGTTAGGCCATGATTCCCAGTAATCTGTGGTTGTCCTCTATTTTGTGGTTGTAATTTTATGTTAAAGAGGATTAGGGTGGGATTGTAACACCCTTACCAGGTCACATCCCTGATCCAATACGAAGGGGGTTTCCCTGGGGTGTGGCCTGCACCACCTTTTCTCTCTCAAGAGATAAAAGGAAAGGGAAGTAAGCAGAGAGTTGAGTACCTCATACCACCAAGAAAGCAGCACCGAGAGCAAAGCGTGTCCTTTGGACCTGAGATTCCTGCGCTGAGATGCTCCCAGACCAAGGGAAGGCTGATGGCAAGGACCTTGTTCCAGAGCTGACAGAGAGAGAAAGGCTTCCCCTGGAGCCAGCACCCTGAATTTGGACTTCTATCCTACTGGACTGTGAGAGAATAAACTTCTCTTTGTTAAAGCCATCCACTTGTGGTATTTCTGTTATAGCAGCACTAGATGACTAAGACACCATAATTCTGTGAATATGGGTATCTTGGCAGGAAAGTTAGCAGAACGAGTCACCTGGGGGAAAAAATACTCTCCTTCTCAACTTCTCCTTTTAAAACTTACTTGAAAACACCTTACACCTTCACAAGAAACGGCGGTACTGTTAGCTGCATTCAAGTTGGTTCTGACTCAACTCAGGGTGATCCTTACATCCAATAGAACAAAACATTGCCTGTTTCTGCGCTCTTCTCACAATTGTTGGTATATTTGAGGCCCTTATTTTGCATATTACATCAATCCATCTCACGGAGGTTTCCCTTGTTTTTGCTGACCCTCTACTTTACCATGCATAATGTCCTTTTCTCCTTTTAAAACTTACTTGAGAGCACCGCACGCCTTCACAAAGAATGGCGAGGCATTTTCAACTCCCATACAGACGAAATTCTAATAATCGTGAGTCAGTAGGGAGAAATTTTTTCTTAAGTGAAAAAACAAGCCATGTTCACTAGGGTATCTTTATGGGGATCATAAAGATTCGTGACCTAAGCTGTTTATCTGATCTTTCCAATGTTTTTCACATTTCAAAACACACACATAGCAGCAACTAGGGCTGGTGGTTGCACAACATGATTAATGCGATTGATATCACTAAATGGTATTCCTAAAAAATGTAAAATTGTGTTATATATATTTTTACAGAAACAACAACAAAAATAGAGCAGGTGCTGATACTGCTTATGTACAACCAAATACCTCATGGGATTTGTTTTCTTGTTTGGAGGCTTAGGGTCATGGTTTCATGGGACAGCCCAGTGGCCTAATGCTGTTTTTAGTGCTTCTGTTCTACTTCCTAGTTCACTGCGGAGTGCCTGGGGTCTTAAAAGCTTGCAAGTTCTTATCATTGGTCTCTAATCCCCTAGACCAGCAGAGGAAAAAGGAAATCAGGAATTGGAGGCAGAAATGGAATGTGTGTCTAATTGCCTCCATGAGGCCTCCTTTGTCATTAGACTGGAAGAACTGGTGCCTGGTACTGGCTACCATTACTGATTGTTTTGATCAAAGATTGTATAGAAGAATGCTGATCAAAAGGGGAGGAAATATGGAACAGAATTTCAAATTCTCAATGGAATCCAGACTTTCTGGGGAGCCATTAGGCTGGATAAACCCCCAAAACTATTGCCCTGAAATAATCTTTAAACCTTAAGCCAAAACTATCCCCTGAAGTCCTTTTTAAACCAAACAATAATTTAATTAGTAAAGAATGTCTGCCTTGAGCACTGTGCACTCTTAAAGAATTATCTTTAGGTGATCAAAATGACAACAGCAACTCAAAAGGTTAGATGAGAAGCTCAGGGGGACAGTGAGTTTATGTCAATGCAGAGGAATAATTTGGAAAAGGATAGCAAGAACGGTCGCACAATTTAAAGAATATAATCAATGTCATTGAATTGTAAATGTAGAAAATGTTGAAGTGGTATCAATTTTGCTGTGTATATTTTCACCAAATAAATTATTAAAATAAATATATAAAAATGAAACAACACACACACATAACACTGCCTGTCATCTGCTGCTTCTTCACACTGAACCAGCGCCACTAAAACCGAAAACGTTTCTTACTTCAAATTAATTTTTTCATTGGTTACAAAGAAAAAGAGAATCAGGCATCTTGTGGTGCACCCAGGGCATCTGAGGTCAGCTACACCCATGGGAGACCAGGCGAATTCCAGCTGCCCCCAGGAGGGCTGGGGTTTCTCAGGGCTGGTTTAGAAGCGGGACTTACCTCGTTTGAAAGTGATGCTCGAGGTCACATCGCTGCAAGACCTCGGAGCAGTGCTCCACGAAAGGGCAAGTCACCATCAGCTTGTTGAGGAGCTTGTTGACCAGGATGCTGGACTTCTTGCAGTGCTGCAGAACCACACGCTTGCGATCCACAGGGCAGAAGTCCTTCTCCACCAGGAAGTTGGTGAGGCAGAGTGTGCAGTAGGTGTGTCCACAGGGAGTGTCCAGGGGGTCCAGCAATGCTTGCAGGCAGATGTGGCAAATGAGGTCATCATCCACATCTTCCTTGTAGGCGTAGACATGGTTTTCCTCAGAGGAGTGGACCTGGCCGCACACCACACACAGGGGTTCATGGCTGGGGTCCGCGTCATTGGCAGAGTCTGGCTGGTTCATGGTTGACTGGGAGACAATATGGCAGGACACCCAGCAAAGTAATCGTTCCTTGGGAGCAAATCAATATCTTCTAGGAGCCATCCACAAACCTAAAAGAGAATAAGATGCTCATCTTTTTGTTTTCAAAACAAACTGAAGGCCTAGGCTTGTAGTGGACATGAGGCAGGGCTGCCTAGTGAACAGGGGACTGAGCTAGGATTCAGAAAGCCAGGATTTAGTGCCCACCCTGGCAAGGAGTGACATGATTATGGGCGAGTGACTGCCTTGTTATGGACTCGGAAGACTCCAGTCAATTGTCCTGACTAGATTAAGAATCCCGCCTGCCCCACCTCCAACTCCACTTTCTTCTTTTTTGAAAGTAAATGAAAAAAGCTTCCTCAAGAATATAAAGATACATGTATAACCTAACAGAAAACTAGCCACATTTGAAAATAGCATGGCAGTCATAAATTGCATTACATCTTTTTTCTTTTCCAAATAAAGTTTGAGGTTGTTTGCACAAACATAGCCTTATCTTGGAAAGAAAATACACTGAGTTCAAACTTTCATTGAGTCAGCTTTGTGTTTACATTTCTGTGCTACACTAATATGCCTGAAAGAACACTCTGGTCAAGAGGTTGAAGTGAAATGCCCCAAATATGAAAACAGTCAGAAATCATAGAATTTTATTTAGTATCAAAAGGGACAACAGAAGGTTAAGGTAGAGGGTGCAAGAGGGGGTGAACTTGTTTCCAGTCAAGTTTCATGGAAACCTACACAGCTGGTATTTATCCACAAGACAGATAGAAGGTTCTGGAACCACAGAGGAAGTCCTTTCAGTGGCATCAGAAGCAGTTGAAAAATAAACATGAAAATAGAAACGGGCCACCCAAAAGATCATCAACTATACAGAAGAAAAGTTTACATATTATGAACTAAACCTTTAGATGTTTTAAAGTTTCTCTTTCAGAGTTTCTTCTTATACTCCCACATGTTTTGGTCTTTCCCATTCTTGGTCACTGTGTTGTAGTGGAAAACACTGTAGTAGGAATGCCAGATGTAGCTCTGGTTGTTCCGCTGAAAAAAACAACTTCATATTTCTGGGCCATTCCCTTAACAGTGAAATGGGGGAGTTGGTCCAGGTTTTTGGTTTTCAGATGGTGTTCAGGTGGGTGTCAGGTGTCTCAAGGCCTTCCAGGGGAGTGGGGGTGGGAAAAGGGAAGGGAGGACCTCTGCCCATGTCTCCACCCCACCCAGCCCCAGGTCGGCTTTTTATTCCTTTGACACACCAGGCTCCTCATAGCATTCTGTTCAAAGAACACTTAAGGAGCCCTTGTGGCACAACAGTTAAATGCCTGGCTGCTAACTGAAACGCTGGCGGTTTGAACACACCCAGGGGCTGTGCAGGAAAAAGTCCTGGTGATCCGTTCCCGTAAAGATTGTTGTTATGTGCTGTCAGGTCAATTTCGACTCACAGCAACCCTATATAACAGAGTACAACTGCCCCATACAGTTTCCCAGGCTGTGATCTTTACAAGAGCCAGGTCTTTTCTCCCTCAGAGCCACTGAGAGGGTTTGAATCACCAATTTTTTAGTTAGCAGCTGAGTACACGTGTCTGTCAGTTTGTTGTACTGCGGGGAGCTTGTGTGTTGCTGTGATGCTGGAAGCTATGCAGCCGGTATTCAGATACCAGCAGGGTCACCCAAGGAGGAGGTTTCAGCTGAGCTTCCAGACTAAGACAGACTAGGAAGAAGGACCCAGCAGTCTACTTCTGAAATGCATTAGCCAGTGAAAGCCTTATGAATAGCAGCGGAACATCGTCCGATATAGTGCTGGAAGATGAGCCCCTGGGTTGGAAGGCACTCAAAAGACGACTGGGGAAGAGCTGCCTCCTCAAAGTAGAGTCGACCTTAACGACATGGTTGGAGTAAAGCTTTCAGGACCTTCTTTTGCTGATGTAGCACGACTCAAAATGAGAAGAAACAGCTGCAAACATCCATTAATAACTGGAACCTGGAATGTACGAAGTATGAATCTAGGAAAATTGGAAATTGTCAAAAATGATATGGAATGCATAAACATCGATATCCTAGGCATTAGTGAGCTGAAATGGACTGGTATTGGCCATTTTGAATCGGACAATCATATAGTCTACTATGCTGGGAATGACAACTCGAAGAGGAATGGTGCTGCATTCATCGTCAAAAAGAACGTTTCAAGATCTATCCTGAAGTACAACGCTGTCAGTGATAGGATAATATCCATACGCCTACAAGGAAGACCAGTTACTATGACTATTATTCAAATTTATGCATCAACAATTAGGGCCAAAGATGAAGAAATAGAAGATTTTTATCAGCTGCTGCAGTCTGAAATTGATCAAACATACAAACAAGATGCATTGGTAATTACTGGCGATTGGAATGCAAAAGTTGGAAACAAAGAACAAGGACCAGTAGTTGGAAAATATGGCCTTGGTGACAGAAACAATGCTGGAGATCGAATGATAGAATTTTGCAAGACCAACGACTTCTTCACTGCAAATACCTTTTTTCACCAACATAAACGGCGACTATACATACACATGGACCTCACCAGATGGAACATACAGAAATCAAATTGACTACATCTGTGGAAAGAGACAAAGGAAAAGCTCAATATCATCAGTCAGAACAAGGCCAGGGCCTGACTGTGGAACAGACCATCAATTGCTCACATGCAAGTTCAAGCTGAAACTGAAGAAAATCAGAGCAATTCCACGAGAGCCAAACTATGACCTTGAGTATATCCCACCTGAATTTAAAGACCATCTCAAGATTAGATTTGACGCATTGAAAACTAATGACTGAAGACCAGACGAGTTGTGGAATGACATCAAGGACATCATCCATGAAGAAAGCAAGAGGTCACTGAAAAGACAGGAAAGAAAGAAAAGACCAAAATGGATGTCAGAGGAGACTCTGAAACTTGCTCTTGAGCATCGAGCAGCTAAAGCAAAAGGAAGAATTGATGAAGTGAAAGAACTGAACAGAAGATTTCAAAGGGCCTCTCGAAAAGACAACGTAAAGTATTATAATGACATGTGCAAAGAGCTGGAGACGGAAAACCAAAAGGGAAGAACACGCTTGGCATTTCTCAAGCTGAAAGAATTGAAGAAAAAATTCAAGCCTCGAGTTGCAATAGTGAAGGATTCCATGGGGAAAATATTAAACGACACAGGAAGCATCAAAAGAAGATGGAAGGAATATACAGAGTCATTATACCAAAAAGAATTAGTCTACATTCAACCATTTCAAGAGGTGGCATGTGATCAGGAACTGATGGTACTGAAGGAACAAGTCCAAGCTGCTCTGAAGGCACTGGCGAAAAATGAGGCTCCAGGAATTGATGGAATATCAATTGAGATGTTTCAAGAAACAGATGCAGCGGTGGAGGTGCTCACTCATCTATGCCAAGAAATATGGAAGACAGCTTCCTGGCCAACTGACTAGAAGAGATCCATATTTATGCCTATTCCCAAGAAAGGTGATCCAACTGCATGTGGACATTATAGAACAATATCATTAATATCACATGCAAGCAAAATTTTGCTGAAGATCATTCAAAAATGGCTGCTGCTGTATATCCACAGGGAACTACCAGAAATTCAGGCTGGATTCAGAAGAGGATGTGGAACCAGGGATATCATTGCTGATGTCAGATGGATCCTGGCTGAAAGCAGAGAATACCAGAAGGATGTTTACCTGTGTTTTATTGACTATGCAAAGGCATTCGACTGTGTGGATCATAACAAACTATAGATAACACTGCGAAGAATGGGAATTCCAGAACACTTAATTGTGCTCATGAGGAACCTTTACATACATCAAGAGGCAGTTGTTTGGACAGAACAAGGGGATATTGATTGGTTTAAAGTCAGGAAAGGTGTGCATCAGGGTTGTATCCTTTCACCATACCTATTCAAAAAAAAAAAAAATTTTTTTTTTTTTTATTCAATCTGTATGCTGAGCAAATAATATGAAAAGCTGGACTATATGAAGAACAGGGCATCAGGGTTGGAGGAAGGCTCGTTAACAACCTGCGTTATGCAGATGACACGACCTTGCTTGCTGAAAGTGAAGAGGGCTTGAAGCACTTACTGATGAAGATCAAAGACCACAGCCTTCAGTATGGATGACACCTCAATATAAAGAAAACAAAAATCCTCACAACTGGACCAATGAGCAACATCATGATAAACGGAGAAAAGATTGAAGTTCTCAAGGATTTCATTTTACTTGGATCCACAATCAACAGCCATGGAAGCAGCAGTCAAGAAATCAAAAGACGCATTGCATTGGGCAAATCTGCTGCAAAGGACCTCTTCAAAGTGTTGAAGAGCAAAGATGTCACCTCGAAGACTAAGGTGCACCTGACCCAAGCCATGGTATTTTCAATCGCATCATATGCATGTGAAAGCTGGACAATGAATAAGGAAGACCGAAGAAGAATTGACGCCTTTGAATTGTGGTGTTGGCGAAGAATATTGAATGAATATACCATGCAGTGCCAAAAGAACAAACAAATCTGTCTTGGAAGAAGTGTGGCCAGAATGTTCCTTATAGGCAAGGATGGCGAGACAGTGTCTTACATACTTTGGACATGTTGTCAGGAGGGATCAGTTCCTGGAGAAGGGCATCATTTTTGGCAGAGTACAGGGTCAGCGGAAAAGAGGAAGACCCTCAACGAGGTGGATTGACACAGTGGCTGCAACAATGAGCTCAAGCATAACAACGATTGTAAGGATGGCGCAGGACCCGGCAGTGTTCCGTTCTGTTGTGCACAGGGTCGCTATGAGTCGGAACCGACTCGACGGCACCTAACAACAGCAACAACGGCTCAGTGCTCAGGCACTGCACCAGCAGGGCTCCTCCCTGTAAAGATTACAGTCTGGAAACCCCTATGAGGCAGTTCTACTCTGTTACATGGTGTTGCGATGAGTCAGAGTTGACGTGAAGGCCCCGAACAACAACAAAGAACACTGGCTTAAGAAAAACAATTGCAAACGACCAGACTAGATACTGTAAAGTGCCTTTCAGAAAGAGTTCTATGTATGATTCTTTGTTAATAAAGTTTTCTTGGGGTTTTTGTGGTAGTTGAAAAAGCCTTTTTTCTCAGCTTTCTGACAGATTTTGAGCATTTAGCACGTGCCAGCACTGTGCTAGGGGCTTTATGCATATTGTTATTTAAATGCTCCCATAGTCTTAAGAGGTAGAACTATTCATCCTCCCATTTAAGAGCCGAAGAAACAGAGCTGTGGAGCATTAAATAACTTGTCATACCACCAGTTGCCACTGAGTCAATCCCAATTTATGGTGGCCCCATGCGTGTCAGAGCAGAACTGTGCTCTATTGGGCTATCTTCTTTTATATTTTATATTTTATTTTATTTTTTGTTGTTGAAAATGTACACTGCAGAACAAACGCCAGCTCAACAATTTCCACGTGCACAATTCAGTGACACTGATTACATTCCTCAAGTTGTGCTACCGTGCTCATCCTCCTTTTCTGAACTTTTTCTGCTCCCCAGGGTTTTCAAATCATAGGATTTTTGGAAGTAGATTGCCAGGCCTTTCTTCTGACTGGAATCTCCAGTCTTTTTGTCAGCAGCTGATAACCATATATAACACCCAGGGACCCCGAATCACTTGTCAATTACACAGAAAAGAAACAAACCCCCCCGGGCTCTCTGCTCCTAAACATCTCACCACTTTTTCTTGGTTACGACCAGATAGAACTCTGATGATGTAACTAATCAAATAGAAAGTTTTTAATCTCTTTAGGTACCATGGCAAGGAGGTATTCCCCAAATCTCTGAATAAAAAGATTCTTTGGCTTTGCTCAGCGTGGCAATGCCTGAGACAGAATGAATGAATGGAATGGGTTAAGAAAATGGCATTCTGTAGCTCCAACTCCATTCTTTTCTTTTTCTCTTTGCTTTTTTTTTTTTTTCTGAGAGCAATTTGAACTCCCTGGCACTTTCCCATGAGGGTAAATCAGGTTCTTAATATAATATTAATGTAAACACTGCAGCGTATATTTTCTGACTTTGCTTTAAACTAAATAAAGCCTATATGAACAGAAACAGATTATGAGAGATTTGACTAAACAAGCGGTGTCGACTCTGAAGAAAGAACGAGGTAGACTTTTGAAACTTGATTAGTATCATTTACCTGACTTTAATTATTTTCAGTTTGCAACTTATAAACATGTATGAGGTTTTTAGGCATATATGTGCATTGCTGCTGAATTGAGAAGAAATTAGTAAAAATCATTAAGACTTAAAAGGTAAACTATTGTCTCCCTCAAAGAGTAAGAGGGTGGGCCTGTCAGCTTTGAGTCCCTTAAATTTACACAATGCACGGGCCCTCAGCACTGGCTGAGGTAAGCTCTGATACAGCTTTTTGCAGTTCGGAGTGAGAAAGTATAGGGAAGTGGATTCCTTCCTGAGGTGTGTGTGCGTGGGTGGTTTAGAAACTTCACTGAAACAATCTTATTGTAATTTAGGAACCACCCTTTCTTCCTCCCTTCTGACTGGAGGTAGGACAGGAGCCTGAGGCAGCTTCTGTTATTAGTTGCTGAGTTGGCTCAGACTCTTGGTGACCCCATGTATACCAGAACAAAACATTGCCTGGTCCCGCTGTTCAAGACTGTTGGTATGCTCAAGTCCATTGTTGTGGCCACTGTGTGTTTTAAGCGCCTTCCAACCTAGGGGACTGATCTGCCAGCACTATATCAAGCAATATTCTGTTGTGATCCATAAGTTTTCATTGGCTAAGTTACACCTCAACATAAAGAAAACAAAAATCCTCCCAGTTGGACCAATAAGCAACATCATGATAAAGGGACAAAATATTGAAGTTGTCGAGAATTTCATTTTACTTGGATTCACAATCAACACCCATGAAAGCCGCGGTCAAGAAATCAAACGACATATTGCATCGGGCAAGTCTGCTGCAAAAGACCTCTTTAAACTGTTGAAAATCAAAGATGTCACCTTGAGGACTAAGGTGTGCCTGACCCAAGCGATGACGTTTTTAATTCCCTCACATGCATGTGAAATACAGACAATGAATAAGGAAGACAGAAGAACTGATACCTTTGAATTATGATGTTGGCAAAGACTACTGAATGTACCATGGACTGCCAGAAGAACGAACAAATCTATCTTGGAAGAAGTACAGCCAGAATACTCCTTAGAAGCAAGGATGGCGAGACCTTGTCTCACGTAATTAGGACATTTTCTCAGGAGAGCCCAGTCTCTGTAGAAGGACACCATGCTTGGTAACGTAGAGGGTCAGTGAAAAAGAAGAAGACCCTCAGTGAGATGGGTTGACACAGTGGCTGCAGCAATGGGCTCAAACATAGCAACTACAGTAAGGATGGCGCAGATCTGCATGGTGTTTCATTGTGTCGTACAGAGGGTCACGATGAGTTGGCACCTAACAAGTTTTGGAAGTAGGTCACTGGAGCTTTCTTCCTAGTCTCTCTTGGTCTGGAAGCTCTGCTGAATCCTGCTTACCATGGGTGGCCCTGTTGGAATTTTAAAAGCCGGTGGCATAGCTTGCAGCATCATGGCAACTTACAAGTCCCCGCAGTACAAAGAACTGACAGACGAGTGGTGGGAAACAGCTTTTACAGATTACAAAAAAAACAAACAAACCCAGTGCTGTCGAGTCGATTCCTACTCATAGGACCCTGGTGGCGTAGTGGTTAAGTGCTATGGCTGCTAACCAAAGGGTCAGCAGTTTGAATCAGCCAGGAGCTCCTTGGAAAATCTATGGGGCAGTTCTACTCTGTCCTATATACAGGGTCACCATGAGTCTTTTAGAGATATGTATAGTTAAAACCAAAGTTCCTGGGTGGTATAAAAGTTAACATGCTTGGATGCCAACTGGAAGGTTGGAGGTTTGAGTCCATTCCAGTTACCTCGATAGAAAGCCCCGGCGATCTAATTCCAAAAAATTAGACACTGAAAACTCTATGAAGCACAGTTCTACTCTGACACATGTGGGGTCACCAATAGTTTGAATGGGCTCAATGGCAGCTGTTTTTTTTTGGCGGGGGATAGTCAAAACCACCGATGCAGTGCTAAGAAGTGCCAAGAAAAAGCTCCATCTCTGTCTGTTCTCAAAGCCTGTTTCCTTTCCCACCAGTTTATGGTTTGGCCTGAAACAGGTACAGAAGCTCCTCTGCCTACTAACTTTCAGACTCTGAACTTCCACAGCTGACAACAAAGATACATACCAGAGCAAAATCAAGTCAATGCTGCCTGCAACCAAAAGGGTTATTAAGAAGTCACGTGTATACCATAACTGTGCACTAAATATAGAGACTTAAGAAGAGCCTTTAGAGTACAGCCTGTTTGGAAGTAGAAAAATTTCTGCATAAGGTGATCCACCAGAAAAATGGGGTCCTGGTGTACTACTTGAGCTCTGGCTATGCAGTGATTAAGTGGCCCCTTGGCTACTAACCGAAAGGTCAGCAGTTTGAGCCCACCACTCTTTCAGTGGGAGAAAGATGTGGCAGCTTGCTTCCATAGATTACAATCTATGCTTCCATAGACTGGAAACCCTATGGGGTCACTGTAGGGGAGCTATGAGTCGGAATCAGCTCCACGACAATGAGTTTAGCTTTATTTATTTATTTTGGTGTGCTATTGTCCTGCCAATTCTCCTTTATAAGCACATTGGTCTTACAGAAAATGGTTATCTGATGCAGTTGCCAGGATAAACCATATACTCTATTAGAACAGCAATAGATAAAAATATTATTTGTCAGTTGAGTCAATTCTGACTCACAGCAACCCTATAGGACAGAGTAGAACTCCCCCATAGGGTAACCAAGGCTGTAATCTTTACAAAAGCAGACTGCTACATCTTTCTCCCATGGAGTGGCTGGTGGGTTTAAACCGCCAAATTTTCGGTTAGCAGCTGAGTGCCCTAACCACTGCACCAGCAGGCTTCCTATTATTATTTGGCATGCTGCACCAATAATTGCACATTTTTCTCTTATTGAAAGGACAAGACTTGCCTCTGAAGCATCCCTTGAATGCTGCATGAGTCACAGTTTTCCAAAAATAGTGACTGGATTTCGTATTATTAAAAAGAACCCATCCTTACAGTCAAATTCCAGTGTGTCTTGCATTGGTGCTTTCATCTGGTGAAAGAAAGAACGTTGTAGCTATAAATTCTTTTAGGTGAAAGGGAGCCCTGAGAGGTGAACCTTAAATGAAACAGGCCTTTACTACTTTATAAAATAGATCGCTTTGCATTTGGTTAGCTCTAACAATTAGGAAAAAATAAGCCATCTATTAAGCAAAAATTTGATCACCCCTAGAACTCACCCACCCCCTCCATGGGTACTATTATTATCCTATGAGCTATTTTTTGTTGTTAGCTACTGTCAAGTTGGTCCGTGACTCATGGCAGCCCCACACACAACTGAACAAAATGCTGCCTGGTCCTGCACACAATTGCCACAAGGGGTTGCAGATCTGACCATTGTGACCCATAGGTTTTCATTTTCGTATTTTCAGAAGCAGATCACCAAGTCTTTCTTCCTAGTCCATCTTAGTCTGGAAACTCCACTGAAACCTGTTCAGCATCATAGCAACAAGCAAGCCTCCACTGACAGACAGGTGGTGGCCACACACAAGGTGCATTGGCCGGGAATTGAACCCGGGTATCCCGTGTGGAAGGTGAGAATTCTACCACTAAATCACCAATGTCCTAGGAACTATTTAGACTATGCCTAATTGCTCAAGGCCTTCAGTTATTTGAAGACAGACCACACGTCCTCCCCCAGGTTGAGCAGCCTTCAGGACAAGATGTCCCGGAGTCTACTAGCCTGACCCCTCTGTGCATTTCCCAACTTTTAAGCATTCTTCCTGCAATGTATAGGTAGCATGAAACCCAAAACTCCAAGACAGAGCAAAGTGGGAGTACCTGCTTCTCTGAATGATCACCAGACATCATAGGACAGCGTGGTGATTTTGGTAGCAATAGCTTGCATTGCTGTTACCAAGCAAGTGGGCTGAGCTTGTCCTGTGCACAACCTCTATGCACGCTTAGCCAAAGGCAGGCTACCATGTGAGCAATCACACCCTGTGAGGTGGAGTGAATTACTTAATATGACCCTTCTAGCCATAGTCTTAGTAACTCCCACCAAATGAGTGGATGGGTCTATGCAAATAAGGTGCTTGTGGCCCACAAAGGGGATTGGACAGCTTGCTAATAATGCAAATAAGGTGCATGGCACCTTTAGGGGGGATGGGACCATGCAAATAAGGTGTATGGAGTCCTATGAGGGGATTGGTCAGTTTCATCATCCTGCTAGGCTTAAAATAAGCCATCCCAGAGATGGAGGGGCTGGGGACCTGACTACCACAAAGAAAAAGAGACCAGAGCAGAGCGTATCCTTTGGACCTGGGATCCCTGCGCTAAGAATCTCCTAGGCCCAGGAGACAGAGAGAGAGAGCTGTAATACCGGAGATGGTGAGAGAAGCAGCAGCAGAGACACAGTGGCAGCACAGGCAGCAGAACCAGGAGACCGGCGGGAGATGGCGCAGTGAGCTTCCTGGCCTACTGAGAGCTGAGTGCCTTTGGGCAGGAGGCTTGCTGGTGGAGTAGGTGCTTCTGCACACTTATCGATGGAGCTAAAGAGCTTTTTAACACTTTCCCCGGCAGGGCAGAGGCCGGGCCAACCCAAGAGGCCTGCAGTAGGCACAACTGAGAAGAGGAGAAGAACCTAAATTGTAACCTGTTACTTTCCTAATAAAACTCATAGCTATGAGTTCTTTGTGGCCATTGCAATGAATTACTGAACCCAATAGAGAAGTAGAGGATGTCGTGGGAGATACTGTTGGTGTCAGAATTGCTAAAAAGGTCAGAGAGATGAGGTATGCCTGACCTCCGCCTCATAGGAATCAGCCTTGGGCTGTTGATCTTAATTTCCCTTCCCCCTCGTGAAATTAGAGGAGGTCAGATGCTTCCCCCCCGCCCACCATTTTTACACCCAGTTCTGAGAAAATCTATCTTCTGCCTTTTCAAAATACGTATCTGTGGAGCAAGAGACACTGACCTGATCTGGAGGAAGCTATCAGTAATTCTTGGCCACAGAGGGGAAAACGCCCAAGGGTAATAAAGTAGAAAAGCAGAGGGCTTTTAGAAGCAAAGACTATGGATACAATTCAGATAACGCAAAGATATTTTAATGGCATTGAACAAAAAACCAAACTTGGTTCAGTCAAGTCAATTCTGACTTATGGAGACCCCATGTGTTAGAGTAGAACTGCTCCATAGGATTTTCTTGGGTGTAATCTTTACATAGGCAGCTTGCCAGACCTTTCTTCCCTGGTGCTGCTGGGTGGGTTCAGACCACCAACCTTTAGATTAGTAGTTGAGCGCGATCCATTTGTGTCCCCCAAGGACTTTTAACGGCATTAGGTGGGCTTAAACAGACAGAAGAAGGTCCTCAGTGACTAAACAGTTCAGTATTAGAATCCACAGTGTACTTCATGATCCTTAAAATTAATAATATGCCAGGAATTTTTTTAAAAAAATTGTAATAGTATGGGCTGTCCCTTTTGGTTGGTAGCATTTCTTTATTTTGGTCAATCCTGTTCTACAATGTACTGACAATAATGAGTAACACAAGAAAAGAGATAGAGTTTCCATTAAAATAAATGGCAAACCAGAAACCTTTTTTTCCTCCTACAAATAACACAAATATTAACTTTCACTGAAATTCCCTAATAAATGAAAAAATTAAAATAGTGGCAGGCTCAGGGGAGCTGATGGCGGGGCAGTGGGAAAGACAAGAGCCCTGCAATTTCCGATGCTCCTTATCTTCCCACCCCCAAATTACTGGACACACACTGGAAAAGCAAAGTGTCTAAGGAGGTGACCTAGTCACCTTGGACCATTCTCCTCTTTATCCAGGAAAAGGGCACCTGGGAAGCCTTGCTTATAGAAAATTCCAGCTTTGCCTTTGCTAGGTATGTTCAGAAAGTCCACTGAATACTTCCCTTAGTAATAGATACATTTATCTCGCCAAAGCCGTGCTGAGCCATCTTGCAACCTGAAGAAAAGCGAAAAATGTGTACATGCTTTTATATGTTTATATGTTTTCCTAATGGTTATTTTTTCCCAGAACATTACAGTAGTTAAAAAAAAGTTGAAAATTTGGAAAAAAGGTATATTAAAACTGAGAACATCATTTTAAGTTCAAATATTTTATTTATACCCCAGACAGAATTCTACTTTCCTGGCTTTAATGGAAATGGGCTCATCAATAATAGTATTTTCAAAATCCACTTCTTCACTATATATTTTCAACTGAGGGAACTGCCTGGCATGTCTGACAATTTCTCTTGACCAAGGAATGATCTAAATAATTTTTAATTAACTTTTACTTACTGTTTCTGTCTTTAATTTTAAAAACTGCTTTTTTTACTTTATCGTGGACTTCTGCAACAAGTTCAATTTTTTAAAATATTATCTGATTACTAAGATTCTTGGTGCCCCCTCAAATTTTGTACCCAAAGGGTATTATTATTTTCAGAAACCCAGTTAGAGAGAGTGGGGTGTCAATAAAGAGGTTTGGATCCAGCTCTGCCGCTAGCCACCTTTGTGGGCCTAAGTCCATTCCCTACAGCTAAGTCAGGGGTTCCTGGTTATGGTGCAATGGTAAAACCAGAGAATTACAAACTCTTCATAGATGCGTCACTAAACTTTAACCAAGATCTAAACTGACGTTGCTACAGCTGATAATTATACTTGATAGAGACGCCAGAGGAGCAGCTTGCTGAATGGTTTATGGGGCAAGAGGGACAACCTCCTTCAGATAAGACGTAAGAAGTATAATCCAAAGCCAGGTCCCAAAAAGGATCACAAATGATTGGTTCCTGTGAGAGCTTTGTCTAATGAGTGTATAAGAGAGCCCAATGACTTGCTAAACAGTTCTCCCCAGGAAGGACACCTTGCCCTGCGTGACATTGTGACATTTCTAAGCAGCGTGAGGCTCTGCTGTTCTGTAGTTGAGTTTGCCTCTTGCTTTTTGCTGACTTCCTTAGCGTTGTTCAGAATCTTTTAATCCCTTCAGCTAATTCTAACGTTTTACAGTGTGTCTTAAACACATTCATACCTAAAGGCTAAGAATCAAATCAGATGATTGCCAAGGTAACGTTTAGCTTCAAAAATCTGAGCTTAAGATTTTTTGTTTATAATACTTTAAAATTTGGATGAAGCTACACAGGACAGAACGGTTGCTGGGTGGTTTCAAACTGGACCCTGAGGCCACACTTCAGTGCAGAGATTGCAATCCCAGTCAGGAATGCCATCCTGGACCGTGAAGACCAGAAACACGCCAATGGAGGAGCCGAATGGACCAGCAGCAGTAAAGTCTACACACTGGTGGCCTCGTCTCTCTTTCTAAAATAATTCACTACCAGCGCCTTAGCCCTGGCTGTCACTCTAAGTTAGAATATTGGAAAGAAAAACAATTGACAAAGTTAGAGCAAAGTCTAATGTCCTCCACGAAACAAAGTAAGTTTACAACATTTTAAAATTTAGATAAATTTAGTGAGATTCAGAGGTATCCTGAATGGGCTCTCATTTTTTATAAATATCAGTTGTGAACCGACATACACAGGAGGATGCACAAATGCTCTGTGGGGTACTCCTAAGCTTATAGATTCACACGTAATGGGAAGGAATTAGGTGCTTTGGTGACTTAAACAAAAATTATTGCTGGTTGCCACTGAGTCAATGCAGAATCATGGCGACCCCATGTGTGTCAGGGTAGAACTGCTTCACAGGGTTTTCCAGGATGTGATTTTTGGAAGTAGATCATCAGGCTTGTCTTCTGAGGCACCTCTGGATGGGTTCAAATGGCCAGCCTTTCAGCTAGCAGTCCAACACTTAACCATTTGCCCTACCCATGATTCCTAGACAAAAAGTCACACATCATATTATAAATCTGTACTAAAGTCCCGGACCCCATACCTGTGGGTATGAGCCTGTTTGGAATACCCAGGTAGGGTGGGCCCTAAACCTAATAGTTTCTGAGCTATAAAAAAAACAGTAGAAAAGACACGGAGCCACACACAGTGAGCAAGACAGATGCCAAGGAGTGCCAAAGTTCACCGGCAGAAACCAGAAGCTATGAAGGAGTCTCACAAAAGGATCGCCACAGCCGAGACCCTTATTTAGACTTTTGGCTTCCAGAATTGTGAGAAAATAAATTTCTGTTCTTTAAAGCCACTCACTAAAGTGGTACTTTTGTTACGGTAACAGTAGCGCTAGGTAACTAAAACAAGATAAAAATCATCGTTGAGCCAGCAGCCTGGTTTGGAGGGTTGGGGAGTGGGGTGGCATGCCTGTTCTTTGTGTCACGAGGGAGAGAGGAGCCACACATTGCAGAGGAAAGGGAGGCGAAGGAGAGCAGGTGCTTGTGGGCTGCTGCAAAGCTCTGAATTAGTTCTGCTCCTGCTTACCATCTAAATTAGTGGTCTTAAAGAGGGAGTAGGTGACTCATCAATGAAATCTGTGAATGATACTGGCCTGCAGAATGTTGCCAACACTAGAAAAGACAGAAAAAGAATATAAATGGTCTTTCAAGAGGTCAGAAATATGGTCAGGAAATTAAAGGAGATTTGAACTAAAAAGAGACAATGTAACACATCTGGAGTCAATAACTGAGAACATAGATTCTCAGAAAATGGGAAAAACAAGGCAAGTGGTTAAGTAAAAGAGTCCCAAGTGGCTAACCAATTAGATACAAGTTTTAGAAACCAGGGAAGGGCTTTCGTAGGCAGGTTAGAGAGGAGTATTGCCTCTCTTGACAGGAGATTTTACCTCTTCCCCCTGGGGTGTCATGATGCACCTTTCGTACTTGGTTTGCTTGTCAGAGACCTGCACCAAAAATGATGTCCTTCCATTTCCTGCTCTCTAAACATGGTCAAATGGAACTGATCCTCTGCCAACAGTAAAAATGAAAACCAAAAAAGCCTGTTGCCATTGTGTCGATTCCGACTCATAGTGACCCTACAGGACAAAGTAGAACTGCCCCGTAGGGTTTCCAAGGAGCGGCTGGTGGATTTGAACTGCTGACCTTTGGTTAGCAGCTGAGCTTTTAACCGCTACACCACCACAGCTCCAGTAAAAGAGAAGGCAGAGTATTTTGCACTGATCAAGGGCTCCATTCATGCAAATAGCCACTATAGGCTCCTGGGAAGGACAGACATCAGGGCAGAAACACGGAAAAGAAGGCAGCTGGCATTCTTCCAATCAAAGCCAAAAAAATAATTTCAGGAAATGCTAATTTTTTTTTTAAACAGATAGCCCAGTTTTATGGGGGGAAGGATAGATGAAGAAAGATATCTGAATTCTCAACATTTGTCTGCTGTGTTTCAATTCTGCAGGTGTTCATTGACCGCCTGTTACACGCCTGGTGGTGTCTTAAACTCTGGCGGAGTTCCAGTGGGAATTCAATTTCGTCTTAAAGGGTTTAAAAGCCTAATTAGGAAAATGGAATTACACATTAAAAAAAAAAAAAGGTTAAAACACTGCAAGAGGATACACAATAAATGGCAGTGAGTATGCCCCCCACACCCCACAAAAAATAGGAGCCCTAGCCAAGCTTTGGAGAAGGGACAAGAAAAGAAAGTAGTGTCATGGAAGGACCAAAAAAGATACATGGGATTTGGACAAGTGGGAAGGAACTCAGACGAGGGGAAAAACCTGAACAAATTCATCAGTCAACGAATCTGATAATCTGTATTGGAGATTTAAAAATTATTCATTTAGAAATCAAAGGATTTTGAATTTGGTATGGATCTCAGACCCTCACAAAGTGGAAGAATCCTGTTTGCAATCTCCCCAAGCTTCTGACCGAAACCAGCTTCTGACTGAAACACCCCCTGTGATGGGAAACTCATTATTTTCAAAAAGCTGATAAATTCCCTTTTGTTATTTTCACCCTTGGTCCTTGTTCCGCCTTTCAGTGTAGCATTGACTCCTTCAAAACATGAAGCCCCTCAAAATTAAAGACAGCAATGATAGTTTCTCCCGGTCTTGCCTTTTTGTCCCTGGTTCTTCCAATTGTATTCTTGAGTAGTCCAGGTGGAGGTAAAGGGTCCACCCCGGGATGCCCTGTAGTTGGTTAAGGTCCCTTTGAAAACATGGCACCTGGAAGCCAACACTTATCCAGTTGTGGTTTGATCAGCAGAGGGTTCAATGGAGCGAACGCATCCTTAACTAGGATACTGCTGGTCTACCAACGCAACCTAGTGTATGTAGCCTTTACTGGTTTGTTTTAGTAGGTACACCACACTGTTGGCAAGAGCTCAACTGGCCTTTAAAAAAAAAAATAAAGAATGTAAAACACTTTGAATTGTGTCTTGAACACAGAAGTAAATAATGATAGTGGTGGTGGCTGTCAATTCTGACTCTTCTTGACAGTATTTTCTCCAATATTTCAATTTCCAAGTGAACAAGCAATCTCTCCACAAGTAGTGGGAGGGGCCGGTGCATACAGATGTCAACCGGCAGGGTGTAGTGAGCTGAATGATGCCCTCCCCACCCCGCAAAAGATATGTCCACATCCTAACCCCCGGGACCTATGAGTATGATCTTATTTTGAAACAAGAATTTTTGTGGAAGTAGTTAAATTAGTATCTTGAAATGAGATTACTCTGGATTATCCAGTCAGGCCCTAAATCTTATAAAGACAAGTGTCTTTATGAGAGAGAGAAAAGGAGACATAGACACAGAGGTGACGGCAATACGAAGGTGGAAGCAGAGAAGGAATTTATGTAGCCACAAGCCAAGAACACCCGGAGCCATCAGAAGCTAGACGAGGCAAGGAAGCATTCTCCCCTAGAGACTTCAGAGGGAGCATGGCCCTGCTGACATCTGGATTTTAGATTTCTGTTCTCTAGAACTGTGAGAGAATACATTCTATTGTTTTAAGCCACCAAATGTGTGATAATTTGTTACAGCAACCGCAGGAAATTAAAACAGAGGGACTATGTATTTCCATAACGGAGCCCTGGTGGCACAGAGGTTAAGAGGTCAGGCTGCTGACCAAATGGCTGGCAATTCGAATCCACCAGCCGCTCCTTGGAAACCCTATGGGGCAGTTCTACTCTGCCCTAGAGGGTCGCTATGAGTTGGAATTGACTTGACAGCAACAGGTTTGGTTTTTTTTGGTAATGTATTTCCACAGGTATTCTCCCAGGAATGGGGTAAACATTCCTAATGACCCACTCCAACACTTCTCTGCATGGCTGAGGGATATGGAAAAAATGCGGTGGAAGCCAATTAGACTGCCACATACTTAGAGATGGCAGGTCTACTCTAGAATAAAAATGTAATAAATCCTTTTTAAGACATGCATAAGTTACAATACATACCTCACCAGATGACTGCTAGACCAAATCTGCAAGGGCCCCGAGGTGGAAAGGGCCACAGATAGAACAGCTGTGTGTGTTGTGGCAGACGTAATACAGGTATAACAATAAACTTAACGAGCAGTTTGAAAACAATACATGACTCATGTATTACCGTGAGCACGCCGGAGCCTAAACATGCAGCGTCCTATTCAAAAAAGGCCATGTGACTGACAAAAGCAGTCATAAGCAAGTTATGCAAACCATCCCAACAGACAGCAATGACATATTCATACTGCACCATCATGCATGTGCTATTGCCACCCATTGTACAAGAGGCTATTAAAGGAAATTCTTGGAGTTTCCATCCGCCGTTGATGAGGTCGTTTGTGTCCCTCTGACAAATACATCAGACACAAGAAGTAAATAAGAGTCACTTGAAAGCAATGGTGGAATTTAAGTCCGTACATTCCAAGACATGAATTAGTGATGTAGAAAAAACGCCTTCAGTTAATTGGGATAGAATATACTACCATTGTTACAAGTGTCAGAATTAAGCCACCAAGTCCAGGAACATGGTTCCCTAAAGGAGGGAGGAGTTTTTTTAGAAAAGCAGTGGAGGAAGGTCAGGGGGTGAAGAGAATAGGGATAGAGAAACTATCATAAAAAAATCTCAGACCTCAAATTTGGACGACATCTTATCTACCCTCTACCTGAAGCAGGACTCTCTTCTCTCCCCTCCTTTTTAGAATATAATATAAAATAAATAATAATCGTTATTACCATTTATTGAGCAGTTGACTAGGTGCAAGAAAATGCTGAGAATTTTACATGTATTTTCTCATTTAATCTTTAAAATAACCCTCTGGGAGGAGTTATATAATCATTTTACAAGTGAGTATGGAGACCTGCTTCCGAAAATCAGCCTGTGAAAACCCTATGGATCACAACAGAATTTTGTCAGATATAGTGCAGAAGGATGAGCCTCCTGGGCTAGAAAGCACTCAAAATACACAGTGACTGCAACAATGGACAGGAGCATGCCAACCATCCTGAAGATGGTGTAGGACCAGGCAACCTTTTGTTCTGTTGTACAAGGGGTCACCGTGAGCCAGCACTAACTCAACAACAAACAACGTATGAGTCGTTATAAGAAACAGATTCTTTTGTCATTCATTCATTCAACAAACACCTAGTCTGTGCTAGGCCCTAAACATATCAAAAAATAATCACATTCAGTAATAGGAAGGTGCCTTGGTGGTACAGTGTTTAAGTGCTTGGCTGCTAACCAAAGGGTTGGCAGTTGGAACCTACCAGGGGCTCCACAGGGGAATGCGGCGATCTGCTTCTACAAAAATTTACAGCCTTGGAAACCTTATAGGGCTGTTCTACTCTGTTCTATAGGGCTGTTATGAGTCGGAATTGACTTGACGGCAATGGGTTTCAGTGATAGGTAATTCAGGACCCTAAAAGGCAACCTACTGTATTTATGGGCAGCTCTAATTCTGAGAAAGTTCTTCCTTATGTTGGCCTGGCATGTGTCTCTGTGTAACCAATGAATAGGTCACTGTGGTGTCGTGTCCCACAGAGAAAAATGAGATGAGAGGGGATGGTGAATGTGAGAGGTTTACAGAGAACAATCGATATGTTCTGTTTCCAATTTCAGCTCGGTGCAGCTTTCTGTACTCAACATTTTTGTTTTTAATATTAACTCATACTCTTTGGGGGTAAACCCAGTTCCTGTGGAGTCACCTCCAACCTATGGTGACCCCAGGCATGTCAGAGTAAAACTATGCTCTGTAGGGTTTTTAATGGCTGATTTTTTTCAGAAGTAGATTCCCAGGTCTTGCTTCTGAAGTCCCTCTGAGTGGACTTGAACCTCCAACTTTTGGTTAGTGGCCAAACACTTTAACCATTTGTACCACCCGGGAACTCCTCCTTTGGGGATAAAAAAAATTAAAAAAAAATTTTTTGGAGGGGGATAGAAGATGGTTAAATCAGAAAACCCCGAAACAATGGTGCAGTCTTTCTTTCAAACAGTTTTGAAAAGCCCTTGATACTTTAAAGGCACAGTCAGATGACAATAAATTTGCCACCCACAGAAAAGTGAGTCCATGTCATGCAGCACGTAAATATCAGTAATCGTTAGACACCACCAGGAAGTCCATGGATACTGAAGCAATGAGGAGGACACATTTCAGAACCACCCTTATACACCCTCTCTGTGACAGCATCTTAAGATGGCCTTTCAAGTAGTCAAAATCTTAGCGGATTCTATCTTCTCCACTTTATATGAGGAATTCAGGTATTAAAAGGAGAGTCTGGCCAAGGTCGAGAAGAAGAGTAGACACTGAGAGGTAAGTCAGGAATCACTGCTCCAGGAGGACCCACTGTTTATTCACATTGCAGAATTCTATTGCCCACAGGTCTGCAAAAGACCAGGCATTTCAACTGGCAGCTGCCCTACCCAGGAACTCCAAGATAAACAAGATAGTCTTTGTTAAAAGGTTTTCCTCTAAGCCTTTGAGGGTCTCTCAGGGAATCTATTTTGCTCAAAGAATCTTTGGCCCTCAATTTACTACTGTTTCCATCATCATTACATCTAGACTATCTCACGACCTAAGACATCTAATTATAAAAAACACAACAAATGTTTTCTATAATATAGCAGTGACTAACACGCGCTCAGCTGCTAACTGAAAGGTTGGAGGTTTGAATCCACCCAGAGGCATCTCAGAAGAAAGGTCTGGCAATCTACTTACAAAAAATCAGGCACTGAAAACCCTATGGAGCACAGTTCTACTCTGACATAATCAGATCCTCACGAGTCAGAATCAACTTGATGGCAACTGGTTTTTTTGTTTGTTTGTTTTGTTTTTTTTAAACACCTACTGAGCACTTAATATATGCCAGGGGGTTTACATGTAACCATTTCAACTACTCCTCACAAGAGCACTGAGTTTGGCAACTATCCCTATTTTCCAGATAATGAAACTGAGGCAAAGAGGTATTAAGTAACTTACATGTTGGTAATTACATGGCACAACTGGGTCTTGAACCCAGGTCTGTCTGATCCTACCCACTCTGACTCCCTTTCAAGAAAATAATACTAGTGATAGCTAACATTGTGCAAGGTACTATTCCAAGCATTTTACATATCTGAATTCATTTCATCTTCACATTAAATCCATTTTACAGCTGAGGTAAAGTGTGCTTAAATAACCTGCCCCAGATCATACCGTTAGCACATGGTGGAGGGGGTTTTGAACCCAGGTAGTCTAATGCCAGAGACCAGGCTCCTGAACACTACCCTAAAGCCAGTAGCACTGTTTCACAAAGAATTAAATGAATAAATTAATATTACCTAGTGAGGCACTGGCCTTCCCTTAGTCAGCCTGACCTACTCACCCAGGCCTATTCTAGCTTGTTATAGGACTGGTGGGTTTTGTGAAGCACACCATTGTAGCATCTTTTTTTTTTTTTGAAAGGGTAGACAAACTAATAGACAGGGAGGCTGAAGTTTCTTCTCAGGGCCCCCTAAGTAAGCTAGTAGTACACTTGTGGTTAACAACCCGCCAACCTCAATCATGATACCTTGCTCTTGAGTGACAGGAACTTGGGTTATCCCTTTGGAATGACATGAGGCCTGGAGAAGCTACCAGGGTCCCGGGAACATGCCTGCTCTTGTGCAGTGACTTAAGGTCACTGGAGGGCATAAGATATTCCATTAGAGGGATGTTCATATCCAACTGATCCACAACCCTCTCTTCCACAGTACAGTGTGTGCTCCAGACTGGCTGCCTCGTTCCCCTAGCGACTTAGCCTGGGAGACCACCCAGGCTGTGGTGAAGTGTATTTCTCTAAAAGATTGAAGAAGACCAAGCACAGTCTGCCTTGGAGATAGCACAAATGAACACAGAATGGGCTCCCTGACCAGTCAGATCACAACAAATGACAACAGGACATTTCTCTGAAGCTGTGGAGAACACATTTGTGGGATGAGGAGCCCTGGTGGCACAATGGTTAAGGTTAAGAGCTCGACTCCTAACCAAAAGGTCAGCAATCGGAATCCAACAGCCGATCCTTGGACACCGTATGGGGCAGTTCTACTCTGTCCTATAGGGGTCACTATGAGTCAGAATCGACTCCGTGGCAATAGGTTTGGTTTTGGTTTGTGGGATGACAGCCCTGTACCACCAGGGCTCCGAGGTGAGGAGAGGAGGTGAAATAGCAGGGGCCAGCAACTCCTAAACACCATGCCTGGGAGGCTTTGTCGTTGTAGTTGCCTCTGCTTTTCAAGGCTGTAACCTTTCAGAAGCAGATTGCCAGACTTGTCTTCTGAGGCACCTCTGGGTGGGATCAAACCGACAACCTTTCATCTAGTAGTTGATCAACCGTTTGTGCCAGAGGCTAGCCAAGGCAAATTTACCTGACTCGTTTAATGACATAGTTTAACCCTGCTCCTGCCTCCTGCTTGGTTTCTTTCCCAGACTATTAACAATGAAGTTCATTACTTAGAATTAATAACCACAACAAGAGCTATCACAGTTCCTAACAATCCTAGCCATGTAAGATCTTTTGTCTCATAGCATCAGATTATCTTCTCCAAGCACCACAGGAAAATTCATTTAGGAAGAGGAAGGACCTGATGTTTACCTGGCACCCACTCAGCATCAAGCATTGTCATTCAATGCTCTGCATATGTTACCTCATTTACTTATCACAACTACACTACATCGTAGAGATTATTATTTCCCGTTTTACTGATAAAGAAGTGGAAGGTCAGCAAGAGACAGAAAGGGCCACGTAAATCAGAGACTACATCAGCCTGAGACCAGAAGAACTAGGTGGTGCCTGGCTACAATCATGACCACCCTGACAGGGTACATAACAGAGAATCCTTGAGGGAGCAGAAGAGCAGTGGGATGCAAACCTCAAATTCTCATAAAAAGACCAGACTTAATGGTCTGACTGAGACTAGAAGGATTCCAAAGGTCATGATCCCCAGGAACCATTCCCAAAGCCAACTCTTCAGACAGGGATTGGACTGGACAATGGGATGGAGAGGGTTGCTGGTGAGGAGTGAGCTTCTTGGATCAAATAGACACATGAAACTATGTGGGCAGCTCCTGTCTGGAGAGATGAGAGGACAGAGGGGTTCAGAAGCTGGCTGAATGGACATGAAAACAGACAGTAGAGGGAAGGAGTATGCTGTCTCATTAGGAAGAGAGCAAGTAGGAGTATATAGTATATGAGAGACTGACTTGATTTGTAAACTTTCACTTAAAGCACAATAAAAAAAAAAAAAGTGCGGGGTGAGAAAAGTTAAGTAGCTTACCCAAGGATGTAAATGGAAGAGACTGTACTTTTTTTCCCATCAGGCTTTAATTACAACTTAGACCCAGGGATGGAGATACTACAGGTAGGGAACCACTGCAGGTCTTTTCACCCCACCGGGCAGTTGTTGCCTCTGACTCATGGCAACCCCATTCACAACAGAAGGAAACACTGCCCAACCCTGTGCCATCCCTGTGATGGGTTGGGGATCAGACCGTTGTGATCCACAGGGTTTTCACTGACTGATTTTCAGAAGTAGATCACCAGGCCTTTCTTCCTAGACCATCTTAGTCTGAAAGCTCCTCTGAAGTCAGTTCAGCATCCTAACATACACAAGATTTCACTGACAGACGGGTGGTGGCTACCCATGAGGTAAGCTGGCCAGGAAACCAACCTGGGTCTCCCGCATATAGAAGGTGAGAATTCTACTCTGAACCACCACTGCCCTCTCTTTGGACAGTACCCAAACCAAAACCAAACCTGCTGCTGTAAAGTCGATTTCGACTCATAGCAACCCTACAGGACAGAGTAGAACTGCCCAAGAGGCTTTCCAAAGAGCGGCTGGTGGATTGGAACTGCAAACCTTTTGGCTGGCAGCCGACCTCTTAACTAGTATGCCACCAGGGCTCCTTGGACAGTACATGTGTGCAAATTACCCAACAGGTCAACTGCATTCTGAGATAATCTGACTCTGAATTCCAGTCTCTGTAATTTTTTTCTTTTCTTACATCTGGTGGCATGTTGTTTACAGCTTTGTTCTGTTAATAGAGACACAGGCACATCCTGAGAAATTATTGTTATTTTTTTTTAATTAATTTTTATTGCACTTTAAGTGGAAGTTTACAAATCAGGTCAGTCTCTCATACAAAAATTTACATACACCTTGCTATACACTCCTAATTACTCTCCCCCTAATGAGACAGCACACTCCTTCCCTCTACTCTCTCCTTGTGCCCATTTGGGCAGCTGTGAGAAATTGTTTGTTCAATTCTAAATTAACTATTGCGCAAAGAACTAATGAACCATGGTACGCCAGCAGGAATGCAATCTTCTTCTGGATAGGTTTGTGACCTAAAGATACGTTTTTATAAGAAGATTCAGGATATAGGATTTTTTTCCCCCTTTCTTCATCTGCTGAGGAAATGCTGAATCAAGTGAGAACTCTAGTAAGGGATAAGCAGTAGCCACCTGCCTTCACCCCTCAGATACAAAAGCTCAGGGAAAAAAAAAAAAGACACAAACGTCACTTAAAGGAAGAACAATATAAGCCGCCCAGGAGTAAGAGAGAAATTAACAACCAGAGCAAGGCTGGTTTTCAGTGGTGAGAAGCTACTCTGTCTGAGGTAAACAGGTTCTCAGCTTGTTTCAATTTATGCTTTAGAAGAATTTTGAATTTCTGGGTGGACGAATATGGGCATCATTCCTAACATTTCCCTGCAAACATATTTGCAAACTGAAGTCTCAGAGAAACAGCTGACGAAGGTGCTCAGAATCAGGTTCCTCACGAGATTCTTTCCCCAAGTTTTCACCCTAGTAGGGCGTTTGGTTTGGTGATGGTTCCTGGCCCTTCTCTAATAGCAGTGTTGGATGTAAAGTGTGGCTATTGGGCTATCAAAAACAGACGTAATGCAGACTGTTTGAGAAGGAGTAGGAAAACAAAAATGGATCCTAGAGGTAAAATTACTTAAAAAAAAACAAAAAAAACTCAGGTCCTGGCAGAACAATCACTTCGGTATATTTGTCATTAAAAGAAAAAGAGAAAGAAAGTGGGAGAGAGGAGTTTCAACAGCAAAAAAACAAAACAAAACTCCACTAGTCTTGATGTTATATTCTTGTGGCATTGAGGAAATAACCTTTACTTCAGCCAAAGGTCAGCAGGCAACCAGTCCAAGTGCGAATGTAAACAATTCTAATCCAGATCGCAAGGTGGTTTTAAAAGATCTGTTCACCAAAGAGCAAAGAAAGTGCTAGTCTTTTTTTTAGAGAAGAGGGAATGAGGGAGCTGGAGTGGACAGCTTCTGAGCTAGGCAACAAAATTTACCTGCCCCAGGAACACTAGGGACGTCTTACAGGTTTAGATCTGACGAGATAAATGCAGAAAATCAGGCAACACTGAACTCAGTCGGCACTGGCCCTCCCAACCCCCATCAAACGGGCTGAACAGGTCTGCACCTCGGAGCTAAATTTGTAAAAAAATGTCTCCACTCTACTCTTCTCCAAAAAAAAAAAACAAAAAACAAACCCGTTGCCGTGGAGTCAGTTCCGACTCATAGTGACCCCATAGGACAGAGGAGAACTGCCCCTTAGGGTTTCCAAGGAGTGGCTGGTGGATTCGAACTGCCATCCTTTTGGTTAGCAGCCGTGCTCTTAACCACTGCGCCACCAAGGCTCCACTCTTCTCCAAGATTTTTAAAAAGTCTGATCAATTTTGCAGACAAGCAGAGGCTAACAACAAAGATTAAAAATCTGGCCTGGGAGAACTTTATACCCTGCAACCAAAATGCCAAAGGCATCCCTCTGCTCTTCCCTCTCAAAAGAGCTTCTTCCTCTTGGGCAAAGACCCAGGACTTGCTAACTGAAGTCTCATTAAGCCATCCAGCATACATTTTTCATTCAAATTCCCTGTTCAGATCCCTCACAGGTTAGTGGTCTAAACCCCAAGGGAGAAAAATGGAGGGTGTCAACTTACTTTTTCAAGTCTCTGCCTGGGGCTCTCAAATCAGCAGCAACTGAGCAGCTCTCATTCCTGGTGGGTGAATGGAGCAACTCCTTGGGCTGCCCCAGCTGTGACCAGCTTCAGCCTCGGTGTACAGGTGCCTGGAGGAAGGAGGAGGGTATTGGTTGGTCAGGAGCAGGAAATGTGTGACATCACGGGAGCCTCGACAGATAAAGAGCATTGCTGGGACCTCAGGATTGAAGCAGTCCCGCCTACCTATCATTTACCTGAATACCTGTGAGCAGGTAGGTGGCGTCTCTGAGTGGACAAATGAATCAGTTAGAGCAATTTGCTGGATGGAATTTACTTTCTTTTCCTGGGCCAGCACGTGTCCAGCCCCGTGTACAGTTCTGAATTTATATGCCTGGTTGCTTCACCAACTCCAGCCCTCTCTCCCTAACCCTACCTGGTAACCAAAACCCCAAACCCATTGCCATCCAGTCAATTCCAATTCATAGCGACCCAATAGGACAGAGTAGAACTGCACCATAAAAAAACACCCAGTGCTGTCGAGTCGATTCCAACTCATAGCGACCCTATAGGACAGAGTAGAACTGCCCATAGAGTTTCCAAGGAGCGCCTGGGGAATTCGAACTGCCGACCCTTTGGTTAGCAGCCATAGCACTTAACTACTATGGCACCAGGGTTTCCAGAACTGCACCATAGGGTTTCTAAAGCTATAAATCTTTACAGGAGCAGATTGCCACCTCTTTCTTCTGCGAACAGGCTAGTAGTTTCGAACAACTAACCTTTTGGTTAGTAGCCAAGCACTTAACCATTGCACCACCAGGGCTCCTCTCCCCCCACCTGGTAGCTGCATATGAAAGAGTTAAAGAAGAGTTGAAACACCCAAATGAGAGGGTAATTTAGTGGGCACAAAAGGAAGTTTCATGCTTCTCGCTTAGCAATACCTCAGATTTACCTCCAAATGCTTTTTTGAATGGCAACAACTTGAACCACAAGTTCTTCTCTGCGCCACAGAATAACAAATTGCAGGTGACATTTTCAAAGTCATTTAAAAAAATTCTAAAGATGATTCTCATCAGCAGTTTCAAAGATGAGTTTTCAAACTTTTTATATACTCCCCCTCCCCTCCCACACACCCCAGGATTTTAATTCTGTATTCAGGAATTGGTAAAACTTCAGTCATTCCTACCTTGGCTTGCCTGGCAGTTAGAGTCACACAGAGGTCACAGTCCCCTGCAAGCCTTCAATTAGGAGCAAATTAAATGATTCAGATTCCAGTGGTAGGACAGTCATAAGGCACTATGCTCTATTGGTTAGAGCCTGGAAGGCAGAGTCAGAGTTATTTCTGACTCAAGCTTCTATGTGACCCTGGGCAAGTCAGTGTGTTGCTTCAGCTTTTCCAGCAGGAAAGGAAGGGAGACGCTAGGACTCAGCCAGCACCACAACGGGCCGCTGAGAGATATTATGACTTTTAAAAGGTTTGGCATCTTTCGAGGAGGACTGTAAACAATTCCTTAGCTGTCTTTAAGCTTTGTGTATTTCTATGGCCTGTGTCAGCATCCTTGGGCAATTTAGCTCACTGTCTGGAATGTGCTACCTTGAGGAAACCATGGATTCTCCCTACCTGGAGGAAGGCCTGCTTGCCCTGTGGGGATTTTTTTTTTTTTTTTTTAAGCCCCCATGGTGGGGATGAGAGTTGAAATTCCCATTTTTTTCTCTATTCTTTCTCCCTTTTCTTCTGTTCCCCACCTCCTGAGACTGGAAATGCTTTGGTTCAACAAGATCTAATATTGTACTACTTTAGAGGTTTTTGGTTGGTTGGTTGGTTGGTGTTTTGGCTGGGGGTAGAGTGGAGGAAGGAGGGTAAATGGGAGGGGGAAGGAAAGGAAAAGTCCGATTCCATTTTCTCGGCCTCAACATTGAATGGCTGCGGCCAGTCATTCAATACCTTGTAAAGCAATGGAGGAGGGGCAGGAAGAGAAATTCTAGTCAAGGGCACGGGGTGCGGGGCAGGCTCTGGGATACTTCACAGGCAAGAGCTGGCTCCTTTCCCCAAGCCGTCCCAGAGCGGTCTAAACCACCTTTTCCCATTTGGGAACTTGGTTTGCTTTGAGGAGAGTGAGAAGTTTAAAAATAAAAAAATTCCCCTTATCACTTCTTTATCCAATAGAAATTAAGGTAAATGTGGCTACCCTTATATTAGGGAAAAAAAATGAAGGCAGGTCTTTTAGGAAGAAGTACCAGCTCATCAGTAGGGCACTCTATTTAAAACATCGCCAAAACAAACGCTCCCCCTTGACTCCGACGGGGTGTCCACGGGAGGAAGCGGGGAGGAGAACCTGGGCGGGCTGGCTGACCTGATGATTCATCTGGAAGGCCACGCCTTCCAGCAGTTTTGGCGTCAGCCCGCCCTCTGGGTGTAAAAAAAAAAAAAAGTGGTGTAATCAGGCCTTCAACCTTCCTGTTAGCAGCTTTTGCACCATTCAGGGACCCCTTGACTTAGAGGGTAAGCAAAAAGAAGGACCAGCAACGAGATGAATTGACACAGTGGCTGCAACAATGGGCTCAAATACAGCAATGATTGTGAGGGTGGCGCAGGACAGGGCAGTGTTTTGTTCTGTTGTTCGTAGGGTCGCTATGGAGAGGAAACAACTGGACAGCACCTGACAGCAAACAACAGCATAAAAAACCAAAACCAAACCTGTTGCTGTCCATTCTATTCCAACTCATAGGACCCTACAGGACAGAGTAGAAGTGTCCCTCAGGGTATCCAAGGCTATAAATGTTTACAGAAGCAGACTCTAACATCTTCTGCTGAGCAGGCTGGTGGGTTCGAACTGGCAACCTTTAGGTTAGCAGCCAAGTGCTTAACCACTACATCACCAGGGATGCTCATATCACGCCCAGAGGAGCATAATTAACTCAATTTACTCTCTTTCAACAGTAACCTCTGGAGAATATTCCATTTGTCTAATTCTGAACTGCCAAAATCCTTAGAGTTAGGACATAAGAAGCTCCTAGAACTTTAGGATGATTGTAATAAATAGGTCAGCCCTATGTTGTTGTTGTTGTTAGGTCCTGTCCAGTCGTCTTCGACTCGTAGGGACCCCACGTACAACAGAACAAAACACTGCCTCGTCCTGTGCCAGCCTCACAATTATTGTTATGTTTGAGTCCATTCTTGCAGCCACTGTGTCAATCCATCTGGTTGAGGGTCTTCTTTTTTTGCTGCTCCTCTATTTTATGAAGCATGATGTTCTTCTCCAGGGACTGCTCCCTCCTGTTAACATGTCCTAAGTACATGAGATGAAGTCTCACCTTCCTCGCTTCTAATGAGCTTTCTTCCAAGACAGGTTTTTTCATTCTTCTGGCAGTCCATGGTATATTCAATATTCTTCACCAACACCATAATTCAAAGGCGTCAATTTTTCTTCAGTCTTCTTTATTCATTGTCCAGCTTTCACATGCATATGAGGTAAGTGAAAACACCATGGCTTGGGTCCAGTGCACTTTAGTTCTTAAAGTAACACCTTTGCCTTTTAACACTTTGAAAAGATCTTTTGCAGCAGATTTGCCTAATGCAATGTGTCTTTTGGTTTCTTGACTGGTGCTTCCATGGGCAGATCCAAGTAAAATGAAATCCTTGACAACTTCAATCTTTTCTCCGTTTATCATTATGTTGCTTATTGGTCCAGTTGTGGGGATTTTTGTGTTCTTTATGTTGAGGTGCAATCCATACTGAGGGCTATGGTCTTTGATCTTCATCAGTAAGTGCTTCAAGACCTCCTCACTTTCAGCAAGCAAGGTTGTGTCATCTGCATAACACAGGTTGTTAAAAAGTCTTCCTCCAATCCTAATGCCCCGTTCTTCTTCATATAGTTCAGCCTCTTGGATTATTTGCTCAGCATACAGATTGAGTAAGTATGGAGAAAGGGTACAACCCTGATGCACATCTTTCTTGACTTTAAATCACGCAGTATCTCCCTGTTCTGTTCGAACGACTGCCTGTTGGTCTAAGTACAGGTTCCTCATGAGCACAATTAAGTGTTCTGGAATTCCCATTCTTCTCAGTGTTATCTATAATTTGTTCTGATCCACACAGTCAAATGCCTTTGCATAGTCAATAAAACACAGGTAAACGTCTTTCTGGTATTCTCTGCTTTCAGCCAGGTTCCTTCTGACATCAGCAATGATATACCTTGTTCCTTCCATGTTCTCATCTGAATTGGGCTTGAATTTCTGGCACTTTCCTGAAGATGTACTGCTGCAACTGCTTTTGCATGATCTTCAGCAAAATTTTACTTGTGCGTGGTATTAATGATAACTGATAATTTCCACATTCCACTGAATCACCTTTCTTTGGAGTGGGTACAAATATGAATCTCTTTCAGTCGGTTGGCCAGGTAGCTGTCTTCCAAATTTCTTGGCATAGACTGCTGAGCACTTCCAATGCTCCATTCCTTTGTTGAAACATCTCAATCACTATTCCGTCGACTCCCAAAGCCTTGTTTTTTGCCAGTGCCTTCAGTGTAGTTTGGACTTCTTCCTTCAGTACCATCGGTTCTTGATCATAGGCTACCTCCTGAAATGGTTGAACTTTGACCAATTCTTTTTGGTACAGTGACTGTGTATTCCTTCCATCTGCTTTTGATGCTTCCTGTGTCATTCAGTATCTTGCCCATAGAACCTTTCAATATTGCAGCTCAACACTTGAATTTTTTTCTTTGGTTCTTTCAGCTTGAGAAATGCTGAGTGTTTTTCCCTTTTGGTTTTCTATCTCCAGGTCTTTGTACATGTCATTGTAATATTTTACTTTGTCTTCTTGAGCTGCCCTTTGAAATCTTCTGTTCAACCGTTTTACTTCATCATTTATTTTCGCTTTAGCTACTAAGTTCAAGAGCAACTTTCGGAGCCTCTTCTGACATCCATTTTGGTCTTTTCTTTCTTTTTAATAACCTCTTGCTTTCTTCGTGTATGATATCCTTGATGTCACCCCACAACTCATCTGGTCTTTGGTCATGCATCAAATCTGTTCTTGAGATGGTCTCTAAATTCAAATGGGATATACTCAAGAATGTATTTGGCTGTCATGGACTTGTTCTACTTTTCTTCAACTTCAGCTTGAATTTGCATAGGAGCAATTGATGCCCTGTTCCACATTTAACCCCTAGCATTGTTCTGACTGAAATGATATTGAACCTTTCCGTCACCTCTTTCCACAGATGTAGTCAATTTGATTCCTGTGTATTCCATCTGGCGTATAGTTGCCGTTTATGTTATTGAAAAAGGTATTTGTAAACAGGTTTTTTTTTTTTATCAACCCTATGTAGAAATTTTTTTTTTTTTTTTAATTAGAAATTGTATAACAATGTCCACTTTCAAGACCCCAGCTAAAGGAACAAGGCTTGGTATCCGTATTAGTTATCTATTGCTCTGTAACAAATTATTTTAGAATTTAGTGACTTAAAACAACACACACTTATTATCTTACCATTTCCAGGAGTGAGGATTTGGGGAGGAGTTTAGCTGAGTGATTCTGTCTTGGCATCTTTTTGAAGTTGCAGTTGGGGTTCTGGCCGAGGTTAGCATCACCTGATGGCTTGAGTGGGCCTGGAGATTCTACTTCCATAATGGCCCACTCACATGGTTGTTGGTCACATGCCTCAGTTCCTGGCCACGTGGCCTCTGCTTGAGTGTACTTTTGACATGGCAGCTAGTTTCCCCCGGAATAAGAGAGAGAGAGAGAGAAGCGGCAATGCCTTTTATGATCTAGTCTCCAAAGTCACACATACTCACTTGAACACTATTAGTTTATTAGCAATGGGTCACTGAGTCCAGTCCACACTCAGGGGGAAGAGAATTAGGCTCCATCACTTAAAGGAAGAAATATCAAAGACTTTGTGGACATAGTTTAAAATCACCAGAGTACCCACGTTGTATCATGTGACAGCCACCACCCTCAGTTGATTGGAAAGTCAGAATGACCACCTGACTCAAATGAAGCAAATCATCGGCTATTCAGAAGCCAATGATATTCTGTCTTTGGAGAATTTGCACTAAGAGACAGAGGAAATGGCCAATCAGTACATTTCCAAGTTCATATAGATTTAGGGTTGCCATCTGTGTTGGGCATATAAGCAAGTAGGGGAAGTTAGTTAAAAAGAAGACAAAGAGGCAAATGAAAAGGATCATGCCATATCTGAGAGGGAGCCGTTGGGTGTTGTAAATGCTTAATGTGTTCAGCTAGTAACTGAAAGATTGGAGGTTTGAGTCCACCCAGAGGTGCCTCCGAAGAAGGGCCTGGTGACCTACTTCCAAAAAAATCAGCCATTGAAAACTCGATGGAACACAGTTCTACCCTGACACACATTGGGTAGGCATGAGTTGGAATCAACTTGGTGATAGTTGGTTTTATCTCTGAGAGAGAATGAATGAGAGAATCACTGTGGCGTTTGGAAGATGGAGAAGGCAGTCTTGGCTCTGATCAGCCTCCTAGCTTGTTCCATGAAGCATGGCTGTGTTTGATTCTCAGCTCTATGAACTGCTTCATATGAACTTCCATAAGTGGGTTTCCATCCCTTGTAAGCAGCGACTCTAAAGTAAGGCGTTGTAATACCAGCTGAGCTGAAATTAAAACCTACCCACTTGTGGTAAATGATATGAGGCTGTGGCATAATCCAATACTGGCCTATAATCCAGTATAGTGAAAAAGCTGGAGGTGGCACAATCTTAATCAGATGCTTCATGCTCTGTCTGAAGTTAAGAAGCAGATTGGCCTGCATGGAGTCTAGAAAAGCAAATGAAAAGAAGAAACAGTGCTCAGAGAAGAAAGACACCGTGTCAGAGGGACATGTGCATTTGGTTACTCTGTCGTAGCACAGGGACAGTTTTTCTGGTTTGCTGTTGCTCATGTGAATATTTTCTCAAGACCATCCACCGGCCCTGCTTTGATTTCATGTTCCCTGGGCAACTTTTAGGACTCTGATTCAGCTTCCTAATTATCTTGTTATTCAGAAGGAAGTACCCTAGAAAAGTAAGCCTGGGGAGTGTAGATTCTGGAAAGGGATGTTTCCAGTTGCAAATTAATAAATTACCAATATGGTTTGTACATTGGTCTCTTATGAGAAAACACACGAGGAAATCCATCACCCCTTACAGCGTACCTGAAATGATCTTTTTTAGGCCTATCAAACTGATGCCAAAGGGGAATGCCAGCTTGAGAGGCCAGTTTTAACTCTCTGACATCTTTTATGGTCATTTCTTTCATAACTTCAGCAGTCTACCCCCTTTAAAATCTGAAAGCTTGTTAGAATGATCATACTGTGGAACTACATACAATTGGATAATACGAGGCAACATAAAATTAAGTTCTAATACACATCCCTCCAAGATGTATGGTTTAGACCAGGGTTGGCAAATACTTGACACACACTGTTCCATTCCCTCCTCCCATACCTTTGTCATTGTTAAGTGGCCATGGCACTCTTGAGCTTAGAGGTGACTTCAGAATCCTCAAGATAAAACTTGAGGAACACTAGTAGTTGGTATTAACCCTTAAGATCAAACCATTTTCTTTCCCAAGTTTTAGGCAATGAGTAGGAAGAAGCGTTGGAAAGGGAAGAGATTGATGTTGACTAGTGCCATTGGGGAAGACTTAATGGAAAAAGAGGCATGAATTGGACCTTGAAGCGTTTGGAGAGATGATGATAAGGAACAAACAATTCCAGGCAGGGCAGAGCAAGAGGGGAGGCAGGAATGATTATAGCAACTGTGTATGCGGTGGGGGAGGAGAGGAAGACAAAACAATGAAATGTTCACCCTGCTGGAATGAAGAGAATCTGTTGGATGCTAAATTTGGGTGGATAAATTGGGACAGGATTATAAAAAGCCTCAAGGGCTGACTGCTTCATGTCTTCACATTTTTGTTGGCTGCTTTCATCATGATTAAACAGCTTTTTTTTTTTTTTTAAATTCAGTATTTTGACCATGAGGTAATTTATTAAGAGTAATGGTGCTTTCAGTGTTGAGCTGGACTTCCATGATATACCATTTTGGTTACTACATGATCATCTTTCCCTTTAGGAGTAAGCCTCCTTTGCAGCCAATATATTCTATAAACTTTGTTCTTTGGAGAGGCAGGTGGAATATATTAGAAAGCTCTCTGAACTCAAGGTTGGGCCTGTCCTAGTTAACCAGCCAGCTCAGCTGGGCTTTTTGATTAGTTTGAATTCTTTTTATGTATCTTGACAGGGAAATCTAAAGACGGAAAAGGAGGTCTATTTTCAAAGCTTTTTTCTTCTAGATCATCACAATGAAAGTTGGCGTCCTCAAGGATTCTTCCTGGCAATGAACCTATTGCTAAGATCGGACCTCGTGATCTCGTGATTTGGCACAATTATTTTGCCCCTGTTTGCTCCCTTTTTTTTTTTCCATGGATACTTGTAGAGTTGTCTAAGATGACTAAATGCCACAACAAAAGTGGACATATTCCATCTAATTTTAATAAAATGCATTTCTAGAAAAAGCCTTTTTGGCTATGTAATTTCTGAGAGTATTAAGCATGTGAGTTGGAATTGCTGTGTGCATTCCAACACATTGGTCTCAATTCTTCTTTTTTTCTTAACTAGTTCAGTTCCAAATCTTTCACTGGATAATTATAAGGGCTTAACATAGTGCCAATGAGCAGATTCCAGAAAGGCAATTATGGAGAACATCAGTAACAATCACAAACATCAGCTTGTGTCGTGATAAATGCCATGCGGCTCTGTGTATGTGGAAGAGAATCCCATTTCTCTCACAAACACAGAACTCAGTGTTACCTGGTATGCAGACAAGCTTCTAGGATACCCTATGAATTTACAGCTTAGAAGAGAAACTTCTTTGGTTTTGTGCTTTTGGCTGGGAGAGAGAGTATCTCAGAAAAATTAGAATTCTTAAATCAGTTATTGAAGATGACACACATTTTTTGAAAGTTTTACTATATATGGATTTGTGGCTACACTCTTCTTTTGTAGAGAAGTCCAAATAGGGCTTAACAGAAAAAAAAAATGGACTTCATTGTTGCTGCCTCTATATTGTCACAGTGCCTATATTCTATAACCTTAAATATCTTTATGTTTATATGACCCCTATACTTGCATTAAAGAGCCCTGGTGACGCAGTGGTTAAGAGCTTGGCTGATAAGCAGAAGGTCGGCAGTTCAAATCCACCAGCCTTTCTGCTATTCGGATCAACAATCAAAGTCCATGGAAGCAGCAGTCAAGAAATCAAATGATGTATTGCATTGGGCAAATCAACTGCAAAAGACCTCTTAAAATTTTAAAAAGCAAAGGTATTGCTTTGATGACTAAGGTGCATTTGACTCAAGCCATGTTCTTTGCAATCACCTCATATGCATGTGAAAACTGGACAATGAAAGTAGAAGAATTGATGCACTTGAACAGTAGTGTTGGTGAAGATTATTGAATGTATCGTGGACTACCAGAAGAATGAACGATAAGTCTTAGAAGAAATACAACCAGAATGCTCCTTAGACACAAGGATGGCAAGACTTCAACTCGCCTACTTTGAACATGTCTTCAGGAAAGACCAATTGGTAGAACAGGACGTCGTGTTCGGTAACGTAGAGGGCCAGTGAAAATGAGAGAATCCCTCAATGAGATGGATTTACACAGTAGCCGCAACAATTTACTCAAACATACCAATGATCATGAAGATGGAACAGGACAGGGCAATGTTTTGTAATTTTATACATAATGTTACCATGTATTGGAGCCAAATCAATGGCAACTAACAACAACAATGCTTGCATAAATTAGGTGGATTATTCTTAAGCAATTTTTTGGTAATGGTTGCTGCTATTTTGAAAGTGGTCATGTCTTTGTTTCTGTTTTGGATACTTCTTACACAGCTACTTTAATTGGCCCAATTCCACATATCAAAGATGTAAAATGTCTCCTGTCCTTGTTAATTTTGATCTCATCCTGAGGGCCTCCATGTTTCTGTGGATGTCCCCTCTAGCATACTTAATCTCAACTTTAATGACATTTATGTTTACTTCTCTTGAGTCTCCCACTCTCAGGGACACACCGTGGACCTTGTTACCACTCGGAAATTTTCCATTTCTGAATACCTTAAACTTCAACATGCTACTCTCTGCTATATTTTCTTGTCCATTTAGGTTCTTCACTACCTTACTCAAATTTTACCTTCTCCTCTGAACTGATTGCAGCCTCTGGTTCCTAAACTCCTTGAAGCTGACCAAGAACATCTGTACCCTATACTGGCCTTCTCTCTTCCTATGAGCATGAAGGTCGGTGCCACCATATATGTATGCTATTCAATGCCAACTGCACTTGTCACTCTCCTTGGCATTCCCATTGATATTCCCATTCATTCTTCTGCCTGTCAGTGGAAGCTTGTGCGTTGCTATGATGCTGAACAAGTTTTGGCAGAGCTTCAATGAAAACTCTATGGATCATAGTACTTCATTATATTGTGCATGGGATCTCCATGAGTAGAAGACCAACTCAGTGGCAGCCAAGAGCTGCAACCATCTGTGATCTGAGTCCTTCCTGCACAGTCTTCTGTTTGGGAGCCTGCTATGCTCAGATCTGCCAGGCCCTGTTTTCCAATTTAGCCATTTACATTAAAAAGGTGATATTTTTGGCTTCTATGTTTACTCTTTAAATTTTCTCAAATCATCCTAAATTCAGGTAGGGAAAAAAGGTACTGTTTATTGGGGTCCTTCTCGGAAATGCCAAAACATCTGACTGTTTATAGTTCCCATCATAACAACCAGACTCTCTCACTTCTAGGCTCTTAGCCATGAAGCATTATCCTAACATTTATTGTTCATTTACCAGGGCCTGGATTGATGTTAAGTATTTTACTTGCATTATCTCACTGAATCCTTGCAGAAACCCCATTAGATAACTTTATTTAACAAATGAAGAGGTAAAGTAACTTGTCTAACATGCGTGGCTGGTTATGGGCAGAATTGAGACACAAGCCCAGGCGTCAGGTGTACTACTCCTCCCTCAGCGTGGAAAACTCCTACTCCATCTTCAGGGCTCAGCTTAAATGCTACCCCCTTTACAGAGCCTTCCCTGGCTTCTCCAAGCAGATATCAGTGCCTGCTCTGTGCTTTCTGGTGTTGGTGGTGTTAGCTGCCATCGAGTCGGCCCCTGACTCATGGTGTCCCCGTACACAATGGAATGAAATGCTGCCCAGTCCTGTACCATCCCCATGACTGATTGCAGATGGTTTCACTGTGATCCATTGGGTTTTCATCGGCTGATTTTCACAAGCAGATTGGTAGGTGGCCTCACGGACAAGGATGTGAATGAGTGGGACTGCAGGGTGTGCTAGACTTTTCCCTCAGCGAGTACAACAAGGCAAGCAGTGGCAAGTTCCACAGCCATGTGGTGCAGGTGGTGCAGGCCTGCAAGCATATCATGTCTGGGGTGAACTAATTCTTGGACGTGGAGATTAGACAAACCACATGTACTGAGTCCTACCTCAACTTAGCCACCTATCCCTTCCATGACCAGCCACACCCGAGGAAGAAAGCCCTCTGCTCTTTTAATATATATACTGTTCCTTGGCTGGGCACAACCTCCATGATGAAATCCAACTGCCAGAACGCATAGAGGGCTGCATAACAGGTGGCTGTGGTGGCTGCCTCTTAACCGTACCCCTTTAGAGGATGGTTAGCCCTTAGATTGGTGGTCCCGCCTTGGTGAGGCCGTGGTGAAGTCTCCTTAGTGTGTCAGCACCAGGAGAAAAATGAAGGCTTCTTGGGTGTTTTTGGAACAGCTAAGTGGCTCTAACCCTGGTTCTTTCTTTTCATTGCTTTTCAAATGCACCCAGCCCATGGTGCCCTTGTTCTGCTCTTATTTTAGTCAATAAAAAGCAACATCAGCTAAAAAAAGAAAAATTCCATCTTAGTCTGCAAGCTCTGCTGAAACCTATTCAGCATAATAGCAACACATAAGCCTCCACCGATAGGTGGGTCGTGGCTGTATATGAGGTGCATTGGCCGGTAATCAAACCCCAGTCTCCCACATACCCAGAAAACCACATGGGAGGTGAGAATTCTACCGCTGAACCACCACTGCCTCCAATTTCAACAGCTGTTTTACTGATGGAAACCCTGGTGGCGTAGGGGTTAAGAGCTATGGCTGCTAACCAAAAGGCCGGCAGTTCGAATCCACCAGGCACCCCTTGGAAACTGTATGGGGCAGTTCTACTCTGTCGTATAGGGTCACTATGAGTTAGAATCGATGGCAACAGGCTTATTCTACTGATTGTAATTTTTTGAAGACTGTCTTTCTAGACTGCAGGCTCCTTTCAGGTAGTCCTTTTCATATATCCGCAGGCCTTAGCCCAGTGTCTGAAAAGGACATAGAAAGCCTGCAATAAATAGTAGTTAAAAGAACTAACAATGAATATAAGACACAGGAAGGAATGGAGGGAACTCACATTATCAAATTTTGAGGCATAACTACCTTTTACTTTGGGAAGGGAGCTAAATTTATCACATTTAATTTTCACAATAATGCTACAAACTAGACATCCATCATTCGTTTATTCAACAAATAAAACAAAAATGCTATTTTTGTGTGTAATGTATTAAACACCACCACAATCAATGTCAAAGATAAAAATATACAATCTCCCTTGAGGAAGTTATAGTTGAGGGAGAAGCAGCATTAAAGACAAACAATTAAGACGCAAAGTGGAAATTGCCACATGGAAGCTTGTTACAGGTACAGTTGCTTGAGAAAGGAGGGCCAGTTTGTGTGTTTCTGCTCATTTAAAGGCTCCAAGTTGTTAAAAAAAAAAAAAAAAAAGTACTTGCCTGCGTTCACCCAGCCAGTAAATGGCTGAGCTAACATTGCCTGTAGTTCTAATTTGACTTCAGAGCCTGTAGCCTTCCAAGGCCCCAACAGCCTCACCTTGACCCTGTAGCCATGTGGGACCAGGCAGAGAAGGAAGCCCATGGGAACGAGAACCTACACATGCCTCTAGGTACTATTTGTGTCTCGCCAGAGAACCTGAGACATCTTAAACCCAGTGCCCAGTGCCGTTGAGATATCTTACAGCTTTCTCATTTGCACAAATGTAGAGGCAAGCTCTTTAAGTGAGTAAAAAGATGAAGTACCTCTCAAATGCGGCCTCAGAGTTTCACATCCACAGTCAGGGCTGCTTGGCACCTGGAGAAGAACTTGAAGAAGACCTGTACTATACAGGAGAAAGTAACATCTGGAGATATTTAGATGAATTTAAATTGCTTTAAGGTAGAGTTGGCAGTTCAGTAAACCTTTTTTGAATATCCTACCTCAAACATCATAAACATTTTAAGAATTGTTGTAATCTAAATTCCTGTTGATACTATTTTCATATATTCAGTCCTCCCTGGAGAAGCACAAATTATCATTTCCCACATAACAACCCTACATAAACTTTTCTTTTTTAATAGAGTTCTCTGTCTAGGCCTAAGAGCCCAACTTCTTCAAACTTTTTCCCAAGGGGGTTGAAAGTTCATAATAACTTGTAATAAAAGTGACTCGAGGACACACACAAAAGAAGTCCTAATGGGAAATGGAATGGAAAGGGCAAAAGCAAAGGAGAATCATGTTGCTGGCCTATTTGGGTGTGATAAGCACAAAAGAAGCCAACTTTCTAGGTGGGGAAGTGTTTTCCTTCCCAGTGAACTTTTGTTTCCATCCAAGAAAGGACAGGGTCTCAAAAACACAGGTCCTTGCCAAGGAGCCCATCCCTTTAGCTCTCCTAAGTCAAAGATTTTAAGAAAGAGAGTATCATGAAAGCCATTCACCATCAATGGGGAAACGTCCTCGTGGTGAGATTCTGACTAACATAGTCTCAGCAAAGGTAAGTTCATTTGGCTTTTCTCAAATTATGAACAAGTGAAGATGCTCCTCTTTAACTCAGACAATGAACCTGGATGGGGTGACCTTGATTTTCAGTCCTTCTTCGAGCTGTGTGGTTGTAGGGGCACATGTCACTAACCTATGATGAGGTGCCTGGAATAAATGAAGTTAGACTTCCTGGTGGCTAAGTCACAGCAAATTGGAGTAGTGGACAGGGATTTGGGTGGTGTGGAAGGAGGGCATGTCCATGTTCTATATTGGTAACTCTGGCCCCAGGAGCAGCCATTCTCCTCCCAGGTTGGCAGGGAAGCTGCCCTTCCAGTCCAGAGTTCAGATTATCTCAGAGGAATGAGTCCTTTCCTCTCTTACTATAATTTGCCAATTGTGAGAATGTGGGAGCATTATCATATGATGAGCCTTCCCTGGAGTCCCCCATCACTAAGTAGCTCAACTAATCCTAATTGGAAATGTTGACTTTAACTGCGCTCATGAGGCCAAAGCATAGGTGAGAGAGCAGGAACGCATTTCTCCCAGGATATCAGAATGTCTGAGAACAGGCCTCAGCACTGTATTCAAATCCATTCAGCTCAGTTCAGTGAGTATTTCTGGAAAGTGTGTTAACCAAAACCAAATCCCAAAACCACTGCCATCGAGTCAACTCCAACTCATAGCAACCCTATAGAAGCAGTGTTATTAACCGGTCTGGGGAATAGAGGCCCCACATCTCCAGGTTTCTTGCTTGTGCTGTCTTAGTTCGAGGCTTTGTCTGTATTGGTGCTAGCTATTAGCCTAGGGTCGCCAGGCTGGTTCTTCCAGCTCAGGCTATCCAGTTTATGTGGTTTGGTCCACTCATCTAGTCCTCCCTCACTTTCGCTGGTCTCGCCAGAAGGTGGACTGGAAAGGCTTGAACAAGTCCCGCCACAGACGTTCTCACACCCCCACATTTGGGTGACTCTCACCGAAGCGTCTCCTTAGGGTGACCAGTCCTTCTAGGTGGTCAAGCTGAAACTGAACCAACACTGTTTATGCCCAGTCCATCCTCCCATAAACTTGCAGCCATGACTATTGTGTGAGTGTGGCAGCAAGCCAAGTGTACCGTGGGGTGCTTACTCTTCAAGGCTATGTAGCTGCAAGGCATCGGGGCAGGGGACAGCAGCTATGCTAGGTGTGTCCTCTCCTCATCGCTGCCCCTAGAGGCTGCTGCACACACCAGTTCCTTTGAACTTGAAGTTAGGAGATCTGTGAGGTCCCTGGTGTACTCTCAACCTATCCTAAGGTACTACCTTCTGCAGTTAGCAGAAACCAGGACAAAATACCACCCAGGCTACTGTTTGTTTTCTTTCCTGTCGCCATGTTTTGACCTGAAAGACTGTAAAATGCTGTACACCCCTTTGCATTTTACTCCCTCCAGTACCATGTGCCAGGGGTCACCAACAGGCCCATCCCATGCTGCCAGTTACCTCAAAGCAAGACTCTCCAAACTGATTTCCACGGTTTCACCCTGTCCCCAGTCTCCTGTCCTACAAATTTGCCCATCCTATAGCCAATTGCCTTCGAGTCAATTCTGACTCATGGAGACCCCATGTGTGTCAGAGTGGAACTGTGCCGTATAGGGTCTTCGATGACTGAAGTTTTGAATACAGATCACCAGGTGCCTCTGGGTGGACTTGAGCCACCAACCTTTTGGTTAGCAGCCAAAAGCCTTAACCATTTGCACCATTCAGGGACTCCTCCCATCCTGTAGAATCTGTATACTACTTACCTCTTTGCCTCTGCTTAAATTGCTGACTTCTGTTTGCACTATTGTTCTTCCCTGGAAATCACCATGAGATTTCAGAAAAAATCAAAAGTGGCTCGTCATCACTGGTATGATGGAAAGAGGGCCAGAAAGCTGGGTCTGTCAACTCACACACTCAAAGTGATGGAAATAAAGCGACCCTCTGCAGTGACTGGATGGATCCAAATATAGCAAGTGAGATCTGCGGTCTGGCATCTACCACAAGGGGTTGATCCAGGTGGAAAAGCAGACTCCAAGATGGATTACATATGCAAGGACTTTGTTAGAGTAAATAACCATGTGAGGTGTCACGGATCGAATTGGGTCCCCCGAAAATGTATGTCAATTTGGCAGGCTATGATTCCCAGTATTGTGTAGTTGTCCTCCATTTTGTGATCTGATGTGATTTAAATCCTAATCTCTGCCTGTGGTTAATGAGGCAAGATTAGGTTATATTAAAGAGGATTAGGGTAGGATGTAATACCCTTACTCAGGTCACAGCTCTGATTAGATGTCTGGGAAGTTTTTCTGGGGTGTGACCTGAATCGCCTTTTATCTTACAAGAGATAAAAGGAGAGAGAAGCAAGCAGAGATGGGTTCTCGTTACCACCAAGAAAGTAGTGCCGGGAGTGGAATGCATCTTTTGGACCTGGGGCTCCTGTGCTGAGAAGCTCCTAGACCCAGGAGAAGATTGATGACAAGGACCTTCCCCCGAGCCAACAGAGAGAGAAAGCCTTCCCCTGGGGATAATGCCCTGAATTTGGACTCTAGCCTGCTAGACTGTAAGAGAATAAATCTGCTTGTTAAAGCAATTCACTAGTGGTATTTCTGTTATAGCAGCACTAGTTTTTTTGTTTAGATAACTAAGACGTGAGGGGCAATTGGGAGGGAGCTGAGCAAGGCTGGAAGAACTGTCAGATGGCAATGAGAGTCTGACCTCAGTGAAGGAAAGAAAGAGGAAAGACTGGATGCAAGTGTCCTTGAGCCAAAGTCGGCTGTCAGAGCAATCTCTTATCTCCCAGGAACAAGCCTGCTTTGGAATTACTGCTGTGCTTGGTCAACGGCTGGGAGCAGCATGTGGGAAGCATGGCTGAGAGCAAACAAGCACAGAAGTAGCCATCAGAGTGCAAAGGTTCAGTCCTTGGTCGGTTACACTTCCAATGTTTGGAGTGCTGCCAGGACATTCTTTTGGCCTTCAAAGCAGCAAGCAATGAGGTGGCTGAGGAGATCAGCCCAGTGAAGGCATCCAGGATATTGTTTCAAGAAAGGAAAAATAGTTAGCAAAGCTAAAACCTGATCACTTGTATTGGTCCCAGGAGGAAGGAAGTAGAAGGTCTGTATAACCATGATATACAATTTTACTCTATTTTAAAACAATTTTAATATACTCAAAAGCCTACAAACTTGACAGCTTTCTTACTTTTTCAAGTTGGCCCTAGTCAACATTGACAGTAGATATGAAGTTCTGAAACTAGCTTTTTTTTTATTGTGTTGAAATATATTTCATGAAATATTTGCCATTTCAACCATTTTTATGTGTACGATTCAGTGATATTAATAACATCATGTTGTGTAACCATTACCATGATCCTTGTCTAAGATTTTCCATCACCCTTACAGAAGCTCAGTGCCCCCTAAGCAATGACACACCCTTGCCCCTGGTAACCACTAGTAAAAAGTCTGGTCTTTATTCATTTGTCTATTCTAGATATTTCATATAAGTGAGATCATACAATATATGTCCTTTTATGTCTGACTTATTTCAAATGAGACCACTTTTGAGGCTAGAAAAGAGAGGTCAAAGGACAAAAATTAGTGGAGCCATCTAGTGGAGAGACAATGAGTTTAGGGAAAAAGTCATCACCTGTCTGGGCCTCAGTTTCTTTATCTGCAAAAGGTTCTTTCCAGGTGTAAAGTGTCAAAGTTCAGGTTCCTAGGTCGTGCAAATGGTGTGCGCTCCACTGCTAACCTAAAGGTTGGTGGTTTGAACTCACTTAGTGGTACTGCAGAAGAAACGGGCTGGCTATCTGCTTCCGTAAATATCACAGCCAAGAAAAGCCTGTGGGGCAGCTCTACTATGCACACATGGGGTCGGCATGAGTTGGAATCAACTCCACGGCAGCTAACAATGACAACATACTTACTATAATTGTGGGCGAGGATCTTGCCTATCTCATTCACTGCATGAACAAATATTCGGTTGCATTAAGGTTAAATGATGCTCTGATCGTGAAGTTCCTAATGGCCAAGGAAAGCAATTTTCTAATATTTGGGGCACCAAGTTATTCCAGTGTTAAGGCAGCAAATGAATCCGATGTGGTTGACGTGGCCAGGCATGGGGTAGAGCAGGGCTTGCAGGTAGTTGTAGAACAAACCTGGGGTCACAGACTCCCCACTACATTTGCGGAGTTCCTCATCACTGTACTCTCAGTTCCTAGTGCATGGAGAAACTCAATAATGTCACTGAATGAATGTATGAACTGAATGTATGAACGAACAAAGCATGGTTCAGAAGCATTTGGGTACAAAACGATACAAATGTTTCTGAATATGTATCGAGGGCCTGATTGAATCATTGTTATTTCCGAAGGTCAGTGGAATATACAGATTCTTAGCTTTCGAGGGCCCCAGATCTGTTCATTGACCTGAGGCAATATAAACTCACTGTGACGAAATTAAAACTGACCCCTCAATATAAATGGCTGGCATCCCTTCCAAGGGCCCTAATCCAAAAATCCATCATCAGATCATGGAAGTTTTTCTTGATGCCATTGACTATTTGGGTTTTGTTAGATCATTTAATTAAGTTAAAAAAATATATCCTTTGAATACAATATTGCAGGCCTTTAAATCTTTAAATGTAAATTAAGCAAAAATAATTCATAGTTAATAAAATATGAATTCAAAGAAAATAATTCTGACAAAATGGAGACTCTAAACTATTTCAGGAAAAATTTACTACACCCTCTGATAATACAATTGGAAAAGATTCTCTTTTCCACGCCCAAGACAAAGTTTAATTCCTGCTTTAACCGGAGACAGTTGCTATTTGTTTTATGGGTAAAGGCCAAATTATGCATATTTTTCTGACTTTCTATCAAGAATCAAGATTTTCTCCCATACCCACAACAACAACAACAAATGGTATGAATTGGCAGAGTTACTACTGAGTTATTGGCAAGGTAGATATTCAGCTGGTGTCTTCATGTGTCTGTACCAATTGTTTTCTCCTGGCATTTGTTCTGATTGAGTAGGGTCTGTTACTATTGGCTGATGCCTATACTGTGAAAAAAAATTTAAAAATCACTGTACTGATTGTTAAATATTTTCAAAACCACCCCAGTTACATGGGCCTTCATATTGGCTGGAATAATTGGCTATGATTTCACAAATGGAAAACACCCATTTGTTTCTGATGGTCATTTCACTGTACATTGAGCAATTCTTATAGACAATGACAGTACAGAAACAAGGGAGCTGCCAAAATCTGTTTGTCGTTCTTTGGATTTGATGGAGGGTATTTTGTGAAACTAATGGCAAGTTCACTCAAAGCTGCTAATGAGCTGCTGATTTTTGTTCTCTCCTTAGGAAACCATTTACATTATATATATATTACTCTTTTTGGAAAGAATTTATATTATTCTTTTCCAACCATCCCACTGAAAAAATACTAGCAACTAAAGCTGTTGCTGTTGTTCGGTGCTGTCAAGGTGGTTTTGACTCACAGCAACCTACTTAAAACAGAATGAAACACTGCCTGGTCCTGTGCCATCCTCACGTTTGTTGTTATGCTTGAGCCCACTGTTGCGGCCACTGTGTCAAACCATCTCGTTGAACATCTTCTTTTTCACTGACTCTGTACTTTATCAAGCACGATGTCCAGGGACTGATCCTTTCTGATAACACATCTAAAGTATACAAGATGAAGTCTCACTATCCTTGCCTCTAAGGGGCATTCTGGCTGTACTTCTCTAAGACGAATTTTTTCATTTCTTTGGCAGTCCATGGTATATTCAATATTCTTCGCCAACACCATAATTCAAAGGCATCAATTCTTCTTTGGACTTCCTTATTCATTGCCCAGCTTTCACATGCACATGATGGGATTGAAAACACCATGGCTTGGTCAGGTGCACCTTGGTCTCTAAATTTACATCTTTGCCATTTAACACTTTAAAGAGATCTTTTTTTTTTTTTAATAATTTTTATTGTACTTTAAGTGAAAGTTTACAAATCAAGTCAGTCTGTCACATATAAGCTTATATACACCTTACTCCATACTCCCACTTACTCTCCCCCTGATGACTCAGCCCGCTCCCTCCTTCCAGTCTCTCCTTTCGTGACAATTTTGCCAATTTCTAACCCTCTCTACCCTCCTATCTCCCCTCCAGACAGGACATGCCAACACAGTCTCAAGTGTCCACCTGATACAAGTAGCTCACTCTTCGTCAGCATCTCTCTCCAACCCATTGTCCAGCCCCTTCCATGTCTGATGAGTTGTCTTTGGGAATGGTTCCTGTCCTGGACCAACAGAAGGTTTGGGGACCATGACTGCCGGGATTCCTCTAGTCTCAGTCAGACCATTAAGTCTGGTCTTTTTATGAGAATTTGGGGTCTGCATCCCACTGATCTCCTGCTCCCTCAGGGGTTCTCTGTTGTGCTCCCTGTCAGGGCAGTCATCGGTTGTGGCCGGGCACCATCTAGTTCTTCTGGTCTCAGGATGATGTAAGTCTCTAGTTCATGTGGCCCTTTCTGTCTCTTGGGCTCATAGTTATTGTGTGACCTTGGTGTTCTTCATTCTCCTTTGCTCCAGGTGGGTTGAGACCAATTGATGCATCTTAGATGGCCGCTTGTTAGCATTTAAAACCCCAGACGCCACATTTCAAAGTGGGATGCAGAACGTTTTCATAATAGAATTATTTTGCTAATTGACTTAGAAGTCCCCTTAAACCATGGTCCCCAAACCCCCGCCCTTGCTCTGCTGACCTTTGAAGCATTCATTTTATCCCGGAAACTTCTTTGCTTTTGGTCCAGTCCAGTTGAGCTGAACTTCTGTGTATTGAGTATTGTCCTTCCCTTCACCTAAAGTACTTCTTATCTACTAACTAATCAGTAAATAACCCTCTCCCACCCTATCTCCCTCCCCCCTCGTAACCACAAAAGTATGTGTTCTTCTCAGTTTATACTATTTCTCAAGATCTTATAATAGTGGTCTTATACAATTTTTGTCCTTTTGCATCTGACTAATTTCACTCAGCATAATGCCTTCCAGGTTCCTCCATGTTATGAAATGTTTCACAGATTCGTCACTGTTCTTTATCGATGTGTAGTATTCCATTGTGTGAATATACCACAATTTATTTAACTATTCATTCGTCGATGGACACCTTGGTTGCTTCCAGCTTTTTGCTATTGTAGACAGAGCTGCAGTAAACATGGGTGTGCATATATCTGTTCGTGTAAAGGCTCTTATTTCTCTAGGGTATATTCTGAGGAGTGGGATTTCTGGGTCATATGGTAGTTCTATTTCTAACTTCTTAAGAAAACGCCAGGTAGATTTCCAAGGTGGTTGTACCATTTTACAGTCCCACCAGCAGTGTGTAAGAGTTCCAATCTCTCCACAGCCTCTCCAACATTTATTCTTTTGTGTTTTTTGGATTAATGCCAGCCTTGTTGGAGTGAGATGGAATCTCATCGTATTTTTAATTTGCATTTCTCTAATGGCTAACGATCAAGAGCATTTTCTCATGTGTCTGTTAGCTGCCTGAATATCTTCTTCAGTGAAGTGCGTGTTCATATCCTTTGCCCACTTTTTCATTGGGTTTGTCTTTTTGTGCTTGAGTTTTAACAGAATCATGTAGATTTTAGAGATCAGGCGCTGGTCGGAGATGTCATAGCTGAAAATTCTTTCCCAGTCTGTAGGTGGTCTTTTTACTCTTTTGGTGAAGTCTTTAGATGAGCATAGGTGTTTGATTTTTAGGAGCTCCCAGTTATCTGGTTTCTCTTTGTCATTTTTGGTAATGTTTTGTATTCTGTTTATGCCTTGTATTAGGGCTCCTAACGTTGTCCCAATTTTTTTCTTCTATGATCTTTATCGTTTTAGTCTTTATGTTTAGGTCTTTGATCCACTTGGAGTTAGTTTTTGTGCATGGTGTGAGGTACGGATCCTATTTCATTTTTTTGCAAATGGATATCCAGTTATGCCAGCACCATTTGTTAAAGACTATCTTTTCCCCAATTAACTGACCCTGGGCCTTTGTCAAATATCAGGTGCCCATATGTGGATGGATTTATATCTGGGTTCTCAATTCTGTTCCATTGGTCTATGCGCCTGTTGTTGTACCAGTACCAGACTGTTTTGACTACTGTGGCTGTATAATATGTTCTAAAATCAGGTAGAGTGAGGCCTCCCCCTTTCTTCTTCTTTTTGAGTAATGCTTTACTTCTCTGGGGCTTCTTTCCCTTTCATATGAAGCTGGTGATTTGTTTCTCCATCACATTAGAAAATGTCATTGGAATTTGGATTGGAAGTGCATTGTATGTATAGATGGCTTTTGGTAGAATAGACATTTTTACTATGTTAAGTCTTCCTATCCATGAGCAAGGTATGTTTTTCCACTTACATAGGTCCCTTTTAGTTTCTTGTACTACTACTTTGTAGTTTTCTTTGAATAGGTCTTTTACATCTTTGGTAAGATTTATTCCTAAGTATTTTATCTTCTTGGGGGCTATTGTGAATGGTATTGATTTGGTGATTTCCTCTTCGATGTTCTTTTTGTTGATGTAGAGGAATCCAAGTGATTTTTGTATGTTTATCTTATAACCTGAGACTCTGCCAAACTCTTCTATTAGTTTCAGTAGTTCTCTGGAGTATTCCTTAGGGTTTTCTGTGTATAAGATCATGTCATCTGCAAATAGAGATAATTTTACTTCCTCCTTGCCAATCCAGATGCCCTTTATTTCTTTGTCTAGCCTAATTGCTCTGGCTAGGACCTCTAGCACAATTTTGAATGAAAAGGGCATCCTTGTCTGGTTCCCGTTCTCAAGGGAAACGCTGTCAGGCTCTCTCCATTTAGAGTGATGTTGACTGATGGCTTTGTATAGATGCCCTTTATTATGTCGAGGAATTTTCCTTCAATTCCTATTTTGGTGAGAGTTTTTATCATAAATCGGTATTGGACTTTGTCAAATGCCTTTTCTGCATCAATTGATAAGATCATGTGGCTTTTGTCTTTTGTTTTATTTATGTGGTGGGTTACATTAATGGTTTTTCTAATATTAAGCCAGCCTTGCATACCTGCTATAAATCCCACTTGGTTGTGGTGTATTATTTTTTTGTTATGTTGTTGAATTCTATTGGCTAGAATTTTGTCAAGGATTTTTGAGTCTATGTTCATGAGGGATATAGGTCTGTAATTTTCTTTTTTTGTGATGTCTTTACCTGGTTTTGGTATCAGGGAAATGGTGGCTTCATAGAATGAGTTAGGTAGCATTCCGTCATTTTCTATGCTTTGAAATACCTTTAGTAGTAGTGGTGATAACTCTTCTCTGAAAGTTTGGTAGAAATCTGCAGTAAAGCCATCCGGGCCAGGGCTTTTTTGTTGGGAGTTTTTTGATTGTCTTTTCAATCTCTTTTTTTGTTATGGGTCTATTTAGTTGTTTCACTTCTGATTGTGTTAGTTTAGGTAGGTAGTGTTTTTCTAGGAATTCATCCATTTCTTCTAGGTTTGCAAATTTGTTAGAGTACAATTTTTTGTAATAATCTGATATGATTCTTTTAATTTCAGTTGGGTCTGTTGTGATGTGGCCCATCTCGTTTCTAATTCAGGTTATTTGTTTCCTTTCCTGTATTTCTTTAGTCAGTCTAGCCAATGGTTTATCAATTTTGTTAATTTTTTCAAAGAACCAGCTTTTGGCTTTGTTAATTCTTTCAATTGTTTTTCTGTTCTCTAATTCATTTAGTTCAGCTCTAATTTTTATTATTTGTTTTCTTCTGGTGTCTGATGGATTCTTTTGTTGCTCACTTTCTATTTGTTCAAGTTGTCGGGACAGTTCTCTGATTTTGGCTCTTTCTTCTTTTTGTATGTGTGCATTTATCAATATAAATTGGCCTCTGAGCACTGCTTTTGCTGTGCCCCAGAGGTTTTGATAGGAAGTGTTTTCATTCTCGTTGCTTTCTATGAATTTCTTTATTCCCTCCTTAATGTCTTCTGTAACCCCGTCTTTTTTGAGCAGGATATTGTTCAGTTTCCAAGTATTTGATTTCTTTTCCCTGATTTTTCTGTTATTGATTTCTAGTTTTATGGCCTTGTGGTCTGAGAAGATGCTTTGTAATATTTCGATGTTTTGGATTCTACAAAGGTTTGTTTGATGACCTAATATGTGGTCTATTCTAGAGAATGTTCCATGTGCGCTAGAAAAAAAAGTATACTTTACAGCAGTTGGGTGGAGTGTTCTGTATAAGTCAATGAGGTCAAGTTGGTTGATTGTAGCAATTAGGTCTTCCGTATCTCTATTGAGCTTCTTACTGGATGTCCTGTCCTTCTCCGAAAGTGGTGTGTTGAAGTCTCCTACTGTAATTGTGGAGGTGTCTATCTCACTTTTCAGTTCTGTTAAAGTTTGTTTTATGTATCTTGCAGCCCTGTCATTGGGTGCATAAATATTGAATATGGTTATGTCTTCCTGGTCTACTGTCCCTTTAATCGTTATGTAGTGTCCTTCTTTATCCTTTGTGGTGGATTTAACTTTAAAGTCTATTTTGTCAGAAATTAATATTGCTACTCCTGCTCTTTTTTGCTTGTTGTTTGCTTGATATATTTTTTTCCATCCTTTGAGTTTTAGTTTGTGTCTCTAAGTCTAAGGTGTGTCTCTTGTAGGCAGCATATAGATGGATCGTGTTTCTTTATCCAGTCTGAGACCCTCTGTCTCTTTATTGGTGCATTTAGTCCATTTACATTCAGCGTAATTATAGAAAAGTATGTGTTTAGTGCTGTCATTTTGATGCCTTTTTATGTGTGTTGTTGACAATTTCATTTTTCCACTTACTTTTTTGTGGTGAGACGTTTTTCTTTGTAAATTGTGTATTCCTCATTTTCATAGTATTTGACTTTATGTTTGCTGAGTCATTATGTTTTTCTTGGTTTTTATTTTGAGTTTATGGAGTTGTTATACCTCTTTGTGGTTACCTTAATATTTACCCCTATTTCTCTAAGTAAAAACCTTACTTGTATTGTCCTATATCGCCTTGTTTCCCTCTCCATATGGCAGTTCTGTGCCACCTATATTTAGTCCCTCTTTTTGATTATTGCGATCTTTTACATTTTGAGTTCAATGATTCCCTGTTTTGAGTGTTTTTTTCTTTTTAAAATTAATCTTAATTTGTTTTTGTGATTTCTCTATTTGAATTGACATCAGGATATTCTGTTCTGTGACCTTGTGTTGTGCTGGTATCTGATATTATTGGTTTTCTGACCAAACAATTTCCTTTAGTATTTCTTGTAGCTTTGGTTTGGTTTTTGCAAATTCTCTAAACTTGTGTTTATCTGTAAATATCTTAATTTTGTCTTCATATTTCAGAGACAGTTTTGCTGGATATATGATCCTTGGCTGGCAGTTTTTCTCCTTCAGTGCTCTATATATGTCATCCCATTGCCTTCTTGCCTGCATGGTTTCTGCTGAGTAGTCTGAACTTATTCTTATTGATTCTCCTTTGTAGGAGACCTTTCTTTTATCCCTGGCTGCTTTTAAAATTTTCTATCTTTGGTTTTGGCAAGTTTGATGATAATATGTCTTGGTCATTTTCTTTCTGGATGAATCTTATATGGGGTTCGATGAGCATCTTGGATAGATATCCTTTCGTCTTTCATGATGTCAGGGAAGTTTTCTGCCAACAGATCTTCAACTATTCTCTCTGTATTTTCTGTTATCCCTCCCTGTTCTGGGACTCCAGTCACACACAAATTATTCTTCTTGATAGAGTCCCACGTGATTCTTAGGGTTTCTTCATTTTTTTTAATTCTTTTATGTGATTTTTTTTCAGCTATATTGGTGTCAATTCCCTTGTCCTCCAGATCCCCCATGTTGCATTCCAATTGCTTGAGTCTGCTCCTCTGACTTCCTATTGAGTTGTCTAATTCTGTAATTTTACTGTTAATCTTTTGGATTTCTGAATGCTGTCTCTCTATGGATTCTTGCAGCTTATTAATTTTTCCACTATGTTCTTGAATATCTTTTTGATTTCCTCAACTGCTTTATCAGTGTGTTCCTTGGCTTTTTCTGTAGATTGCCTTATTTCATTTCTGAGGTCATCCCTGATGTCTTCAAGCATTCTGTAAATTAGTTTTTTGTATTCTGCATCTGGCAATTCCAGGACTGTATCTTCATTTGGGAAAGATTTTGATTCTTTAATTTGGGGAGTTGTAGAAGCAATCATGGTCTGTTTCTTTACGTGGTTTGATATCGACTGCTGTCTCTGAGCTACCTCTAAGATATTGTAGTGATTTTATATTTGCTCACTGAGTCTTATCTTGTTTTGTTTTCTTTCAATATACGTAGATGGGCTACTAGATTGTGCTGTCTTGATTGTTGTAGCCCTTGAATCACTTATGTCCTATTACCAGCTGGTTAGGGCTGTAACCAGATATATAAGCCTAAGAGTCCATTCATTATTCTTGAGTAGATTCTGATTTTGCATCATCAAGTGTGTGGTGCAGACTGTCACCTATCCACCTAGAAAAGTAGTGGTGATAGTTGTGTGCACCAGATTCTAGTAGCAGCAAGTTTTCACACTCCAGGGAGGGCAGGATGCTGACAGGCTCCCCCAAGTGCCAGTGAGGTAGGTGCTTCTCTATTCCTAAAGCACTTTGGTGGGTGGGCTCTGCAGCTGTACCTTAGGCACCCAATGCAAGTACCTCTACAGATTGGTAGGTGTCACCCTCCTTAGACCCCTAAGGCAGGAGGTTAGGTGGTCTGGGGGGAGCTTCAGCCCTCAGTTCCCTGTTGTGGGTCAGTGAGGGCTCTGTTGAATACGCAGAGATATCAGACCTGGGAAACTTGTCTTTCCAGTAATCCGCTAAAACAATTACAGTCAGATCCCTATCAGAATTGCCTTTGCATTATAATAGCCACCTTGTTCCCTGTAGGGATGAAAGCTCAAGACTGTGGATCACATATGTTTGGCTGGAGCTTGTTCTGTGTTATTAGTCTAATTAGGGAAGGATTTTTGGTCCCTGGGTTTTTTGTAGCTGCTTCTCTCAGGCCAGGAGAACGGGTTAGGAAAAGACAAAAAAAAAAAAAAAAGAAAGAAAGAAAAATCGCAGCGCTCTTCACTCTCTGGCTCAGGAAATTCCAATGTTAATGAAGCCACCTGGGAAGGGGAGGGGAGGGTTCAGATAAATAGGAGAGAGTCGCACCCCGGAATATAGACAAAGTTACTTATCCTGTTTGGTGATGAATATTTTATCTGAGATTCCCGAGGGGTGTGTAGCCTGTGTGCTTTGGCTGGGTCGAGATTGCCCCCGAGGGTCAGGCCTGCCTCCCGTGCTTGTGCTGTCTCAGAAGCTTTGGTCAGTTCCTCTGTTCCCAGTCCAAAGCCCAGCACCAAGGTTCCCCGGCTGGGACGCCGCATTCCAGGCTCCAAAACCAGCCACTACCTCCTGGTGACTTCTCCTCCTGTCAGCTGTGTCACTGCGCTGCCGGAGTGCACTGGCTGGGCTTCCCCCGAGGTCACTTCTGGGGGCTAGGGCTGCGTCCTGTGTTTGCGCCGTCTCAGGATGACGTGCTCAGCCCCCTGCGCCCAGTCCAAAGCCTGGAGCCAAGGTTTCCTGACTGGGATGCTGGCTTCAGGCTCCGAAAGCAGTTGCTGCTTCCCTATGGTTGTTCATTCTCAGTCTCTGTCACTCAGGTCAACTCTTTAGATATGTGTTTGATGGTCAGGGTTCGTAGATTGTCATGTATGTGATCGATTCACTTGTTTTTCTGAGTCTTTGTTGCAAGAGGGATCCGAGGTAGCTTCTACCTAGTCAGCCATCTTGGCCCGGCCTCCCTAAGGAGATCTTTTGCAGTTGTTGTTGTTGTTAGGTGCCGTTGAGTTGGTTCCAAATCATAGCGACCCTATGCACAACAGAACGAAACACTGCCTGGTCCTGCGCCATATTTACAATCGTTGTTATGCTTGAGCTCATTGTTGCAGCCACTGTGTCAATCCACCTTGTTGAGGGTCTTCCCCTTTTCCACTGGCCCTGTACTCTGCCAAGCATGATGTCCTTCTCCGGGAACTAATCCTTCCTGACAACATGTCCAAAATATGTAAGACGCAGTCTCGCCATTCTTGCTTCTAAGGAGCATTCTGGCCACACTTCTTCCAAGACAGATTTGTTCGTTGTTTTGGCAGTCCATGGTGTAGTCAATATTCTTCACCAACACCACAATTCAAAGGTGTCAAGTCTTCTTCAGTCTTCCTTATTCATTGTCCAGCTTCCACATGCATATGATGTGATTGAAAATACCATGGCTTGGGTCAGGTCCACCTTAGTCTTCAGGGTGACATCTTTGCTCTCCAACACTTTGAAGAGGTCCTTTGCAGCAGATTTGCCCAATGCAATGTGTTATTTGATTTCTTGACTGTTGCTTTCACAGGTGTTGATGTTTGATCCAAGTAAATGAAATCCTTGAGAACTTCAATCTTTTCTCCGTTTATCATGATGTTGCTTATTGGATCAGTTGTGAGGATTTTTGTTTTTTATATGTTGACAAGTAATACATACTGAAGGCTGTAGTCTTTGATGTTTATCAGTAAGTGCTTCAAGTCCTCTTCACTTTTAGCAAGCAAGGTTGTGTCATCTGCATATCACAGGTGGTGTTAATGAGTCTTCCTCCAATCCTGATGCCCTGTTCTTTTTCTTATAGTCCAGCTTCTTGGATTGTTTGCTTAGCATAAAGATTGAGTAAGTATGATGAAAGTGTGCAACCCTGATGCACACTTTTCCTGACTTAAAGCCATATAGTATCCTCTTGTTCTGTTCAAATGACTGCCTCTTGGTCTAAGTACAGGTTCTTCATGAGCACAATTAAGTGTTCTGGCATTCCCATTCTTTGCAATGTTGTCCATAATTTGTTATAACCTAGACAGTCAAATGCCTTTGCATTGTCAATAAAACACAGGTAAATATCTTTCTGCCATTCTCTGCTTTCAGCCAGGGTCTGTCTGACATCAGCAATGATATCCCAGGTTTCCAGGTCCTCTTCTGAATCTGGTTTGAATTTTTGGCAATTCTATGTGGATGTACTGCTACAATCACCTTTGTTTGAGCTTCAACAAAATTTTACTTGTATGTGGTATTAATGATATTTTTTGATAATTTCTACATTTGGCTGGATCACCTTTCTTTGGAATAGTCATAAATAAGTAACATATTAAAAAAAAAAAGCCTGTTACCATCCACTTGATTCCGACTAATAGCGACCCTATAGGACAGAGTAGAACTTCTCCATAGAGTTTTTGAGGAGTGCCTGGTGGATTTGAGCTGCCGATCTTTTGGTTAGCAGCCATAGCACTTAACCACTATGCCACCAGTGTTTCCATGTAACACATTAGCAGTCTACAATTGGGGCAGGGTCAAGAGCTTCAAGAGACATCCTCTCTGAGGAACAGAATCACAAGGAAGACCTAAACTGAGGGTAAAAATGAACATTGAGAAAAACCTTCTGACAACACAGCCCCAAACTAAGCACAAGGTAACACCACAGGACTTAGAAAAGTGTGATACACTGAGGTTAACCATAGCAACAATAAAACCCAATACAACACAACTCCTGACAAGATTGGGGCACCATCCTATACTAAATGCCTCACAGAAGGGACATGCCCATTTCTAGGCATAAGTGTTTCTTACCTAATTCTGTACTGTCTTACATGATGTCTGGCTTTTGACCAAAAATTATGAGACACATGAAATATCAGGAAAAAATCGAACTACTATCAAGAGACAATGCAATTGATAGAACTAGATTCGGATATGACAGTTTGTTGGAGATATCAGAGAAGAAATTTGATCATGATTAATATGCTAAAGGTTTTAGTGGAAAAAGTGTGTAATATGCATGATTGGCATGCATGAGGAAAGAATCAGGGAATTAAGATATTGAAAAAAACCAGTTCCATTGAGTTGATTCTGATTATGGCAATCCCATGTGTTTCAGAGTAGAACTGCTCTCCATAAAGTTTTCAGTGGCTGTGATCTTTTGGAAGTAGATTGCCAGGCCTTTCTTCCAAGGTACTTTTGTGTAGATTTCAACTGCCAATCTTTCTATTAGAAGCCAAGCTCTTAACTGTTTGAACCACCCAGGGACTGCTGAACTGAAAATAGGTCAATAGAAATCACTCATACTGAAACAGAAAGAGGATAAAAGAGTGAAGAAACAAAACAAAACAAAAACAGAGCATCCAAGAGCTCTGAAAAAATACCTTATGGTAATTGGAGTTGCAGAAAGAGAGAGAAAGAGGCCAAAAGAAAACTTGAAGAGATAATGGTGGAGATATCCCAAAATTATTGAAAGATATCAAACACAGATCCAAAAAAGCTTAAAGAACACCAAGCAGGTGCACTGTCCCCACAAAAAACAATGTACCCTTAGACAAATCATATTCAAGATGTTGAAAATCAAACATGAAGGGAATATTTTGAAAGAAGTCAGAGAAAAGACACATTTCAGGCAGAAGAACAAAGATAAGAATGACAGCAGACTGCTTATCAAAACAATGAAAACCAAAGGCTGTGGAGGAACATCTTTAAAGTGGCAAAGGGGAAAAAATACAAGTTGTGAACTCTGAATTCTATATTCAGTGGAAATATCTTTCAAAAATGAAAGAAAGTTAAGACTTTTTCAGATAAAGAAAGACCAAGAACGTTCATTACCAATGGATCTGAACTACAAGAAATGCGAAAGGATGCTCTTCAGGAAGGACAGATGGAAACTTGGATCTTCACAAAGAAATGAAAGACCATGAGAAATAGTAAAAATGAATGAATTCTGGATCTCAGTCCATTTAACACCACTTCGGGAGCATGGCCCTAACTCAGTCTGATCACACAGGCCACCTTATTTATCTCCCCTGAACTTCTCTGGAGAACATCTAGCATCCTAAAGTATAACAAGAATCGTTACTTATGTACTCTTTGGTGGGAGTAGTGGTGGAGGAACAAGATAACTTAGTCAAGTAAGAACAAGGTTGGGACCAATTTTGTTAAACAGCAAAAACTTTTAATTTAACTGTGGTAAGGTGGATAAAAAAATACGTGGTAAATATAAGAAAAATTCAAGGAAATAAGATGAGCACCGAAAATCTAAAGAAATAAAAAAGGAACCGTGCAAGAACAAAAGTTTTAAATTTGTCATTTTAATGACTTAAAATTAGTTAAGAAGAAAATAGTACCAGAATAATATGTTTTAACTCATAAGCTGTTCTCGCAAAGACCAAAAAGCTTATATTAACACAATATATCTCTGTCAGTATTAGACAGTTCTGTAGAAAGAAAGAAATAAGAACATAGAGAGGTTCCTCAATGCTTAGTATTTATATAGCAATTACTTATATAGCTATAAGGTCACTATGAGTCACAGTCTACTCAACGGCCATGGTTTTTGGGTTTTATATAGCATTTTCTATGTGCTAATTTATTTCCAAATACTCTATGAATATTAAATAATTTAATCATAACAACCCCATTAGATATTATTCACATTTTACTGATGTGGTCAAGCTTACACAGTCAAGTCAAGATTTGAATCCAGCATATTTTCTCTAGAGTCTTTGCTTTTTTACATCTATGCCATGCTACCTTCCAACATAATAAATGAACAAAACCCCACATTCCTGATGTAGAGGATCTTCATTATTTTTCATATGTCTGCAGAACATTTATAAAGATTGGTCATGTACCCGCCTACAAAGAAAACTTCAGCAAATTTAAATGGTCAAAATTTTATAGGTTACATCATCTGATTGCAATCCAATAAATAAGAAACACACACTTAAAAGGTGAGCAACAAATTGACTACTTGAAAATTAAGAAATACTCTTGAAAAACATTTGGCTCAAAGAGGAAATTAAAAGGGAAATTATTATCTTCAAAGCCGTGAAGAGGAGAACTTTATAATATGCCCTAGGGCTCTGTGAAAACTGTATCAGGAAAATTTTGTGGCCCGAAGGTATTCACTGGTAAAGAAGGAAGAAGAGCAGTAAGGAAACTAAGTACTCATCCTATGAAATGAGAAAAAGAACAATAAAGAGGGACTCAATAGAGTTAAACGCTTAAATTAATGAAATAGGAAGCTGGACAGGTAGCATATGTAAATAACTTAAAATCTTTTTATATAAAACTTCCACACAGTTGATAAGTAAGCTTGATTTTTAAAAAAGAGGAGAAAAAGCAAAATTATAAAAGATGAGGAAGCAGAAAGAACAAATATTAAAATGACTAAAGTTGCTAAAAGAGAATACAATATAAAACTTTGGCAACAAATTTGAAAACTCAAATAAACATGGGCAAAGGAGAATTAAAACTATCTCTTTTTGCAAATGATATGACTGTAAACATAGAAAACCCTAAGGAACCTTGTAAAAATTTCCAAGAACTAGAGGAGAATTTGGTAAAGCATTTATATCCAAAAAATTATATTAAAAAAGTGGAAAAAAATCCTATGAAACACTTAGAAATATATATATATATGAAAAAAGAGGGGATAAGCCACAAAATCATGCTAAAATATATAAAATAAGAAATGAATACATGGAAAGATATACCATATTCCTGGATATGAAGACTGAATGTCATGATAATGTTAAATCTCCTCAAATTGCATGTGTACATGCGTGTCTCTTTCACTCAAAATCACAAGGTTTTTTTGTGTGTGTTTGCCTGTTTTTGATAATTGGATAAAAGGATCTTAAGGTTTCTATGGAAAAATAAATACTAAAGAAAAGACAAGTTAATTAAAAAAAATAGAAATGGGCCAGGGGACTTCCTTACCAGTTATTAGAAGCCTCAATAAAGCTGTTGTATTCAAATCATTATCCTATAGGATCCCTGTTGTATTTATTGCACATTCCAAGATACGATACAAATACTTGAGTAAAAGATATGAAAGGTAAAGCAAAGGTCTTGCAGGAAAATCTAGTAGATTATATGTATTTCATTGGGGCAGAAGAACCTTCCTAATTAAGGCTTAGTGGTCAAAAGCTGTGAGAGAAAAGACAGGTATGTTCAACTCTAAAAATTAATAACTTTTTAGGCAAAGATGGCATAAAATACAGTAGACAATGATAGATTTGAGGAAACATATATAATGCAGGTAATAGATTTAAATTTTATAATATACAAAGATTTCTTATACTTTGATAAGAAAAGAACAAACCAATATAAAAATGGGCAAAGGATAGGAATGGGCAATGCACGGAAAAACAAATCTAAATGACCAAGAAAAATGGAAAGATTCTTAAGTTTACCAAAAGTGAGAAGAATGCAAATTAAACAAATAGTGAGATATCACTCCATACCTATCAGATTGTCTAAAATTTAAAAGATCTGTAACATTTATTGCTGGTAGTATTGTAGGAAATGTCATATTGGTACTCTTTTTTTTTTAGGTTGAGTTTTATTTATTTTTTAATTTTTATTGTGCTTTAAGTGAAAGTTTACAAATCAAGTCGGTCTCTCATACAAAAATTTATATACACCTTGCTATATACTCCTAGTTGCTCTCCCCCTAATGAGACAGCACATTCCTTCCCTCCACTCTCTTCTATTTTCATGTCCATACAGCCAGCTTCTGACCCCCTCTGTCCTCTCATCCCCCTTCCAGACAGGAGCAGCCCACATAGTCTCACGTGTCTACTTGATCCAAGAAGCTCACTCCTCACCAGTATTATTTTCTATCCCATAGTCCAGTCCAATCTCTGTATGAAGGATTGGCTTTGGGAATGGTTCCTGTCTTGGGCTAACAGAAGGTCCGGGGACCATGACCTCTGGGCCCTTTCTAGTCTCAGTCAGACCATTAAGTCTGGTCTTTTTATGAGAGTTTGAGGTCTGCTTTTTTTTTTTCCCACTGCTCTCCTGCTCCCTCAGGAGTTCTCTGTTGTGCTCCCTGTCAGGGCAGTCATCAGTTGTAGCCGGGCACCATCTAGTTCTTCTGGTCTCAGGCTAATGTAGTCTCTGGTTTATGTGCCCCTTTCTGTCTCTTGGGCTCATAATTACATTGTGTCTTTGGTGTTCTCATATTAATACTCTTCACAGAGCATGGATAGAATGAGAAATGTCACTGTATTTTGCGGAAGAAGTCTGGCAATATTGACATTTAAAATACATATTCCCTTCAGGCCAGCAATCCTTTTCCTGAGAATCTCTCTTAAAGAAATAAAATCACCAGAACATAATGACTCATATGCAAAGTGGTTTTTCTTTATTTTTGGAGATTGTCTGTAAGAGCTAAGAAATATTTTCAACAATAGGGGAATGGCTGAATAGATTACCATATATCCATATGATGGAATATTATACAGCCATTCAGAAGAACAAATTAGAGTTGCGCTCGTTGACAGAAAAAATTCCAGAAAGTATTGTTGACTGAGAATAGCATGATGCAGGGAGAAAAAAAAAAAAAATATATATATATATACATATTTGTGATCCTATTTATATATATATCATATATGTAATATGATTCTATTTTTTTAAAAGAAAGGATGATAAAAAAAGTTCCTTTTGTGCTATGTGCATGCATGTTTCTGTATATGATTATACAGCCATGGGAAAAATATGAAAGATGCATACTGGATTACTAATACAGATTGGGTAAACGGGTGGATTGGAAACTAATATGCATAAAGGAGGAGAAATCAAGCCAAAAAAGGAAAAGAAACAAACATGCCAAAAGACCACCCACACAAGACTGCACACATGTACCTATGTTTGAAGTGATAACATACTTGCTTTTACAAAAATATATGAATGTGTGCTGTTCATATATAAAGAAATCACCCAGTTAGTAGAAGGGACTCTGTCTCAAAGTTAACTGCTTGCATTCAAGGAAAATTTGCTTTTCCATTTGTACCCCTGCCTCAACACATTTTCAAGGAAGGAATTTCTGACCCTGGGACTTCCATACTTGGGAATTCTAAGACGTTTCATTCTGTGACCTAGCCATTTTCTTAGAAACAGCATGCAGAAAGCTTCCAGCGTACTCCTGGAAATGGGTACCTCTTTGTGGTTTTTACCTCTATCCCTTCTCATCCACACTTCCTTTCTTGAAGTGACTCCCAGGTTAACCTCTGTAAAAAAGTAAGGTAAAACAAATCAAACCATTTTGGGGCAGACTTTCTAAGGTGTCAGGCCATTGCTTGTCTCTATATAGAAAAATCCAGAAGGTGAATTTGTTCTATCACAGGTACCTAGGAAAAGGAACAGTTGCACTTTTGACCATGTATCTTAGAATTTTAGAGCTGGAAAGGACTGTTAGTTCTACCTGAGCCATTCATTCCATACAAACACTCTCTAGCTAGATTGCCACTTAGGGAAAATCTTGGGGGCTGTGAAATTTTCTTTCCTCCAGATCTTGTGGTGCAGTTTCTTATAATGACAATCTTCTTTCAGCCAATGCCCTTCTCACATCATTCCTGTCTTTCACAATGTCCAGCAATTCCAGAAGCTGGCTGTTGTTTTTGTCAGCTCTGACACAAGGCGACCTTATGTATAACAGAACAAAATTTTGCCCAGGTCTGCCCTATCTTCATGATCGTTAGTATATTGAGTCTGTTGTTTTGGCTATTGTGCTAATCCATCTCACTGAGGGTGTCCTTCATTTTCTCTGACCCTCTTCTTTACCAACGATGATTTTTTTTTTCTAGTGATTGGTCTTTCCTGATGACATGTCCAAAAGGAAGTAAGATGAAGTCTCGCCATCCTCTCTTCTATAGAGCATTCTGGTTGATTTCTTCTAAGACTAATTTGTTTCTTTTTTGACAGTTCATGGTATATTCAATATTTTTGTCAACACCACAGTTCGAATTCATCAGTTCTTCTTCTGTCTCCCTTTTTCATTGTCCAGAAGCTTAGAAGATCCTCTTTCCTGTTACCTTTTAGTTGCCTAAATCATGAAATTCTTGAGTCAAATTTGATGTAAAGTGTAAGAAGTAAGAGAACTAACTTGAGTTACCTTTGGCCAGCCCACGCTGTTTACTGCTCATGACCCCATGGCCTCTTTGATGTTTACAGGATTTTTGATGGTTCTACATTCCATGTTCACATCTGCCTGCCTCCTCCAGTCTCCTTGTGGTGGAGCAATTTCCTTCACTTCAAAGGAAGCTCCAGGTGCAGAGAAGATTCTAGGGGTGTGGTCCCACCTCAAATTCTGGCTCTTTTTCTTTACTAAAACATTTATTCTCTTCATCTCTATCCCAAGTTGACTTTTGAAGCTATTACTAAATTCATTCACTGCTTTTGAACTCTGAGACTGAGAAAAAAATGTATTTTTTCCTCTTTCCTCAAATCATTGACTCTAGTTTTGTCTTGACACTGCAAATTGATTAACTGTAGACAGAAGCAGAAGGGGTAATTACACATACCAATAAATAATAAATGGGCTTAATTTGAAGTGTGGTAAATAGGTTGAGGGAAATCAATATAAAATGGCCTCCAGTGAATCCCGGTGAAAGATGAACCCATTGTTGTTTTAAGGCATTAATTTTTGAGGTGGTTTGTTATGCAGCAATAGTTAACAATCTGACATTGCTTCTCCCCCTTTCCCCTCTAAAAACAAAACAAAACCACCAGTTGCCATCAAGTCTGACGCATGACTACCCCATGTGTGTCAGAGTAGAACTGTGCTCCATAGAGTTCTCAATGGCTGGTTTTTTGTAAGTAGATCACTGGGCCTTTCTTCAGAGACAACTTTGAGTAGACTCAAACCTCCAGCCTTTCAGTTAGCAGCCAAGTACGTTAACCATTTGCACCACTCAGGGACTGCTCTTCCATCAAAAGGTAAGGGCTATTTCTTCACCTCTGTGAATCTACCTGGGCTGGCCTTCGGATGTATATGATTTCCAGAGCCTAGGCATTAACAGCTTTGCAGCTTCCACTCTTGCCTACCTTGGGTCTACCATGTTGTAAAGAAGCTCAGTCTACCTTATTGGTGAACGCAAAGCCTCAGGAAGAGAACTGAGACTCGAGCCAACAGCCAGAGCCAACTGCCAGATGTGTGAGTGAGGACCTCATGGGCCTTCCATCTTAAAGCAGGCTCCTGAGTGATCCCAGGCAAACCAGCAGAGGTATGGCTCAGACAATCCACAGAATTGTGAGAAATAGCGAATGGCTGTTGCTTTAGCCACTGAGTTTTGGGGTGGTTTATAATGTAGCAATAGCGGACTGACACAGAGGCTTTGACACTTTAAATTAATACCTGTTTTTTCATTCTGTGTTCTAGTTTTCTGTGTATAATGAAAAATCATCTATTTTTTTCCTTAGAAACCCAAGAAAACACTCCCTACATAGACACAAGTAGCTCCTCTATATTACAACTTATATGTTAGTTGGAGACAGAAGGTTGCAAAGGCAAGCTCTTGATCTTACTCATTTCTATTCTTCAGTATCCTGCACCCAAGACAGCACCATATAACCAGTGGGAGGTCGCCAAATGTTGACCAAATCAAGTCTCTCATAGTGACACCTGTTGCCATTTTCATCTCATTTCCTTAGTACTGGGTGTGTCATGGCATGAACAGTCTGGTTGATTTGGCTTACCAGGCCAGCTTTATGGATGTTCCCTTGCTGATTCACTTTTTCACATAGATAGCTCCCAAAAGCCCCAGCCTGGAGGACAAGAGAACCTTTCCAGTTGGTGGAATACTGAGCTCGTGGTCAAGGGTATAGTGACTGTAGTAATAGCAGCAACAGCAGCAGCAGCAGGTAACGTTTTTTTGAAGCCTTATCCGTGTGCCAGTCATTATGCCACTCACTTTACATGACTTAACTAATTTCGGTAATTAGTCATAATTAATTTCCATTTTACAGATGAGAAAACCGATGCACAGAGGGGTTAATGGACTTGCCTAACCTAACAGAATTAGTTAAATGACAGAGCCTTGGCTCTTAACAAGCATCTTAGCTCTAAATGCAGCTAATAGTATCATTACTGCTGGAAGCTTTCAACCAAGCAGAATTAAACATAGCCACTTATAAAAGTTCCCTAAATAGAAATCACCCATAAGTTACAATCTCTAAAACTTTTAAAAATCATCAGGACGCTTTACTATTCAACAAACCAGTATTACAGAGAACATAATGTAAGTCCGAGCTTGTGCTAGGTCCTACAGAAATTTATACAGGTGTAAGTTATGATACAATAACACCATCTAAGAATCTTGACTACGAAGGTACTTACACAATCAAGAGGAGACCAGACTTACACAGTGAAATGACCAGAGAGTAAGACAGGATGTAATTAAAAAAGAGCGGGGAAGTTCTGAGACCTTACCTATTTACAGGGAAGAATCTGAGTCATTTTTCAAATCTGCCTTTTCTCCTTCTCGGAGCAAAACCGCAGCTTTCATTTTTTGGATGTCACATCCTTAAAAGATGGTTCAGAAGGCCAGACTAACCTGTATTCGCAACTAGAATAATCTCCAGAAAAGAAGATTTACTTTGGGATTTAAGATGATCAAAACTGATTACTTCTCAAGAGGCGTAGAAACCCAAAGCTGTAAACACAGCTGGGGAAACACTTGAATCCAGTTCCATAAAAACTCCAGTGAATAATCCATCCTTCTGCCTAATGACATGGATACCATGCTACATACATGAATTTATAGGAAAACAGTAAATATTTTTATACAGACTTGTTGGTGAAGAGAAAAGAAAAATGTATAGAGACTTGCCCACCCACGTCATCTACGTGTGTGTAGTGTAAATAGCCTTCTTATTTTGTTGAAGTCAAGGCAAAAGGATTACATTTAGCCCAGCCACTAAATCGTAACACAGGGATGTTATGTAATGAGGTCTATGAAAATTGCATTTGTCTTCCCAAAATTTAGGGTGCCAATAGAAGTACCTTTTCTCTTTAATTTTATTGTCATAAAATACGTACAACTAAAATTTTGCCATTTTAACCATTCTTAAGTGTACAATTCAGTGACAGTAATTACATTCACCATGTTGTCCAACCGTCACCATTATCCACTTTCAAATGTTTTTCATTTCCCCAAACAGAAACTCACCACCACCTTAAGCAGTAATTTCCTGTTTACAAGTGGTAGTTTCTTAAATGTTAGTTGTACTGTGGAATATGGAATTCTACCAGTGAATTTTTCCTATTCTGTTACATGAACGTCCATTGGCGTGTCTTACACTTTGAATGGCTATTTCACTCATGCATGATTTTGTACCATCATGCGTTGCTCATATGGAAATAGTAGTTCATCGAGAAGTATTTTTGACTGGATGAAAAATAAATGTCCTGTTATTGGCTGACAAACTTGGACTGTCAATTTTCTCTATGTAGAATAAATTTCACTTATCAAAACCTTATTTCTGGAAGGATAGAGGAAAAAAAAAAAAAGCTGCCATGGGGTTGATTCTGACTCACAGCGACCCCGTGTATGTCGATCCTGACTCATAGCGACCCCGTGTATATCGATCCTGACTCACAGCGACCCCGTGTATGTCGATTCTGACTCACAGCGACCTGGTGTATGTCGATTCTGACTCATAGCGACCCCGTGTATGTCAGAGTAGAACTGTGCTCCACGGTTTTCAGTGGCTGATTTTTTGGAAGATCACCAGGCATTTCTTCTGAGGCACCTCGGGGTTAGCAGCTGAGCATGTTAACCATTTGCACACTCAGGGCCACCCATATGTTAACAGTGGTTATCTCTGGTTGTGGGGTCGGGAATTTTAGGTTACTTTTTTTTTTTCTCTTTGCTTATTAGTGTTCTTGAAGATTTTCAAAAATAAAATATATTGTTTTTATAGTTAAAAATTCTGATTTTTTAAGCAACTTACTTAACTTTCCTGCTGATAGACAGTCCTACACTATTTAAATAAATTTCCCTTAACTACTGAGCCTACCTAATAAATTCGTGTCTTCAGCTCAATTTAAAATAAATTTCCCTTCCAGAATTCCTACCATCAGTTTCCACTGATATCTAGAAATATGTGTCCAAGTGAAGAATGTTTTGGCACAGGGCTTGAGGCTGGGAAAAATGTTCCTTGGAGGACGGAAGTAATTATGCCTTAAAAATTTCTTTTTCAGATGGCTTGCTGTGTAGTTCATTAGCGAGAGACACAAAAAGTGCTTTCTAAAATAATAACGGCTCAGAACCTTGCTCTTTGAGATAACAAGGCTCTGTTTTTGCAGGTGGCCTTGTACTCAAAGAACAAAAACTGGAAACATTCACTGAATTGCCCTGTTTACATGCATTTGAGTCATGCTAATGGTGAGAGCTAATCAAGCCCTGGGTACAGAGCGTTTTATGTAAAGGAAAAGGGCTAAGCTTCACTAACCCCCAGATGCATACACTTTTCAGGTGCCTGTACAAAGGCACACAGCCTATTGGGCAGAAGCTCCAAGGCAGTGCTGGCCAATAAAAAGAGACGGTGAGCCACAAATGCAAACCCCATACAGAATTACAAACTTCCTAGTAGCCACATTAAAGAGAGTAAAAAGAAACAGATGAAATTAGTTTTAATACTGTATTTTATTTAGTGATATCCAAAATATTATCATTTCACTCTTAATAATTTATTTCGATGTTTTACATGCTCCTTTTTTTTTTTTTTTTGTACTTTTGTTGTGTGTTGCCTAGTCAGCCTGACACATAGGACCCTTTAGGACAGAGTAGAATAGCCCCAGGGGTTTCCTAGGCAGTTATCTTTATAAGAGAAGATTGCCAGGTCTTTTCTCCCACAGAACTGCTGGTGGGTTCGAACCCCTGACCTTTCAGTTAACACCTAGTGCTTAATTATTGTGCCTGCCACCACGGCTTGTAATAATTATTATTAAAAACAAAACAAAAACAACTGAACTTGTTGCTGTTGATTCTGACTCATAACGACCTTATACGGCAGAGTAGAACTGCCCCCTAGGGTTTCCAAAGAGTGCCTGGTGGATTCGAACTGCCGACCTCTTGGTTAGCAGCCATAGCACTTAACCACTATGCCCCCAGGGTACCCAGAGTGTAGGTGGTGTTATCATCATTTCCATTTTATGGATGAGGACTCTGGCATGGAGAGATTAAGTAATTTGCCCAAGATTCCACAGGTTACAGTCCACGCGCTTAACCTATGTTACCTCATTGTTAACATCCCTTGGTAGGAAGTAATTGGTGGTCTCCTCTAGAAAGTAGTTCTCAAAGAGCTGTTCCCAGACCAGCAGCATCAACCTCACCTGGGAACATGTTAGAAATGCAAACTCTCAGGCCCCAACCTAGACGAACTGAATCACAAACTCTGGGCATGGGGCCCAGCAATCTGTGTTGTAACAAGCCCTCCAGGTAACTGATGCCTGCTGAAGTTTGAGAACGTCTGATCTAGAGCAAACATCATATGTCCGAAGTTTATCAAAAAGCTCTTATGGGTCAGAAATAGTGGTGAGTGCCTTTGTTTTGAGGATTCAAAGCTTTAAAAAGATATAACTGGCCTCCTAGTGCTTAGAGTCAAGCGAATTTGATAAATGGGTGAATCAGCATGGCGATCTCATGTGTTACAGACTAGAACTGCTCCACAGGATTTTCTTGGTTGTAATCTTAACAAAAGCAGATTGCCAGGCTTTTCTTCTGCAGTGTCTTTGGGTGGGTTCAAATGGTCAATCTTCAGGTTAGTAGCTGAGGCAAACCATTTGTGCCACCTAGGGACCTGCCTACCTATGCAGTGTAACACACTCTAAATCAAGGCATGCACGTGATTTTACCCAGGGAAGGCTGGAGGAGATTTCCCAGTGGAAATAACTTTTGAGCTCCCAATAAACTTAGAAAGCCAACATCAGTTTAAAGATATTCAAGCATATTTGTTATTCATTTTATTTTCGAGAGAGAATCCAAATTCCATAGCATGGCCTACAAAATATTTTATTAGCGGGCTCCTGCTTATGTCACCAACGTCATCTCCCCTGTAACTCTTTGCTACTCAAAGTGTGGTGCACAGAGCACGTGGACATTGCCTGGGAGCTTGTTAGCAGTGAAGAATTTCAGGGCCCACCCCTGAGTTGCCAATTCAGAGTCTGCGTTTTAACAAGATCCTGTGAGATTCCTGTGTGTGTGAAGGTTTCAGAAGCACTGCTCTAGCTACTCCAAAAAGATTTGTGGTTTTATCTTAACTGGCTACTGGTGGTGCAGTGGTTAAGTGCTCGGCTGCTAACCAAAGGGTCTGCGGTTCGAAACTACCCTGCTCCACTGGAGAAAGATGTGGCAGTCTGCTTCCGTAAAGATTACAGCCTTGTAAACCCTGTGGGGCAGTTCTACTCTATCTGATACGGTTGCTATGAATTGGCATTGACTCGATGACAACAGGTTTAAACTGGCTACATTAATTCTCTGCGCTCTGCCTCGAGTGCCCTTCTCTCATTTGCCTTCCCTGACCCAAGACAAGTTGGAAACCCTCTGCTCAGGGCACTCTGACAGTAGCTTACTTTTTTTTTTTTTTAATACATTTTTTATTGTGGTAAATATATAGGTAATGAAACATTTGCCATGTCAACAATCTTCACATGTAGAGTTCAGTGTCATTAAATATGTTCATCATTTGTTTAGCCATCTCCATTAACCATGCCCGAATTTTTCCACACCCTTAGCAGAAGCTCGGTGTCCCCTAAAGTGGCCTTTTTTTTTGTTTGCTTGTTTATCTGTTGTCTACAGTACTAGCTTGTGAGCCTCTTGGGGGCAGGGGATAGTTTTATTTTTCTCTGTAATTTGCAGGGATTCAAGACTTACTCACTGCCTTGCATTTAATGGACGCTCAGTGTTCATTTGATGAAACAATGGATGGATGAAGGAGATGTGCTAAATACCCAATGTAGATTCAGCATCTTCAGTGAATTTTACCTGAAGACTTATTTTCTTCTCTGCCTCACACAATCCTGTGAATTTTACCTAACGATTTATATTCCACTCGATCACATAATTCTAATCACTTGTTTAGTTATAGTCAGACAGAATTAGACAGAAAGTTCGGGCAGGAGGAGACTGGGGTATGGCTAGGAGTCCCAAAGAAAATCTTTTTAGTTTCTACTTTTGAAAAGTTTAAATAAAGATTTCTCATTATATTTTGGTTTACCAGCTCACACTCGAAAGAGGTTTGCCATGAAATGAAATAAGCACTAGGGTCTAAGTCCAGTGCCAATCAGCAGCGATTTGCTTTGGGCATTCCATTTTACCTCTCTGGGCCTCAGTTTCCTCATGCATAAGTGAGGGAGTTGGACTAAGCAAACTTACAGGTCTTTTTAGATGTCACAGTTCTATAATTTGATGGAATGCAGGCCCTTTTGGAAAGGAGCCCTGGTGGTGCAGTGGTTTCAGGCTGTTAACTGAAAGGTCAGTGGTTTGAACTCAGCAGCTGCTCCATGGGAGAAAGATATGGCAGTCTGCTTCTGTAAAGATTTACAGCCCTGAAAACCGTATTCGGCAGTTCTACTCTGTCCTGTAGGGTCACTGTGAGTTGAAATCGACTCAATGGCAATGAGTTTGGTGTGTTTAGGCCCCTTTAGAAGTTAAAGCTTTGTTTGAACAGCCTCTAAAGGTTAATAACTGTAATCTATTCTATCTGAAGTTTTCATAGAACTGCCCCATAGCGTTTCCAAGGCTGTAAATCTTTATGGAAGCAGGCCGTACATTTTTCTCCCATGGAGAGGCAGGTGGGGCTCCATCATCAACCTTTTGATTAGCAGCCGAGCACTTTAACCACTGTGCCACTAGGGCTCCTTTCTAAAGAGGCCTACAGGTGGAGCCCTGGTGGCACAGTGGTTAAGAGCTACAGCTGCTAACCAAAAGGTCGGCAGTTCGAATCCTCCAACTGCTCCTTGGAAACCCTGTTGGGCAGTTCCACTCTGTCCTGTGGGGTTGCTATGAGTTGGCATCGACTGGACAGCAATGGGTTTGTTTTTTTGGTTTAGTTATAGGCAGATTACACTAAGTTATATATGTTTCCTATTTCCCTAGATTTATTTTTAAAATACATTTTATTTTTTAGAGCAGGTTTAGGTTTATAGAAAAATTATGCTGAAAGTATAGAGAGTTTCCATGTACCTGCTCTCCCCCCTCCACACAGTTTCTCCTGTTATTAACACCTTGCATTAGTGTGGTACATTGGTTACAACTGATGAACCAAGATTGATGTGTTATTATTAACTAAAGCCTTTAGTTTACATTAGAGTTTGCTCTTCATATTATACAGTTCTATGGGTTTTGACAAATGCATAATGTCATCTATCCGCCATTACAGTATCATGCAGAATAGTTTCGGAGGGGGAAGAATCAATAAATATTTTAAACATGTTATTCATTGTATATTTAGTTTTTCACAAGAAGGAAACCATTTAATGGAATCTGCTTTGGAAAGATGAATATATGCCGTAAGCCACGCAAGAGTGGATCTCGATCAAGATACAATAAATCCAATGTTGTTCTGAGTGATTAAGTTCTTTAGAAAATCCATCGACTTTTCAAAGGGTGCGTGGATTAGAAAATACGGACAATTTTCAAAACACTAGCCTTGCATTTTAATGCCCCGGTGTCGTGGGAGTGAACAGTAAACCACTGTTGATGCACACTGGGCCACACATCTCATATGAAGTACATCGACCTGATGGTGTGTGGAGACTACAGCTCCTCTTGTTCCCTCCATCACTGCCCTACCGAAGGGCTAGCAATGGACCATTATCTCAGATTCTGACATCTGAAGAGAGATTCTGAATGCCAGGAAGGAAGTTTTCCAAATCAGTATAAAACAAAATCCTCTTATTACAACAGGATACAGTAGAGAAAACAAAAGAGGAAGCTCATGAGAGAGAAAAGGTTTAAAAGCAGAAACGAAAGATACTTCTGAGAAAAACAAGATACTCCTAAAGTGGTAAAGTTCCTTGTGTTTCCTGGGAAAAACATCACTGCTGGAGAGACTAGACTATGGGAGACCGTGGGATTGACGCATGTGTTGCTGAAAAAATTGCTCACCAATGTCTATGTCACAAGACTTTAAGATCTACCCACGTAAGTAGAAGTCAATAGCATTTTCTTTCACAATTTCATTTCTCTTAGAAGTAAAATATAATTTTGGGGGAGGAGAGTTTTAATGGGTTTTGTCCAGTTGCACAAGAAAGGTGGAAACAACTTATTTTTTCATAACCCAGAGATTAGGGAAAATGTTGTATGGTGATATTCAGTCATAAAGAGCTTTAATAACTTATCCTAACTTGGGGCTGGAAAAGATTTCAAAATGGTCTGCTGAAGTCATCACTCAGGATTCATCATCCCAGACTGAGTGACTGGAGCTGGACTGAAATATATTGAAGCTGGCCAGCATGAATGCCTTGACTAAAATGCAGGCTAACTTCACCTCAGTTATACCGGAAAACGGATAAGAAAGAGGTTTGACTCTATAGCATGAATAAAGATGAGTCAAGAGCAATTCATATACAAACCATATGAGCTTCCTAGATTTTTGTCAAGATTATTGGGACTTCCCCAGATGACATGGCCCCTGGACTCTCTGTTAGCCCAGAACTGAAACCATTCCTGAAGCCAACTCTTCAGACAAAGATTAGACCGGACTATAAGACATAAAATGATACTCGTGAGGAGTGTGCTTCTTAGTTCAAGTAGATAAACCAAACCAAACCAAACCCATTGCTGTCAAGTCAATTCTGACTCAAAGTGACCCTATAGGACAGAGTAGAACTGCCCCATAGAGTTTCCAAGGAGCGTCTGGCAGATTTGAACTGCTGACCCTTTGGTTAGCAGCCGTAGCACTTAGCCACTACGCCACCAGGGTTTCCTTCAAGTAGATACACGGGCTAAATGGGCAGCTCCTGTCTGGAGGTGAGATAAGGCAGAAAGGGACTGGAGCTGGTTGAATGGACACGGGAAACTTGGGGTGGAAAGGAGAAGTGTGTTGTCACATTATAGAAAGAGCAACTAGGGTCACATAACAATGTGTGTGTAAGTTTTTGTATGAGAAACTAACTTGAGCTGTAAACCTTCACTTAAAGCACAACTTAAAAAAAAAAAAAATTGTTGTGACTTAGTGGTAGTAAGAGAGTTCCAAAACCTGTTGCCATCAGTTGAATTCGACTCCTGGTAATCCCATGTGTTACATTGTACAACTGTTCCAGAGGGTTTTCTTGGCTGTAATCTTTTTTTTTTGGCGGGGGGTGGGGGGGGCGCTGTAGTTGGTACAGTGGTTAAGCTCTCAGCTGCCAACCAGAAGGTCAGCAATTTGAACCCACCAGTGACTCTGGAGTAGAAAGGCGTGGTAGTCTGCTTCTGTAAAGATTTCAGCTTAGTAAATCCTATGGGACAGTTCTACTCTGTCCTATAGGATTGCTTTCAGTCAGAATCGACTCGAGGACAATGGGTTTCTTTTTTCTTAAATCTTTACTGAAGCAGGTCACCAGGTCATTCTTCTATGGCACTGCTGGGTAGCTTCAAAATACCAACCTTTAGGTTAGTGGCCAAGTGGAAACCATTTGTGCCAGTCAGGGACCTAGGAAAAGGGTTACGATGTACTAAAATATAATTTTAATCAATTTAATTCGTAGTTGAAGTAAATGGTTGTGCTTTTTTTTTTTTACAGCTGCTGAGAAATTGTATCAAGAAATTTTTATATAGCCTTCATATAATTCCTGCACAAACAACCTGATGAGGTAGGCCTGTTGTTCCCTTTTTATAGACGTGAACACTGAAATTTAGAATAGTTAAATAACTTGCCCAAATTTTCATAGCTAATGAGTGGCAAAGCCAGATTTTTAACCCAGGTCTGTCTCTGTCCTCACCCAGAGCTCAAATTCTAGGTTTTGAACTTCATTTAGTTAAAAAAAAAAATACAGTCTTGCATAGGTCTATCTGTAGGCAGTTATTCCTCAAAGCAATATAACAGTAAACCAATTGCCGTCAAGTTGACTCCAACTCATAGCGACCCCATGTGTGTCAGAGTAGAAATGTGCTCCTTAGGGTTTTCAACGCTGATTTTTTGGAAGTAGATCAGCAGGCCTCTGGATGGACTTGAACCTCCAACCTTATTCCTTTTGTCAGTTCCTTCAGGCTCTCTATCTACTGGCTCCCTCTTCACCACAACAGACATGCTGAGGTTTCCCTTATTTTGAATAATCTTTTAACTGAATCTTTTGTACCTTTTCATCACTATCCTATTTCTGTCCTTTTCACAACAAATAATATCTTTAGGTGCAGCTTCATGGCCCTCACTATACGCTGTCCCACTCTACTGAAATTGTGCTTTCTTAGGGCCCTCATATTTTCATAGGCCTCATACGCATGCAAAAGCTGGACAATGAATAAGGAAGACCGAAGAAGAGTTGACGCCTTTGAATTGTGGTGTTGGCGAAGAATGTTGAATATCCCATGGACTGCCAGAAGAACAAACAAATTCGTCTTGGAAGAAGTACAGCCAGATGCTCCTTAAAAGCAAAGATGGCGAGATTTCGCCTCACATACTTTGGACATGTTATCAGGAGAGACCAGTCCCCAGTGAAGGACATCATGCTTGGTAAAATAGAGGGTCAGTGAAAAAGAGGAAGACCCTTAATGAAACAGATTAACACAGCAGCTGCAACAATGGGCTCAAGCATAACAACGATTGCGAGGATGGTGCAGGACTGGGCAATGTTTTGTTCTGTTGCACACAGGGTCACTATGAGACGGAACTGACTTGACAGCACCTAACAACAAGAACAACAACAGGGTGCTTGTGATTTGCAACCACCAAATCCAAAGGCCTTTCCGGGGTTGTCTCTCTCCTTGACCTGTCTGCAGCGTTTAGCACTGAGGACCATCCACTTCTTGGAGCACTGCATGTACACACTAGTAACTCAAAATATGTATTAAGTGATAAATGAAATATTCAGACATTCTTTGAATTCTTAAGTATGATATGTATGTGGCTGAAGACCAGGAAAAGTTTTTACATATAAACATGCTACTGTACTTTTAAATGAATTTATAAGGAAATGACTTAAAGGAAACTGCCCAACATTGTAGCAATAGCCATCTTTTGCAGAGTAAGGAATAAATTCAATTGTTTTTAAAAAGAATGATATATTTTTAAGGTAAATATCTTAAAAATGTGTAGGCATATCATATACAAAATACAACTCAAAATGGTTTGCTGGCCTAAATGTAAGAGCAAAAACTATAAAAGTCTTCAAAGAAAATTTTTGTGATCATGTTGAATTTGGCAATGATTTCTTCGATATGACAGCAAGACAAAAACAACAACAGAAAAAATTATATAAAACTGTTAAAAAGGAAAAAAAGAATGCATACACATTAGCTCTCTGAAATAGAGTCCCTGAGTGGCACAAATGGTTAACTGCCTGGCTAAGAACTGAAAGGTTGGGGTTCTAATCTCCCCAGAGGTGCCTTGGGAGAAAGTCCTGGCAACCTGCTTCTGAAAGATCACAGCCATGAAAACCCTACGGAGCACAGTTCTACTGAACACACGTGGGGTCACCATGAGTCAGAATTGACTCCATGGAAACTGGTTTGGTTTATAAGCTACTGTTTATTTGATCATTCATTCATTCATGCATTCATTCACCAAAACTTCATTGAACATATTTTGAATTGTGCCAAGTGCTGGGCATAACAGGATTCTGAAAAGAGCATCTGGCTTCAGCATGAAGATCAGATTGGCAGGGCATCAAGCTGTACGGGATATAGGGCAGTTTACAAAATTGGGAGTTAGCCAATTGTCTCTTTGCTTCTTAGTCAAACGTCATTTCTTTACACTCTTTTCACCATAAAGAAAGGAAACAAGTCCGGCTTCAGCTCTTTCATGATCCAAAGAAAGCCCCAAGGTTTCTTAGGGGCTTCAAAAAAGAGCTTTATAATCGTAAAAACTAATGACTTTAGTATTAAGTTTCCTTTTGCAATCTAATAAAAAGCATGCTATATGCCCATCTTTGCCAAGAGCCTGAGATAGAAATAAAGCTAGAAGCACTGCAAGTCGTCTGGGAAGATGGCACCTTCATTCCTCACACACCTTTGACAAAAACTACTATATAAAGATTGACTAAGGACCTGAGGTCAGCCTGGTTTGATGAGTGTGACATGTGGGAATACCACATGCCCCAATACCCCATGCTTCTTGTCCCCTTCAGCTGTATTTGCCCCAGATACGCTTAGAGGGTTTTAAGAGGACTGTGGAGCAGGATAGTTCAAGGTCTGAACCCGGTGTCTTCAGGGAGCCCGAGAGCTTAGCTGGTGTAACAGGACTTCCCTAGATGGTGGCGTTAGTGAAGAGTATTGAATACAGCATACCGTGGACAGCCAGAACGAATCAGTCTGTCTTGGAAGAAGTACAGCTGAATGCTCCTTAGAAGCAAAGATGGAGAGACTGTTTCACTTACTTTGGACATGTCATCAGTCTACCAATTGCTGGAAAAGGACATCATGCTTGGTAAAGCAGAGGGTCAGAGACAAAGAGGGACACCTTCAATGAGGTGAACTGATACAATGGGTGCAACAATGGGCTCAAACATACCTACTATTGTGAGGATGGCACAGGACCCGGTAACATTTCATTTTGTTAGATATAGAGTCACTATGTGTCTGAACTGCCTCGAGGGCACTTAAGAACAGCAGATGGTAGGGTGGAGACTAGGTTTGGAGGTCCTTGCTGGAAATAGAACTGGAAGCTGTCCCAGAAGCCAGAGTAATGGCTGCAAGGCCCTCGCAACCAAGAAAGAGACCGAGTTCAGGGCAACTCTAGCAAAGGGGCAGAGTTTCAGTGCTAAGAGGCCTCACTCACTCTGGTTCCATCTGCCCTCGCTGTGGCTTATCCTTTGAAAAATGTCCCAGGCAGTGTTGAAGCTTGGCTTCCCTCTAAGACCCGGATAGAGTGTGTTGTCAAAGGGGTGGTCTGCCCTCCAAATGGCTCGTCTGCACCCCAGGCCTCGGCCCTGCCCCAGGCTGCTATGAACCAGCGGCAGAGCCATTTGCCCCACGAATAAAGCAACAGAGCTGAGCTGCAGGTGAGGAACAGGCTCAGACCTGGGCAATGGGAAAAAAGCCGCCCACTCTCTGTGTTTGCTCAATCTTTGGGGTGATTGGGGGGATGGTGGTTAGTCTGTGCTTCTTCCCAACAGATCTCACCTGGATAACGCTCCAACTCACCTAACTTGGACAGAACCCTTTGTTTCATTTTTAAGTATTATAGCCATACCTTTGCTTGCTATTTTAAATGGGTGTTACCTTTTGTTTTGTTTTAAAAAAGAATTTACTCTAAATATCTACAATAAAGACCATACACACTTCTATTTTTTAAAAAATCATTCCTCCAAAATATCTTTCCATTGAAAGGGTGCCAAAATCTATACAATGCATTTATGCCAATTTTGTCTATAATGTTTTGCTGGTCTAGGGCAGGACTGGAGAAACAACTGGAATTATCTTTGGAAATCTGAGTATTTCCCCATAAAAATAGTTTCTTGGTTAACGACATTGTGTGAATTTTCCCTGTACCATGACCTATATATACATTATTTCAGAAGCTCCTGCTTGAAACAAGGCTTTTAAATTAATACCGAAGTGTTAAAACCTTGCCACCCCAAACTGGATGTTGATGTCATCTTTTAGCAGTCGGGAGAGGGCACCGGGATCTGGCATTAAGACCATCCACCACGGTGGGTCAGGGAGCACCTGGCTGTGGAGGCCAGCTTGGGTGGTATGGCTAGGTGGGCCAACAAGGGACACTGGCCAGAACCATGCAGCAAAGACCGCCCGCTGGGATGGAATGGGATAGAACCTGGTCCTATGGAGTGAGAGTGTGTGTGTGTGTGCGCGCGCGCGTGTGTGATGAGTGGGGAAGAGAAAGGAGGGCAGAAGGCCATGGATATGAGGGATTCAGCTACCTGAAGGCACTTTCAGTACTCAGTGGATGGTCTCTCCACAAGCGCTTGTGTACCCAGTGGAAAGGAGGATCAAGAGTGAAATGGGGTAATGCAGAAGCCTAAACTGTCTTGACTGAGTTAGCTAATCCTGGGTCTGGTCTCATACAAACTAATCCCCTTCCCTACCCACCATATTTTCGAAGAAAACAGAACCTCTTTGTGGGCCTACAACAGAAAGCTGCTAAGAAGGCCTGAAGAAACAAAATCATTCCCAATTTAGTTCCACTTTACATTTTATAGGAAATACGGAGTCCTGGGTGGCACAAACAGTTAAGCGCTCTACTAGTAGCTGAAAGCTTGGCAGTTCGTACCTACCCGGAGGTGCCTTGGAAGTAAGGCCTGTTTTTGAAAAGTTGCAGCCTTGAAAACCGTGTGGAGCACAGTTGTACTCTGACACACATTGGGTCACCATAAGTCAGAACGGCCTAGATGACAATTAACAACATTACGATCAAACTAACTGTTCATTGCTAAATTAAGAGTGAGAGTCTTTTCTTCCACCTCTGCTGCTACTATCCATTGAGGCCTCTTTTTCTCTCAGGACCGATCCCAACACAGCCCCAAATCTCCCTAACCTGACATCTTCCCTGTGGTACAATTTAGAAACCCCCCTGAAGCCAGTGGTTCTCCCCCTTGGCTGTACATTAGAAGCATCTGGGGAGCTTTCAAAAACTCTGAGGGCAGGGCCCCACTTAAAACCAGTCAAATCAGAATCTCTGGGAGAGGAAGCCAAAATAAGAGTAGTTTTTTAAATGCCCTTGGTGATTCTAATATACAGGCCCAAACTGATTGAGGAATGCCCGGTGTAGTGATTCTCAGTCTTCACTTCAACTAGAACCACCTGAGGTTCTTAGGGTCCCTGGGTGGTGCAGTTTCCACTCCACTACTAACCTAAACGTTGGCAGTTGGAATCCCCCCAGTGGTGCCACAGAAGCAAGGCCCAGTGACCTGCTTCCATAAAGATTAAACCAAAAACCAAACCCATTGCTGTTGAGTCAACTCTGACTAATGGCAACCCCATATGTTACAGAGTAGAGCTGCTCTATAGTGTTTTCTTGGCTGTACTCTTTATGGGAGCAGATCACCAGGCCTTTCCTTCACAGCACTGCTGGGTGAGTTTGAACTGCCAGCCTTTAGGTTAGTAGTTCATTGCAGACCATTTGAGTAACCCAGGGATCTTTTGTAAAGATTATAGCCAAAAAAGAAAAAACCCTATGCAACAGCTCTACTCCGTAACGCGCAGGTTGCCAAGGGTCAGAATTGACTCCGTGGCAACTTATTATTATTATTTTTTTGGAGGAGGTACTTAAAAGACATCCTGGGCTAATTGATTCAGAATCTTCTTGGAGGTAGAGGCTAGGCATTGTATTTTTCACAAAGTCTTTGAGAAGCTTTGGTTAATGGAATACTACAGTTATTACCTGTTAGAAAATTTTTAATAGAACCTGCAGAAGAAGAGAATGGAGAAAGAGTTGGTGAAAAATAAACGAATGTGGTAAAGGTAAGGCCAAAGTTCTCTGTCCACTGCTTCCTCTAATCCATTGAATTAGATGGGAGGGGAGGCGGGTGGGTCACTGCGGGGAGCAGGGCGGTTGGGGGAAGATTTAGGGCAGCATTATCACAGGAACTCTCTCTCTGTGATGTATGCTATCTGAGATAGGCTACTGCAGTGATCTGATTCTTTGAAAATGACATTGGCATTCAGATTGCAGTTCTCAATGACCTCTGGGACAGCAATCCCCTCTGTCTGGGCTCCCCTCTGCTCTGCCCTCCCACAGTGAGAAGCTGGTGGCAGAGTGTGCAGTGGATGCTGTTGTCCTGCCCAGAGCCCCTTTGCTGAGCTGGTGCACCCATCCCAGCTGCTCCGAGTGTGGCCACCAGTGACTTACAGATACCTCCTTTTCTAGAAAATTGCCTTCTACTAAACAGCTGCTCCCCTGACACGTTATACCTCCCACATCCCCCTCCACCCTGGCCAGCAGGGGACTGCTCACAGCCAATCACTGACTGACATGAGGGTTCAAAAGTGGGGCTCCCTTGCCTTCAAAAACCCAAAACCCATGGCCGTTGAATTGATTCCGACTCATAGTGACCCTATAGAACAGGGTAGAGCTGCCCCATAGAGTTTCCAAGGAGCACCTGATGGAATCGATCTCCCGACCTTCTGGTTAGTAGCCGTCAGGCTTACCACTATGCCACTAGGATTTCCCCCTTACCTCTAGGCAGGATAAACCATGGTGCAATTCCTGTTCCTTGTTGAATCAGGTTAAACCTAGAGCCTAGCTGAGCCTACATCCTTGCTTAGTGTCTTAGTTATCTAGTGCTGCTGTAATTGAAATGCCACAAGTAGATGGCTTTAACAAACAGAAATTTATTCTCCCACACTCTAGGAGCCTAGAAGTCCAAATTCAGCCAGCTCCAGGGGAAGGCTTTCTCTCTCTGCGGGAAGGTCCTTGGCATCAATCTTCTCCATCGAGGAGCTTCTCAGCACAGGAACCATGGATCCAAAGGATGTGCTATTCTTCTGGCTTTTGTTTCTTGGTGGTATGAGGTCCCAATGTCTCTCTGCTCGCATCTCTCTTTTATATCTCAAAAGAGATTGACTCAAGACACAACCTAATCTTGTAGATTGAGTCCTGCCTCATTAACATCATATAGGTAGGATTTACAACACGATCACAAAATGGTGTACAATCACACAGTACAGGGAATCATAGCTGAGCCAAATTGACATATATTTTGGGAAACACAATTCAATTCATGACATTTAGAAGTTCCCCTGCCCTGTCCTACTTTCCTCACTCCTCTTTTGAGAACACTCTGTCAATAAACCCTTTGTAGAAGAATCCTTGCTCTGCTTCTAATTGTGTTGTTGTTAGGTGATGTCTGAAAAAAAACAAAACAAAACAAACATTGCCATCTAGCTGATTCCCATTCATAGTGACCCTATAGGACAGAGTAGAACTGCCCCACAGAGTTTCTAAGGAGTGGTTTGTGGATTTGAGCAGCTGACCTTTTGGTTAGGAGCCGAGCTCTTAACCACTGTGCCACCAGGGCTTCTATGGTCATGATAAACTAAGAAAAACGCCAGCAATACCCAGAAATACTGATCCTTGTTCTGTGGTCTATGGCCAGGGAAGCTGCTCTGAGGTTATCAATTTTTGCCAGATCAGCAGAGTTAGGTTGGGTTCATTTTTGTAAATAGGACTCTCAAGAGGCTGGTTTGTGGTTTTTCCTGAAATAGTGTTCAGGCAGGGAAGGATATGCTATTTTCCCAGTAAGATGAAAATTAAGGTCATTAAAAATCTATCATGCTAGTGCTTGACATAGGAGCCCTCATCAATCTTCCTCATGTGGGCCAAATGGTGGCCCAGATGGGAGCTGATCTCTGCAGTCAGGAGGTTGGGCAGGAGTTTACTGGCTCGGCCACAAACTGGTTGTGGGACTTTGGGGGAGATTGCATAACCTCCTTAGGGCCCAGAGAAGCTCTGCAGCTAAATATTTGCCAGCTCCTTCACAAGAGACCTATGAGAATTCATAAAATATTTTTTTGGGAAGCACTGTAAACTTATGTAGACAGTGATTGAGAGCAATGTATTTTGTTACTGATATTCTTGTTAATAGCATAATGAGACCATTGCAAATCACAATGTCATAAACTCAACCGTAAATCATGTCAAGTACTTCACTATAACACTCTAGATTGAAGAGGGTGGAGAATCTGAAAGTCATATATCAGTCCTGAGCACCCAATACCAGCCTTATATTGATACTCAACTGGATTTTTATGATAAATATCATCATAAACTCAGTGTAACAGACTGAGACAACTATAACTTTTTGTCTATCCAGCTCAGTTTTCAGTCCTTCTTTTGGCATCACACTGCCTTTCCTTTAAAGAGCAACTTCTCCACTCCGTGGGTCTCAGTGAGGGTGCAATCATAGTGTGTCACTGCCCAACCAACTCCCCAAAACACCAGCAGGAAGGGTGGGCATGTGACCCAGCCTCAGTTGACTATAGTCCACTTCTCTGTGGTCATAGGGATTGGTACAAGGGTGGCCAATTTAAGTCAATCAGGATCCTTCCCCAGACAGAATGCTTGGAATTAGAGGTAGAAAGATAGCTCTCCCTGCCTTTTAAAAAATTTATTGCGGTGAAATCTATGCAACAAAAAGTCTGCTACCTTAACCATTTTTAAGTGTACAAGTCAGTGGCAATATCTTTTACCATGTGCTACCATCACCACTATCCATTTCCAAATGTTCTTCATCACCCCAAATAGAAACTCAGGACCCCTCTGCAGTAACTCCCATTTCCTCCCCCCAACCCCCATAATCACTAATAAACTTTGGTCTCTGTGCATTTGCCTATCTAGATATTTCCTTTAAGAGAGATTATACATGTTTGTCCTGTGTGTCTGACTTATTTCACTCAGCATAATGTTTTCAAGGTTCATCCATGACTTAGCATGTATCAGAGCTTCATTTCTCTTCATAGCTGAGTAATATATGTATATACTACATTTTGTTGGTCCATTCATCCATTGATGGGCACTAGGGTTGTTTTCACCTTTTGACTATAGGGAATAATGCTGCAGTGAACACTGGTGGGCAAGTATCTGTTTGAGTCCCTGCTTTCAATTCTTTAGGGTATATACTTAGGAGGGGAATTGCTGGGCCATATGGCAGTTCTATGTTCAACTTTCTGAGGAACTGCCAAACTGTTTTTGATTGTGGCTGCACTATTCTGCATTCCCACCAGCAGTGCAATGGGCTCCAATTCCCCCAGATCTTAATCACCACTTGCTAGTTTCCATTTTCCTGATAAGAGCCACCTAATGGGTATGAAGGAGTTCCTGGGTGGTGCAAACAGTTAAGAGCTCAACTACTAGCTGAAAGTTTGGCAGTTCGAACCCACCCAGAGGCATCTCAGAAGACAAGCCTGGCTATCTGCTTCCAAAAGGTCACATCCTTGAAAACCCTATGGAGCAGCTCTACTCTGCACACATGGGGTCACCATGAGTTGGAATCAACTCAACAGCAACTAATAACAACAAATGGGTGTGAGATGATATCTCATTGTGGTTATGATCTCCCTGCCTTTTTGAAAGCAAGCAGTTAGGATGAGACCCACCACCCATTTTTCCTGTCACATGGTGTGGGTGGTGGGGGACAGAGAGAGTGATGTCAATACATTCTGAAGCCGAGTGTGGAGTCAAGGTGTGGAGAGAGAAAGAGACACCAGCAACATCATTTGAGCTCCTAGCCAGGTCCACTCCTCTGGACTTCCCAGTTATGCAAACCAATTTTATCCCCCTCTTTTTTTCTTAATCCCTTGTTTTATTTAGTTAAGGAGCCCTGGTGGTGCAAATGGTCAAATAAATACTCAGCTACAAACGAAAAGGTTGGTGGTTCTAAACTACTCAGCAGCTCCACAGGAGAAGGACCTGGTGATTTACTCCTGTAAAGATCACAGCCTAGGAAACTCTATGGGACAGTCCTACTAATTTCAGTGTGACTTGGGGTTGCATTGCATAACTGACTTCCTGTTAGTTGCCATCCAGTTGGCTCTGACTCCTAGCGATTTTACACAGAACAGAACAAAATATTGCCAGGTTGGTGTCATCTTCATGATCATTGGTATGTTTGAGTCCATTGTTTTGGCTGTTGTGTTAATCCATCTCATTGAGGGTTCCCCTTGTCTTCACTGACCCTCTACTTTACCAAACATGATGTCCTTTTCTAGGGATTCACGTAACTTACTACAAAGTTTTAAAAAAAATCACATTTAAAAAATATAAACTTCTATTTAGATAGATGTTCCCTTACCTTGAATATCTCATATTAAAGAATATGTGTTAATACATTGCAATTATTTCAATATAATTATAAATAGGCCTAATATCTTGTTGTAAGTTGTATATGATTTAATGTTAACATCTACTGGGAAGAAGAAGCATGATTTGATTGATATTCTAGCCAACTCATTAAAAACAACCCATTGTATAATGGGCTTTTACTATCTTTTCCAACGTATGATATTTTTATAGCACCATGAGGTTGAGAATGTTGCAACCCATTGAACATTTTCCTCATCCTTTTCATCAGTGGGTGCACTTTCAAGAGGTCACAGGTATTTGGTCTCTTAAGTTGAGGTTTATACTATCTGCCTGGAGGATGAATGAACAACCAAGAGACCAAAAGGGACAATGTACTAGCCTTAAATCTTGGATCTCTCAGGGTGTAGCCAGGACTTTTAATATCAGCGGTGTCATGTACATCTAATTCAAGTTCACATTTTCTCACATCTGTTTTATATACGTATTATATGTATATATGTCTTGTCCTAACTGCAGCTGGGAAGGTATTTAAAGCAGTAAATATTTACTAAGTGTGCATGAAACAGCAGCGTGGGCCGATAGAGCCAACGACGGGGGAGTTAGCAGCATTAGGCCCTGTTTCTGGCTCCATTGCTAATTCCTTACGTGACCTTGGGCAGGCCAGTTAAAACCTCTCTGCTCCAGTGCTACATTTATGAAAGGGGGATACTAACCTTTACTGGGCAGCACTATGAAAGCAATAACTACTGAGGACAGTACCTGCTATTCGGACCTGAAATCAAAGAGGAATCTCATAGACATGGCACATCTGTTACTTTTTTTTTTGGAAGGAGAAGTGGGGAACAAAAAGAAAGAATCCTGGCCTGGCTTGAGGGAAAATGAAACCTCATTGTCTCAAAAAAATTAATAAGCACCTGCTTAGGCATGTCACTGTGGTAAGAAGACAACAATATGAACAAAGGAGCCAGATTTTAAATGTACCTCAGAGAAGGACATAGGAGCAGGGGCAGCGGAGGAATTGAAATGGCATCTCTGGGACACTGGTTAGGCCTCTTGCCCCTTAGAACAGAAAGAGTGGGGCTTTGAGGCCGAAGGACGGGGATGCTACCGTAATTCTGTACCTCATCTCTGCGACTTTAAACAAATCATTTTGCTTTCGAGTGTAACCTTCTATAACTGTAAAATGGTGATTTTAGGTGTGTTGAAACAAGTATACGCAAAATACCTTACACAATGACAGGCACAGAGAAGATGCCTGAAAAACTCTGTTTTTCTACCCTCTTCCATTTATTCTGTTTTGGCAATAGGACAGCGGATAAAATAAACTCCGTATTTTGCTATCAGGGAGTAAACCTGCAGCAGGCTTTTCAGCCCTACACACCCAGTTAGCTAATCCCATCATATGTCCCTACTTGGACTCCAGCAGAAGTTCATGGCTTTATACTGTTGCTTTATATCAAGGAGCAAACAAACACAGACGTGGAAACACGATCAAGGTCTGCAGTTTAAAACATCTGTTTAGTGACAGTGTTATAAACTTTACTCTTGTGTGCAGAGTCTGGTCCCTCTCAAAGGGTAAGAAAAAGCAGCAAGTGAGTTGATCATCTGGATGGTATAGGTGGAAGAATCTCAGGTTATATTACTAACTTGGGACTAAATTGCTGCCTCAATGATTTCACTTTTCTTTTACCACAGAGAGGGCAGGACATAGGCAGAAGTAGTTCTGTGAGATGAAACCCAATTTGCACCAGTAAAGAATCTCATAAGTAAATAATAAAAAAAAAAAAAGAAAAAACTCATTACTATCGAGTTGATTCCAATTTGTGGCTACCCCACGTGTTACAGAGTAGAGCTGCTCCATAAGGTTTTCTTGGCTGTGACCTTTTTTTAAAGAAAGCAGATAGGCCTTTCTTCCGTGGTGCTGCTGGGTGGGCTTGAACTACCATCCTTTAGGTTAATAGTCAAGGGCAAATCATTTGCACCACTTAGGGATGGCTGATGAGTAAGAGAAGCTCAGTCATCAACTCACCTTCATGGTCACAGTACCATGGGCATGAAAAAGAACTGCTCTACACCCCCACCTCCAAAAACAAACTTATATTTTACTTTCTTCTAGATAATGGTTGTCAAAGTCTTTCTGGAATCACTTTCCAATGACAAAAAAATTTTATGACTTAGTAAGCTCATCTATTTGTACCAATCATTCCATAAAAATCTAATCAGAGTCATAGAGGGTAATGACGCAGCTTTTAAGAAATTTCCCGAGTCACTTCAAAAGTAAAAGATCTATCTATTTCAGGAGCAAGAAAATTCTTATAGTCTTAGCAATAATTCCTTAGTTTTCAAGTGCTTTGCAATATAAAGGGCCCTGGTGCTGCAGTGGTTAAGCATTTGGCTGCTAATCAAAAGGTCAGCAGTTTGAATCTACCAGCCACTCCTTGGAAATCCTACAGGGCAGTTCTACTCTGTCCCATAGGGTTGCTATGAGTCAGAATCGATGTGACAGCAACGGGTTTGGTTTTTCCTTTTTTGGTTGCAACATACATATAATTTCACAGGTCGTCTAGTTTTCACCACAACCCTGTGAAGTTGTAGCGTTGCTCAATCCTCACTACACCATGAGGTAAGTATCAGTATTACCGTATTTCATCACTCCTAAGATGCCAAAGGGTAGAATATGCACCATTATTTTATGTACCACCCAGAAAGAAAACAAAATGCTGCCAAATAAACTATGACACACCATAAATTGTAAAAAAAAAAAAAAAAAATTCAGAGATGTTAGAATGTGAAAGAATGATTGTCTTAGAGCTGGTGTCAATTCTGAGAGATGGCTTTCTGTTTTACTGATGAGGAAACATACGCCTTGTTCAAGGTCAGGCTGCTGATGGAGACTAAAATGTCACTCAAATTCTGATCATCTCACTTCAATCCAAATTCTGAAGATAATCCTTGAAGCAAGCTAGAAGGTTCCTACCAGGTATTTCTCAACCTACCACGTTAGAAGAAAGTAATTTATCATTGATGAATGACAGCCATTATGGTTGCATTTGTAGCAAGCAACAACAAATTATTTTCAAAAGAAATTATGAGCGAGCTCAACAATTACTCTAAAGCAAAGATGAGAAGGTAAGGGGGCAGGGAAACTAGAGTACTGGAAATGGAACAACCAAAATGTAATTAAAAAGAATGTTGACACATTGTGAAAAATACAGCTAATGTCACTGAGCAATTTGTGTAGAAACTGTCAAATGGGAACCTAATTTGCTGTGTAAAATTTCACCAAAACAACAATAAAATATTTTAAAAAATATCTACTGACTACTATAGGGTCACTATGAGTTGGAATTGACTCAATGGCAATGGGGTCAATGGGTTGCCTATTATACATCTAGATTGTTCTAGATACTGGAGATACAGTTGTGAAGGGAGCAGACAAGATCCCTGCCCTCATGGAATTTACATTCTAGTGGAAAAACAGATAATAAATAAACAAATTAAAAGGGCGGGGGGGGGGGGAAGAAACTACAAATGACCACATGCCTCCTGTCTTCATGGTGTTTTGCATTAATACAGGCATTTGAGTGGTAAAACATCACATAGCAAGCCCAGTGGAGAAGTCGAACCAGAGAAACAATCAGGAGTTAAATATACACTTTAATTAAGGAGAAAAAAATGCATCTAATTAAAGATCTAGAAGGAGAGAGAAAAAAATAGCACGACAGTACTGGGAATAGCAGTTTTAAACATTCTTTTAACATTTCTAATTGTTGCTACTCGTTTGGAAATTTGGATATTAAAATCAAGGAGGATTGTCCAGAAGGCAAGAAAGTAGAGTTTGTTAGTTTCCTAGTGCCACCATAACTAAATACCACAAACTGGGTGCCTTAAAACAACAGAAATTTATTCTCTCCCAATTCTGGAGGCTAGAAGTCTGAATTAAAGATGTCAGCGGGGCCATGCTTTCTCAAGGCCTTGAGAGAAAGATCCTTCCTTTTCTCTTCCAGCTACTGGGAGCTTCAGGTATCCCTTGGCTTATGGCAGCATAACTCTAAATCTCTGTCTCCATTGTCACATGGTGTTCTCTGGGTGTCTCTGTTCCCTTCTCCTCTTCTTATAAAGGCATTAGTCATCTTCACCACCACTTGTCTGTCGGTTTGTTGTTCTGTAGTGGCTTTTGTCTTGATAGGTTGCCAAAAGCTATGCCACCTGTATTTCAAATACCAGCAGGGTCACCTATGGTACGCAGGTTTCATCAGGGCTTCTAGACTAAGACAGCTCTACTTCTGAAGATTAGCCGATGAAAACCTTGTGGATCACCATAGAATGCTGTCTGATTCATTTTCTTTGACACGTCACCAGGAGGGATCAGTTGTTAGAGGAGGACATCATGTTTGGTGAAGTAGAGGCCCAACAAGGGCAAAAGAGACCCTCAGTGAGACAGATTGGCACAATATCCACAAGGACGGAGTCGAACATGCCAGCAATTGTGAAGATAACACAGGACGGCACAATGTTTTGTTCTGTTGTACATAAGGTCACCATGAGTTGGAGTTGATTTGATTATCTGTCTGTCTGTCTGTCTATCTCTCTCTGTCTGTATCTATTTATCTGTCTATCTAATCATACTGGATTCAGGGCCACCCTCATGATCTTAAGTTAACTAATTTCATCTGTTATATCCAAATAAGGTCACATTCACAGATACAGGGGGCTAGAATTCCCACATATCTTTTTTGGAGGGACACAATTCAACCCATAACATAGCCACTAACAGAGGGCGGTGGTGACAGAAAACAAGCCCAGAGAGCCCTTGAGGAGGTGACTCAGACTGCAAAGAACTCCTTCTTCCTCTGGCGCACTTCCTTGGCTGTGGAACAAGCTGCCTTGATTATAGAGGAAGTAAGGAGCTCTGTATAAACCTCTCAGCCTTCGTAACCTTCTCTTTAAAGTCAGTTAAAGAAACAAGGGGCATGGGGGCGGGGGGGGGAGGGAGTAATGAACCTGTGGCCTCAGTGCTTTTCTGCCGAAGACAGAGCATTGGCAAGTGCCTCAAACACACACGTCTTTGCTAAAAATAAAGGATCGTGACTGCTTTCATTTTACCCTTGTTGGGATATTAATGATGAAGAGCCAACAGTTGCTGAGGGACCATCCTGCATCCATAACCCTGAAAAACACACAAGTTTAGGGGGAACTGTTGTCCACTGTGAGAACAACCAACGAGGCTGTGCCATTATAGAAATACTGTGCCTTGTTGGTGTGCAAAAGAAAACCCCCCAAATAGCTTCTGGAGGAAGTGGAGGATGACCTTGGAAGGCAGCTGGTTTGTTTCCTTGTGGCCAGTGACTGATTTTCCACAAATTATGCATTGGCTAATTCTAACGAAAGGTTTTGAAAACGAAGCTGGGGTTTCAGGTTCGACCCACATGAGCTGCTTTTATTTGGAAAGCCTTTGTTTCCCCGTAGTCTGGTCTGCAGGCCTTCCTCCATCCTGGCTGGGGCTGTTGTTCTGGATGAAAAGACACTGGAAGCCTGGTTGCTCTAATTGGAGCTTGCACCTGCAGAGCCCGAGCCTGGGAGGTGGCTGGGCTCTGGGTGCTGCTCTGTGTGAGTGGTGTATTTCCGTAGTAAACACCGAACGCTGCATGCTTTTTTGGCCTGACTATGCTGGAGGGGATCCAAGCTGCACCAGCCACTTTCTCTGCTCTGGGGGTACCCTCTTTTCTCCACTCTTCAAGCAGGAGAGATTTTTTTTAGCCTTGCAAATGTATCCAGTGTATTTTGATGTAATCTCTTCTGGCACCCAGAGGAAACTTACCCAGATAAAAGGTGCCCTTCAGGGAGTGTGAGAGGGTGCCTGCAGCAGGGCTTCCGGCCACTAATAAGCGGGTGCATTTTTTATGAGTTTCTCACATTTCACTCTAGTAACGCTATCCACCCGGTGCTGAAGAGTGACGGATGTGCCCTCTGAGCCTGAGAAGAGGGAAATGGAGAAATCATCCAAGTGGGCCTCATGATTATGTCTCCGTCCCCCTCAAACACACAGGGGTCCATCCTAATGCACATATTTGAATTGTATAATTTGATCAGTTTTGACATACCTATTAAAAAAAAATGAAAGTAGATTGCCAAGCTTTTCTTCCATGGCACTGCTAGGTGGATTTGAACTGCCAGCCTTTCAGTTAGTAACCAAGTACTCCGTTTGTGCCATCTAGGGACTCCTGATGTATGAGTTAGAATCAACTCGATGGCAATAGGTTTGGTTTGGTTATTTATTCACAACTAGATCAATAAGCACCATCACGATCAATGGAGAAAAGATTGAAGTTGTCAAGGATTTCGTTTTACTTGGATCCACAATCATTGCCCATGGAAGCAGCAGTCAAAAATCAACTGATGTATTTCATTGGGCATACCTGCTGCAAAAGACTTCTTTAAAGTGTTAAAAAAGCAAAGATGTCACTTTAAGAGAAAAAGAGGAAAAACCTTCAACGAGGACGGACTGACACAGTGGCTGCAACAATGGACTCAAGCGTAACAAGGATTGTGAGGATGGCGCAGGACCGGGCAGTGTTTTGTTCTGTTGTACATAGGGTCGCTATGAGTGTAAACTGACTCCACGGCACCTAACAACAACAACTATATATGTATGTATAAAAAAAATATATATATGTATATATAGTCATAAAATTATTACCATCATCAAGATAATAAAGGTATCCATCATCCCAAAATGCTTCTTTGTGTCTCTTTGTAATCTCTCTCAATCGTCAACTCCCATTATCCTAGGCAGCCTTTCTATCACTATAGTTTGCATTTTCTAGAATTGTATATAAATGAATGTATTCTTGTTTTGTCTGGCTTCTTTCACTCATAGAAACATAGGTGGTGTGATGGTTAAGTGCTACGGCTACTAACCAAAAGGTCGGCAGTTCGAATCCACCAGGTGCTCTTTGAAACCCTGTGGGGCTGTTCTATTCTGTCCTATAGGGTCGCTATTAGTTGGAATCAGCTCGACAGCAAAGGGTTTTTCTTTCTCTCAACGTCCCTGAATGGTACAAATAGTTTGCACTAGACTACTAAACACGAAAGGTTGGCAATTCAAATCCTCCCAGCAGTGCCATGGAAGAAAGGCCTGGCAATCTACTTCCATAAGATTATAGTCATTGAAAACCCTATGGAGCTCAGATACACGGGTCTCCATGAGTAAGAATCAACTCAGTGGCAACATTTTTTTTCAGCATTCATTAAGCATTATTATTTTGAGATTTGTTCGTGCTGTTTTGCATATCAACAGTTCATTCCTTTTTTATTGCTGAGCTATGCTCAATTGTATGGACAGACATACCATAGTCTGTTTATTCATCCATCTGTTGATGAGCATTAGGGTTGTTTCCCGTTTGGGGCTATTACCAATAAACTGCTATAAAAAGTTGTGTACAAGTCTTTATATGGACATATGCTTTCCTTTTTGGTAAATAGGTAGAAGTGCAATGGCTGGATTATATGGTAGGTGTACGTTTAACTTTTTAAGAAGCTGTTTCCCAAAGTGGTTGTACCATTTTACTTTCCCACCGGCAGTTCCTTCATATCCTCATCAACACTTGGTATGGTGAGTCTTTTTAATTTTAGCTACTCTTAATAGGCATGTAAGGAGCCCTGGTGGCACATGGTTAAGCAATTCACTGCTCACTGAAAAGTTATCGGTTTGAACCCACCCAGCGGCTCCATGGGAGAAGGACCTGGTGATCTGCTTCTGTAAACATAACAGCCAAGAAAACCCTATGGGGCAGTTCTACTCTGCCATCCGATGTCACTATGAGCTGGAATTAACTCGGTGGCACGCAACAACAATAGCTGTGTGATGGTATCTGTTTTCTCATTATTAAGTCTTGAGAGGTTATTCTACGTTCTCCCTGAATATTTTTATTTAAATAATTATCCTGGAATTTTTATTTAAAGGATTATCCTGGTGTTTCTCCTCTTTGTGGAATTTTCCACACAATCAGAGCATGGGGAAGGGCTTGGAGGCACAGGGCCCTCCACCTGGGGATCACACTTCCTATGTGTTTACCTGTGCCTTCTGGTGATGGCATGAAGGCCTAGGCCACTTCCACGTTTAGGCTCTTGGGATATTAAAAATGAAAGAAATCCCAAAGTAGATTTATAAAAAGCATGATGTATTTTAAATGTGTGTATTTAACAAATTAGTGCTTTTGAGCATACATAAAAATTCAACATGTATATAATTTAGGAGATGATGTGATGATTCTCAATTTGAGGCCCAATGTGAGTGACCCTTCTGGCCACTGACCACCTTGGGCTAGGTGATAAGAGGTTAGCACCAGTTTGGGGCCCTCCTCACATGCTCTGTATGACCCAAAAATCATGTCTGGCAAGACTACCCTTTAACCCTTCATGCTTGGGGTCAAATGAGTGCTACAGAGATGGCTATGGGAAAAAATGACCATTTCCCAGATATACACAGATTCCCCACAAGAATGGTAACACTGAGGGGGACCAATCATGGTCCTTGGGGGCATCTGGAGGGACCTTTTATTCTACCCACCTGCATGCCATGTAGGCAGCCTCCGTAGGTGCTCATCACCTGTGGGACTGAGGCGTCCCTTGGGGAGGTTGGAGTCTTGGGCTTTCCTGCTTATGTTTACAGTCAGGGAGGTGCTATGATGCTAAGAGAGCTTGCTCCACTTGTCTCCCCAGCCAAGCCATGAAGGCACCCACCCTCCGAGAAATTTTACCATTGTCCCTGTGGAACTTTAACCTTCCTTTGCCTCTGGGTGTATCTAGTGCAGTGGCTCTTCATGGGGGCGATTTTGTCCCCCAGGGGACATTTGGCAGTGTCAGGAGACATTCTAATTGTCACACTGGGGGGATGGGGAGGTGCTACTGGCACCTAATGGGTGGAGGCCAGGGATGCTGCTAAACCTACAACTCAGAGAACAGTCCCGATAACAAAGAATTATCTGGCCCCAAAATGCCAGTTATGTTGAGGTTGAGGAAAATCTGATCTAGTATGATTTAATCAGGTGTCAACCAGAATAGGCAGAGTATGACCAAAGTAAGTTCTGAAAGAGCCATTCTTTGTTCATAAATCAGACAAGTGCTGCGATACGGTGTAGAGGGTGGGGCGTGAGGAACTGGTTCCCTGAGACCTTGCAGCCTCTCACTTCCCCTTCTGTCACTTACCTCCTGTTAGAGCTTTGTGAGGGACCTGGTTCAAACTCAGAGCCTGCCGCTTACATTTTGGTGACTTTGGGCAAGTTACTTAATCTCTTTAAACCTCAGTTTCTTTACCTGAAGAATGGAGGTGATAATAGTACTTTTCAGAATTATGAGAAGTACGCAAAATAAGCCAAACCACGGAAGAGCGTAACCATACCTAGCGCGTGGAGAGAACTCAGTCAGCGACAGTGATTATTATTATTCCATGAATCGAACACCTACACAACACAAAGCACCGTGCCTGGAGGATTTCCTAGCCACTCAGTGTCAGTTCGCCGATGGTTTTCATGAGTCTACGAAAACAGTTAAGGAGCCCTGGTGGCACAGTGGTTAAGTGCTCGGCTGCTGGCTGAAAGAAAGGTCAGTGGTGTGAGCCCACCAGTGGCTCTGTGAGAGAAAGGACCTGCTGATCTGTGTGCTGTTTAGTTGATTCTGACTCACAGTGACCTTATAGGACAGGGTAGAACTGCCCAATAGGGTTTTCTAGGCTATAATATTCACCAGAGCAGATCATCAGATCTTTTCTCCCATAGAGCCACTGGTGGATTGCAACCCCAAACCTCCTGGTTAGCAGCCAAGCACTTAATCATTGCACCACCAGGGCTCCCCTGTAAAGATTACAGCCTAGGAAACCCTATGGGGCAGTTGTACTCTGTCATATAGGGTTGCTATGAGTTGAAATCGACTCGAGAGCACACAACAATAACAACAACAAAAATATTTACTCTAAAGTCTTCTTAGTTAGGACAATCCCACTGCCCCCCTCAAAACAAAACCTGGTGAGTAGGTTGAACTCACTGTTTTGTACTTCATTTTAGTGAAGAAATAAATGAATGAAAAATGATTTAAGTTGAAACAATGTATTATATATTGTAGTATTTAATGCAGATGTGCCAATATATGCCTATAAACTTATTTACAGTTCATGATAAGAAATGGATTCAAAACACTTTGTCAGAAAACACGACACTAGCTGGAAGTGCTCATAGCAAATCCTCGGGAACTCAAGGGCTGTTGCATTCCAGGACCAAGTGGGATTCCATGTCATGTGCCTCGGATAACATCTCAGGGGGGTAGGTTACCTTGGTACCAGAAGGCCTCCCTGCCAGAGACAGCCAAGCAGGGACTGTGAGGCTCGTGCCAAAGTGAGCTCTGGGTATTTCTGGAAGGCCATTGTTACAAACCCAGAGAACCAGTTCTGTGAGGTTGGCTCAAAGGGCATATTTAGTCAGAGTAACAGAGAGGTGTGGTAACGGGGTGGAGGAAGCCTGGGTAAGGATTACAACCAGCACAGTCAAAATGCTCTTCTTGGTTTTCAAAAGAGTGAGGGGGAAGCAATGCTGTGCTCCTGGCCCTCAGACAACTCCTCAATTCTTGCCAACAGCAGAAGAGCAAATCCGCAAAATCTTCAGTGAGACAGAAGGTAATCCAGGTGATAATGCATCAGCCAGGCAGCACCCGGGCCAAAAAATAAGGAAACAAAATTTGGCTTAGCTATATTTTTACTCATGTGTTTTCTCCTGGGGCAGGACACATGTTTAAAAGCATAGTTATGCTCTGCGTCTGGTGATACTTGATGAAGCTAACACAAATTAAGAACCCAAGGGAAGGGCTCCTTTGGCAAGGGGATTCTAGGGAGGGAAGCTAAGGAGCCTGGAAGGAGCCCTGGTGGTGCAATGTTTAAGCACTCTTGGATGCTAGCCAAAGGTTTATGGTTTGAACCCGCCCAACAGCTACACAGGAGAAAGACCTGGCGATCTGCTTCTGTAAAGATTACAGCCTAGAAAACCCGATGGGGGCAGTTCTACTCTGTCACATGGGGTCACTATAAGTCAAAGTTGACTCAATGGCAGCCAACAACAGCAAGGATGCTGGAGCCATGACAGAGCTCCCCAGGGACATTCCAGAAGGCAAGTTAGATATCCTGGCCTTCGGTCACCATCCCTGGAGTACGGCAGAGCCACCTTGTGCATAGGGTCCTTCTTCTGTGGCACCCCTGGGTAGGTTTTAACAACCAAACTTTTTTTTGGTTAGTAGTTGAGCACAAACCATTTGCACTACAAAGAAGTACTTTGAGGACTAAGATTTGTGTGACCCAAGCCATGGTATTTTCAATCACCTCATATGCATGCAAAAAAGCTGGGCAATGAACAAGGAAGACTAAAGAAGAATTGCTGTCTTTGAATTATTGTATTGGTGAAAAATATTGAATATACCATGGACTGCCAGAAGAATGAACAAATCCATATTAGAAGAAGTAAAGCCAGAATGCTCCTCAGAAGCTTGGATGGCAAGACTTCATCTTATGTACTTTGGACATTTTATCAGGAGGGACCGGTCCATGGAGAAGGACATCACACCTGGTAAAGCAGAGGGTCATAGAAAGAGAGGAAGACCCTTGACAAGATGGATGACACAGTGGCTACACACTGGGCTCAAGCATAACAAAGATTGTGAGGATGGTGCAGGACTGGGCAGTGTTTCGTCCTGTTGTACACAGGGTCACTATGAGTTGGAGCCGACTCGACAGCACCTAACAAAAACAGGGACCTTGGCATATCATGAGGAACTGCTGATTTTTAATCTTTACTTTCTTTCTGTCTAGCCATCTGAGGGAAAACAGATTATGGAAGGAAGATAGTTTGAATAGTGGGCATTCTGTCCATTCTTCTACTCTGTGAATTGAGGTCAGCAGGAGGAACGGGTCTACACAGCACTATCTTAGCCTCTCACACAAGCACCTTTACTGAGTTTATTTTAGATGAGATACACCCTCATCTCTTATCTATGGACACTAGGAAAACATGGCATTTTTTGTATTTCTAGTGTTTACGTTAGTGTCTCAATAGAGGTATTTGAGTGAATGACTGAGATGATGGAAAATCTCATACTACTATGCATGTGCTATTGAGGTTATTGATTACAGCTCCCCTTACAAAGTTGGACACGGTCAATTCTACTCCAAGTTCAGTCAAGGAAAGCTTTGTACCTTTAAAGGACTGATTCTATTTCTTCCTTTCTGAAGGTAAAAATGATGTCCCTGAGCATGCCTTCCTCTGCTCTGGTTGCCAGGAAGCTCAGAGTTAAATCTGATGGCCAACTGTACCAACTATGAAGGCTCTTATGGTGTCCATACTTCATTCTTGTTTTCTCTGTTGTGTCATTCTATTCTTATTTATATTACTCTTGTTCCTAATTTAAATTCTTCTTTACTTTTCTCATCTTTCTGTTGCAGAGCTCACAACCTCAGATGCTGCCAATCTAGTCAATAACCTCAATAGCACAAGCAGATAGCAGCAAATGATTTAAAGTGAGTGGGTAATAGGGCATGGCAGGAACTCTGGCAAACTGAGCAAGATCTTCCCTAGCCACTCTATTAAAATAACATTGTTCCTCAACCCCATTGTCAGTCTCTATCCCCTAACTCTGCTTTATTCATAGCACTTATCGTTTCCTGTAATTATTTATCTGTCTACTTGGTTATTGTCTGTCTTTCCTCTGCTGTATCCCCAGCACCCAGAACAGTACATGGCACAGAACTATAACCTCCTCAGAGATGAAGCAAACCTATGTTCAGAAGTGGAGGAAACTGTAAAAGGCAGGAACCGCAGCAGCCAGCGCTGGCTTTCTGAGCAGGTATTCAGGAAAGAAAGAGGAAAGGCCCTGCTTGCTCCATTTCCTCTGTCTTTCCTGCCCCAGAACCGGAGGTTAAGTGGATGCTTCTCCTGACACAGGCTGTGACCTCGAATTCAGATTCAATCTCTTGCTGGGTCTATTTCTTCACCTCTTGGTACAGAACTAGACTATCAGTGTGCATGCCTCTTAAACTCCTCTTACCTACCACCTTTGGCTCACCTGCCACTTGTCAAGAACCGCAAGCTTAAAATGTTTTAGTAGCAAAAAAAAAAAAAAAAAAAGATAACAATATAAAAATAATAACGGAATAATTAAACATATTGCATAGACCCTTTCATATCTGTATCTTCAATATGATGTTGATCTTATATCTTTTGGAGGTAATCTCTCTGTGCTGTTGGCAGAGTTGTAAGTTCTCTAGACTCTTTTGTGGAGAATGTCTCAATCTTTGAGAGCTTGGCCAAGTTCTAACTAAGACTTATTTTTCTTATTTGTTTGTTTTGCCAGAGAAGAGCCTTAAAATAAAATTCGGGTATTGAAATCTAAGTCTCTAACATTTATAAGAAACTATAAGATATGGGAAATTTCCTTATAAGCCCTAGCATTTTTTTTTCCTTCTACAGTTCTAATAACTTTCCCAGAGTCAGTGGTCCATTTTGTTAAAGAATAAAAGATAGGCTTTGTTGTCATTTCTGAGCTTCCATTTTTGATTCCTCTGGTTCTACGGGGATGTGAGGCTCTTGATTCGTAAACAGTTACAGGGGAAGGAGGACTGCCTCACAGCTCCAAAAGCAGAGGTCTAGAAGGCCACTGCTGGAACATTGCCTACTTCCATTTCAAATTGACTTTTATACCGGTTTCATGAACTCCCACCCCACCTTCCAAACCTCACACACATTCAGGGAGCAGAATTGCTTTGGAAACACTGTTGTTGTTGTTGTTGTCAGGTGCTGTTGATTCAGTTCTGACTCATAGTGACCCTATGTACAACAGAACAAAACACTGCCTGGTCCTGTGCAATCCTCACAGTCGTTGCTATGCTTGAGCCCATTGTTGCAAACACTGTGTCCATATGAAGAATAGATTTGACTCATGGACACTAATGACTGATGACCTGATGAGTTGTGGAGTGACATCAAAGATATCATACATGAAGAAAGCAAGAGGGATCTCTGGGGGCGGAGCCAAGATGGCGGACTAGGCAGACGCTACCTCGGATCCCTCTTACAACAAAGACACGGAAAAACAAGTGAATCGATCATGTACATAACAATCTACGAACCCTGAACAACAAACACAGATTTAGAGATGGAGAACGAACTAATACAGGGAAACAGCAATTGTTTCCAGAGCCTGGAGCCAGCGTACGAGTCAGGTACGGCACAAGCACAGAGCTGCTCCACCCCCCTGAACTAACCCCGGGAAGGGGCCCAGCCGGGTCGCGCGGGTGGCGTGGGACGCAGCCGGTAAGAGAAGTCCCCGGGAGGCAGCGACTGGTGTTGGAGCGGGGAGAACAGCGTCCCAGCCGGGACACTCGGTCACGGCACAAGCACGGGGAGCTGCTCCACCCATCTGAACTAACCCCGGGAGGAGGCCCAAGTGGTTCTTCGGGGCGGCACGGCCACGCGGCTGGAGGGACGAGAAGTCCCCGGGAGGCAGCGACTGATTTTGGAGTCGAGAGTGCACCGTCCCAGTAGGGGAGCCTTGACACTGGGCGTGGGGCTGGAAGCGGAGGATCTGACCGTGACTCCAGTGGGCCAGACCCCCCGGGGGCAATCGCCACACAGCCAGCACACATAGACGACGCGCCCCGCGGGAATCTCAGATATAATAGTCATTCCAAGAAAGACAAGCAACTCTGGCTATATTCTGAGGTGCTACTCTCCTATCTCTCTGTTCCCTCCCCCACCCTCCCCAGGCGGCTTCATTAACATCCGAATAACCTGAGCCAGAGGGAGAACTCTGATAGGGATCTGACTGCATTTTTTTTAGTGGATTTTCTGGAAAAACTAGTTTCCCAGTGATGGCTCGGAGACACCAATCCATATCAAACCACTTAAAGAAGCAGACCATGACAGCTTCTCCAACCCCCCAAACAAAAGAATCAAAATCTTTCCCAAATGAAGATACAATCTTGGAATTATCAGATACAGAATATAAAAAACTACTTTACAGAATGCTTAATGATATCACAAATGAAATTAGGATAACTGCAGAAAAAGCCAAGGAACACACTGATAAAACTGTTGAAGTACTCAAAAAGATTATTCAAGAACATAGTGGAAAAATTAATAAGTTGCAAGAATTCATAGAGAGACAACAGGTAGAAATCCAAAAGATTAACAATAAAATTACAGAATTAGACAACGCAATAGGAAGTCAGAGGAGCAGACTCGAGCGATTAGAATGCAGACTGGGACATCTGGAGGACCAGGGAATCAACACCAACATAGCTGAAAAAAAATCAGATAAAAGAATTAAAAAAAATGAAGAAACCCTAAGAATTATGTGGGACTCTATCAAGAAGGATAACCTGCGGGTGATTGGAGTCCCAGAACAGGGAGGGGAGACAGAAAACACAGAGAAAATAGTTGAAGAACTCCTGACAGAAAACTTCCCTGACATCATGAAAAACAAAAGGATATCTATCCAAGATGCTCATCGAACCCCATTTAAGATTGATCCAAAAAGAAAAACACCAAGACATATTGTCATCAAACTCACCAAAACCAAAGATAAACAGAAAATTTTAAAAGCAGCCAGGGAGAAAAGAAAGGTTTCCTTCAAGGGAGAATCAATAAGAATAAGTTCAGACTACTCAGCAGAAACCATGCAGGCAAGAAGGGAATGGGACGACATATACAGAACACTGAAGGAGAAAAACTGCCAGCCAAGGATCATATATCCAGCAAAACTCTCTCTGAAATATGAAGGCGAAATTAAGATATTTACAGACAAACACAAGTTTAGAGAATTTACAAAAACCAAACCAAAGCTACAAGAAATACTAAAGGATATTGTTTGGTCAGAGAACCAATAATATCAGATATCAGCACAACACAAGGTCACAAAACAGAACGTCCTGATATCAACTCAAATAGGGAAATCACAAAAACAAACAAATTAAGATTAATTAAAAAAAATACACATAACAGGGAATCATGGAAGTCAATAGGTAAAAGATCACAATAATCAAAAAGAGGGACTAAATACAGGAGGCATTGAACTGCCATATGGAGAGTGATACAAGGCGATATAGAACAATACAAGTTAGGTTTTTACTTAGAAAAATAGGGGTAAATAATAAGGTAACCACAAAAAGGTATAACAACTCTATAACTCAAGATAAAAGCCAAGAAAAACGTAACGACTCAACTAACATAAAGTCAAACACTATGAAAATGAGGATCTCACAATTTACTAAGAAAAACGCCTCAGCACAAAAAAGTATGTGGAAAAATGAAATTGTCAACAAACACATAAAAAGGCATCAAAATGACAGCACTAAAAACTTATTTATCTATAATTACCCTGAATGTAAATGAACTAAATGCACCAATAAAGAGAGAGTCACAGACTGGATAAAGAAACACGATCCATCTATATGCTGCCTACAAGAGACACACCTTAGACTTAGAGACACAAACAAACTAAAACTCAAAGGATGGAAAAAAGTATATCAAGCAAACAATAAGCAAAAAAGAAGAGGGGTAGCAATATTAATTTCTGACAAAATAGACTTTAGACTTAAATCCACCACAAAGGATAAAGAAGGACACTATATAATGATAAAAGGGACAATTGATCAGGAAGACATAACCATATTAAATATATATGCAACCAATGACAGGGCTGCAAGATACATAAATCAAATTTTAACAGAATTGAAAAGTGAGATAGATACCTCCACAATTATAGTAGGAGACTTCAACACACCACTTTCAGAGAAGGACAGGACATCCAGTAAGAAGCTCAACAGAGACACGGAAGATCTAATTACAACAATCAACCAACTTGACCTCATTGACTTATACAGAACTCTCCACCCAACTGCTGCAAAATATACTTTTTTTTCTAGCGCACATGGAACATTCTCTAGAATAGACCACATATTAGGTCATAAAACAAACCTTTGCAGAGTCCAAAACATCGAAATATTACAAAGCATCTTCTCAGACCACAAGGCAATAAAACTAGAAATCAATAACAGAAAAACTAGGGAAAAGAAATCAAATACTTGGAAACTGAACAATACCCTCCTAAAAAAAGACTGGGTTATAGAAGACATCAAGGAGGGAATAAGGAAATTCATAGAAAGCAACGAGAAGGAAAATACTTCCTATCAAAACCTCTGGGACACAGCAAAAGCAGTGCTCAGAGGCCAATTTATATCAATAAATGCACACATACAAAAAGAAGAAAGAGCCAAAATCAGAGAACTGTCCCTACAACTTGAACAAATAGAAAGTGAGCAACAAAAGAATCCATCAGGCACCAGAAGAAAACAAATAATAAAAATTAGAGCTGAACTAAATGAATTAGAGAACAGAAAAACAATTGAAAGAATTAACAAAGCCAAAAGCTGGTTCTTTGAAAAAATTAACAAAATTGATAAACCTTTGGCTAGACTGACTAAAGAAATACAGGAAAGGAAACAAATAACCCGAATAAGAAACGAGAAGGACCACATCACAACAGAACCAAATGAAATTAAAAGAATCATTTCAGATTATTATGAAAAATTGTACTCTAACAAATTTGAAAACCTAGGAGAAATGGACGAATTCCTGGAAAAACACTACCTACCTAAACTAACACATTCAGAAGTAGAACAACTAAATAGACCCGTAACAAAAAAAGACATTGAAACGGTAATCAAAAAACTCCCAACAAAAAAAAGCCCTGGCCCGGACGGCTTCACTGCAGAGTTCTACCAAACTTTCAGAGAAGAGTTAACACCACTACTACTAAAGGTATTCCAAAGCATAGAAAATGACGGAATACTACCCAACTCATTCTATGAAGCCACCATCTCCCTGATACCAAAACCAGGTAAAGACATTACAAAAAAAGAAAATTATAGACCTATATCCCTCATGAACATTGATGCAAAAATCCTCAACAAAATTCTAGCCAATAGAATCCAACAACACATCAAAAAAACAATTCACCCTGATCAAGTGGAATTTATACCAGGTATGCAAGGCTGGTTTAATATCAGAAAAACCATTAATGTAATCCATCACATAAATAAAACAAAAGACAAAAACCACATGATCTTATCAATTGATGCAGAAAAGGCATTTGACAAAGTCCAACACCCATTCATGATAAAAACTCTTACCAAAATAGGAATTGAAGGAAAATTCCTCAACATAATAAAGGGCATCTATGCAAAGCCAACAGCCAATATCACTCTAAATGGAGAGAACCTGAAAGCATTTCCCTTGAGAACGGGAACCAGACAAGGATGCCCTTTATCACCGCTCTTATTTAACATCGTGCTGGAAGTCCTAGCCAGGGCAATTAGGCTAGACAAAGAAATAAAAGGTATCCGGATTGGCAAGGAAGAAGTAAAGTTATCACTATTTGCAGATGACATGATTATATACACAGAAAACCCTAAGGAATCCTCCAGAAAACTACTGAAACTAATAGAAGAGTTTGGCAGAGTCTCAGGTTATAAAATAAACATACAAAAATCACTTGGATTCCTCTACATCAACAAACAGAACACCGAAGAGGAAATAACCAAATCAATACCATTCACAGTAGCCCCCAAGAAGATAAAATACTTAGGAATAAATCTTACCAAGGATGTAAAAGACCTATACAAAGAAAACTACAAAGCTCTACTACAAGAAATTCAAAAGGACATACTTAAGTGGAAAAACATACCTTGCTCATGGATAGGAAGACTTAACATAGTAAAAATGTCTATTCTACCAAAAGCCATCTATACATTTAACGCACTTCCGATCCAAATTCCAATGTAATATTTTAAGGGGATAGAGAAACAAATCACCAATTTCATATGGAAGGGAAAGAAGCCCCGGATAAGCAAAGCACTACTGAAAAAGAAGAAGAAAGTGGGAGGCTTCACTTTACCTGACTTCAGAACCTATCATACAGCCACAGTAGTCAAAACAGCCTGGTACTGGTACAACAACAGGCACATAGACCAATGGAACAGAATTGAGAACCCAGACATAGATCCATCCACGTATGAGCAGCTGATATTTGACAAAGGACCAGTGTCAATTAATTGGGGAAAAGATAGCCTTTTTAACAAATGGTGCTGGCATAACTGGATATTCATTTGCAAAAAAATGAAACAGGACCCATACCTCACACCATGCACAAAAACTAACTCCAAGTGGATCAAAGACCTAAACATAAAGACTAAAACGATAAAGATCATGGAAGAAAAAATTGGGACAACCCTAGGAGCCCTAATACAAGGTATAAACAGAATACAAAACATTACCAAAAATGATGAAGAGAAACCCGATAACTGGGAGCTCCTAAAAATCAAACACCTATGCTCATCTAAAGACTTCTCCAAAAGAGTAAAAAGACCACCTACAGATTGGGAAAGGATTTTCAGCTATGACATCTCCGACCAGCGCCTGATCTCTAAAGTCTACATGATTCTGTCAAAACTCAACCACAAAAAGACAAACAACCCAATCAAGAAGTGGGCAAAGGATATGAACACACATTTCACTAAAGAAGATATCCAGGCAGCCAACAGATACATGAGAAAATGCTCTCGATCATTAGCCATTAAAAAAAAAAAAATGAAATGCAAATTAAAACTACGATGAGATTTCATCTCACACCAGCAAGGCTGGCATTAATCCAAAAAACACAAAATAATAAATGTTGGAGAGGCTGCGGAGAGATTGGAACTCTCATACACTGCTGGTGGGAATGTAAAATGGTACAACCACTTTGGAAATCTATCTGGCGTTATCTTAAACAGTTAGAAATAGAACTACCATACAACCCAGAAATCCCACTCCTGGGAATATACCCTAGAGATACAAGAGCCTTCATACAAACAGATATATGCACACCCATGTTTATTGCAGCTCTGTTTACAATAGCAAAAAGTTGGAAGCAACCAAGGTGTCCATCAACGGATGAATGGTTAAATAAATTGTGGTATATTCACACAATGGAATACTACGCATCGATAAAGAACAGTGACAAATCTCTGAAACATTTCATAACATGGAGGAACCTGGAAGGCATTATGCTGAGTGAAATTAGTCAGAGGCAAAAGGACAAATATTGTATAAGACCACTATTATAAAATCTTGAGAAACAGTAAACCTGAGAAGAACACATACTTGTGTGGTTATGAGGAGGGGAGGGAGGGAGGGAGGGAGGGAGAGGGTTTTTTATTGATTAATCAGTAGATAAGAACTGCTTTAGGTGAAGGGAAAGACAACACTCAATACATGGAAGGTCAGCTCAACTGGACTGGACCAAAAGCAAAGAAGTTTCCGGGATAAAATGAATGCTTCAAAGGTCAGTGGAGCAAGGGCGAGGGTCTGGGGAACATGGTTTGCGGGGACTTCTAAGTCAATTGGCAAAATAATTCTATTATGAAATCATTCTGCATCCCACTTTGAAATGTGGCATCTGGGGTCTTAAATGCTAACAAGCGGCCATCTAAGATGCATCAATTGGTCTCAACCCACCTGGAGCAAAGGAAAATGAAGAACACCAAGGCCACACAACAAC